>NC_042289.1:4898853-5232603 GCF_901000725.2 Takifugu rubripes
GCGTTGCGATTGTGCTTCTTTTTAATGTGTCGGTGTTCCGTCAGGTGGAAGATCCTCAGAAAACCCAGTGCAGCCCACGCACACAGTGAAATATGATCACACCCGAGACGGTCTTGCTGTCGTCTGCTCCGTTTTTTTGTGGCCTTATCGCTTGCGGCACATGTGCAAAATTCCCCTCCATACCCCGTCGCCCAAGAGGCGGTCAATATTTGCCCGCTAGTCAAACATTCATCCCTCATCTCTCTCCCGCGGACACACCCATTGCAGTCTTTCTGCACAGAAAATGCGGTAGGGCGGAGCGGAGCGGCACGGCTCGGCCCGGCACACGTGTGCTCCTGCATTCAAGCAGCTCAGGGTCAAAGAGCAGGAAGGGTGGGCGCATACCTGACAGGTCCATGGCGATTGGTTCAGGTGCCTCGTCGCAGAGCAGAGCGATCCGGAGCACCTGGAGCCAGGGCAACGAAGCGTCTGCAGGACGGAGGAGAGGATGAGAAGTCATTTAAGTATTCATTAGCTCATCTGTTTGTTATGGCCGGCTAGCTTAACACAGGGACAGGATACAGATACCGGGAGAGATTAGCCTGAAGACAAAGATGGGTTCCTGTGTGGGTTTGTTATTTTTTCCCCTCTTTTTCAATATAAATGAGGTTGTACAGGCGGAGGAGAATAAAGTCCAGTCCAAAGATTGTGTATAAGCCCTCGCGGCTACCAAACAATTACTGCTGGGACCACGTCTGTTGTGGGGTGTGTGTTTGATCAAAGACTGGGAGGAATGTGCGTGTGGAAGATGAGACATTTCTCCAGCTCCCCTCCCACCGGATGATGGGCATACACACCTACAGCCCCCAGCGGATCCCCCAGCAGCATTTGCTTGTACTTGAGCAGACTCTCATCGTCTTTGTCCTGTTCTTGGATCTCCTTCAGACTCTTCGGTGCCGGAGGAGTGTAGCCCAGGTTTGTCTCCTCCTCCTCCTCCTCCTCCTCCTTCGTCGCCAGTTCGTTCTTGTCAGCCATCAGACCTTCCAGACAGAAGGGAAGAAGAGTGGTTTTGAAAGAATTATTTGCATCCTGTCAGAGTTGAACAGTAAGATTTTCCCACAGTGGCTTCGTATTGAAAAATGATTTTACATAAGAATGCAGCCAGTGGTTGAAATCAAGCCCACACCTGTTCCAAGGCTGTGACTGCTGCAGGGGGCAGTTAGCGTTGAGCTGGATAGCCAAAGATTTAAAGGACAGGGTATTTTTTTTGGAATAGCTGTAATCTGTTGATGATTCTTTAATTCTTCATATTTTTCTGTACTTCCAAAGAAAGGACATGCTATGGTGTAACAACTACAGAGCATCACGCACAGGAAGTCCTCGTTAATCCCTGTCATACACACACACACACACACACACACACACACACACACACACAGACACACATCTTTGACTTCTTTCTTTGCGAGGACTTTCACAGACATATGCATTCCCCAGGTCCTTTCCTTAATCTCAATCTAAATCTCATTCTAACCTTAACCTTAAAACCCAGTTTTAAACAGCCCTTTGAAGAAATGAGAGGATCCAGTGGTTTACTTGCTACAGCCCTCAATGTGTGTGTCTGGGTGTGTCTGTGTGTGTCTGTGTGAAAATACCTCACCCAGTCAGCCAAATACAGTCACCATGGAAACCCTTTCAACCCCTGTCGACTAACATCACTGTTGCTGTGACAGTGGAATATTTTTTAAACCACGCAGAAATTAAATGAATAAACATTTCAACACACACACACACACACACACACACACACACACACACACATATTTATGTTTCAAGGTTTTTCTCAAACATCATTGTCAATTAAAATCAAACCCTTGATAAAAAACCCTTGATAAATTTAAGAGCATCTTTGGTACAAACCGGTTTCCGGGCTTCTAGAGACTGGTTTTCACAAATGGAAAAATATGTGGGAGGGTGGGGGCATCTGAGTGTGGGTGGGGGCAGGAGAAAGTGACACCATCTACTGTATTTTCCCTTAAGACCTGATACCCGATCTAGTACCACTCATCTTATTTCTAGCGTGATGTTGAGCACAGGTGAAACACAGTGCAAGATGATAACGACCACTGATGACCAAATGACTGACTTTAAATCCTGATCACTTGATATCAGAATCAATTCTTGGTCAGAGAAACATCGGAATGGTTTCTGGTGCAGGAGCTGCCTTGATCCTGGTCACTGAAACCGAAGCTCGATCCGAAATGGCACATAAACAGACACCACGTGGCTCACAGAGGCTGAAATTACAGTATTTGAGAAAGATGCATTAAAATGCTTCAGGGAGCTGCAGCCACCATCTGCACCTGTGATATGCTGACAAACAACAATCCAGGACACCAGAGAGCGACACTAGCCACATGCTAACAAAGACATAAAGGAGTACTAACATCCCATCTCTGAATTCCTTTAAATGTGTAATCATCTACTAAAAAAGCCACTATTTTTCACAATCAGTGCATGTCTACCATTGTGTGTGTAAGTGTGTGAGAGTTTCACTGTTCCTGAGGCCTTGTTACAGTGTTAGAAGATAATTGTCACAGCAAGACTCAAAGGACCATAAAAACACACTCAAATACACACACATACACACAGAGTTGACGAGCTCTGCAGACCCACTAACAGCTTGTACAATAAAGGAATAATGGCCAACATAACAGCGTTATGCCGGGCTTTATGAGCAGGGGTGCTTCCATCTTTGAGGCTGCTGTCAGTGCGTGACCCTCATACCAAACACAACACAACCACAGCGACTCTCTCATCTGGGAGATTTACAGTCTGCGCACACCTCTTCAGTAACTGATCTCAAAACCCCTCAGTAGAAACACCGCAAGTGTTGTTTTTTTTTTATATGACATTTATGCCAAAAAGTTAAAGGTGTTTTGCTTTTAGGCTGACAAATGTCAGGGATGTTGAATATGACCGCAGAGAGGCCAGGAAGACACACACATACGCGTGTCCTCAGCTGCCCCGTCAGCCTCGTCGGAACTGCAGGTTGTCTTATTGACTGACTTGATTAGCCCCGCGCACGTCTGGCTCCCTGTACAACTTCATTTGTCACTACGGAGATGGAAACAAAGGAAGTGGTGAAGACCCCCCGCTGGGTCTCCTCAACACGTCAGGTGAGCTGCACGCACACCGACGGGGTTAAAGAGAGGAGCTGAACGGGGCCAAACTGGGAAATGTTCACGGTTTGGCCCCCAGTTTAATCACCCTGCAGTTATCCTGACTGACAGCTCAGAGCAGCACGCCCTCACCCTCTCGCTCCCTCTCTAACACACACCTAACTTGTTCCGTCCAGTTGTTCTGGGGAAAGCTCGTCATCTCGTTTGGTTTAGCTCATTTCGCTGGTTGGATTCCCAGCATTAAACAAAAGCATCCCTTCATCTTCCGCCTCCTCTTTTTTCAGACCATTTCCACTCATCTTCCCCCGCCAGCCTCCGTTGCTCTGCTGTTTACCTTCTGCTCCGTCACCTCCCACGCTTCCATCAAAAGCTCCTCATGTTGGAGTTCCACATTCTACAAGTCAAATATTTCATGATTTTTTCCTCCTATGGGACAAGTATTGATCAATAAACTATACTTTTCCCAATTAGCCGATGACTCGGCAGCCAGGGCCACACAGGAAGCAGACTCAGAGCGGATCCCCCGCCGCCCGCATGCTGATCGATTCAAGCTGCTGTTGAAAATTCAGACCCTTAATGAGACCGATCATTCACGGCCACTTCACAGGGCGTTTCTGTTTCCATGAGGTCCATTTGGAGATTAGTTCTTGTGTTTTCTTACGACCATTGCGCCACCATCTTTAACTGTTCGGCACTGCTGCAGTGTGCGTGTGTGTGTGTGTGTGTGTGTGTGTGTGTGTGCTGAAACACAATTACAAAAGCTTGCAGCACAAGCACAACACAGAGTAGTGCAGAATCTGATCAATAAGCATTGATCAGCCATCTTTAGTCCGCGTGGCTGCGTGCTTCATAATAAAAATCTCCACACCCTCCATGACACACACACACACACACACATCCTTGCACTTCTATCTTTGTGAAGACTTTCATAGAAATAAAGCATTGCCCAGCCCCTAACCCTAACTCTAACCATCACAACTAACTACCTGACCCTGACTCTAACTCTAACCTAAACCCAGAGGGGAGGGGGGACCCCTGTCTTGACCCCCAGTCTGTCCTTTTAAGTCGTGAGGATCAGCCAAAATTTCTTCACTTCCCAAAAATGTCCTCGCCTTGCTAGTAAAATGCAAATTCTGGTACTCAGTGTGTAGCAAGAACAAGAACACACACTCACGCATTCATACACACACACAGAAACACACACACACACACACACACACACAAACTGTATTCATACATACATATAACAGCATTTTTAAGGCATTTTATAGACATTGTTATGATTCTGCCCACCAAAGTTGCCATTTTAAACGCCTTAAATGAATTATTTACACATAAACTTCTCGTGCATCTCACCTCTGTAGCACATAGTTAGCCACAGCAGCTCGAGCACCTGACCCCCGAACTCGCACGCGTCCACTCCCAGCATGGTGCCTCTCTCCCTGGTGGCTGCGCCCTGTTTGATGGTTGGCAGAAGGAACAGGGGGGAAAAACACACAAAGAACCAGACAACCTCCACAGGTAGCGGTAAAGTATCAAAGCGCAGACGGATGAAAGAGGAAGGCGTCCACCGAAGGAGTGGGACTAGACGTAAGGGTGGGCATCGGAGGAGGATCTCCAGGCCGAGCTATCGGTAGTTTAGAGAGTGCAGGGGATGAGGGAAAGGACTGAGTGAGACGGAGGCAGAGAGGCAGGGAGGGTATCCTTGGGTGTGGATGAGAGAGAGAGGGGAGAGAGAGAGAGGGAGAGAGGGAGGAAGAGAGGGAGGGAGGGAGGGAGAGAGGGAGGGAGGGGGTGGAGGGGCGGCAGACACAAGGAGCAGACGGTTTATACACTTATTTAAAACAAAAGAGAAAGAAAAGGGCAGGCTACTGTGTGTGTGTGTGTGTGTGTGTGTGTGTGTGTGTGTGTGTGTGTGTGTGTGAGAGAGAGAGAGAGAGAGAGAGACACGTATGTACATGCACATGTGCTTACGCCTGCGCACATGTGGTATGTGGTACTCAGACGCTGACCATCGAACGAATCCCCCCCCCCACACACACACACACACACACCTCGTGTCATCAGCCCAAAGACTGCAATGAGCTCATCCCTCCACCCCCACCTTCCTCTCTCCCTCTGTGCTCCCTCGTTTTCTCATCTCCTCTTTTCTCCCACACCTCGTTCTTTCCCATGCCCCCACCAACGCATTTTTGCCCCCCCCCCCCGTTTTCCCTCACTTTCTCTGCCTCCGTCCACTTCATCCGTTCCTCACCGCGTCACCTCGTCCTCTCCCCCTACTTCTTTTATCTCCATTTGTCTCTCAATGACCACACCCTGTCATCGGGTCTTTATAAAGATCCTCCATCACACACACACACACACACACACACACACACACACACACACACACACACACACACACACACACGTGCATAGACCTGCCACTCAGCTGCCGTGTGTCTCACATGTTAGCATCCTTTACATTATGTTGTTATATCAGCACTCACACAAAGTCAGTTTTCCTAAAAGACACAGAAATCAGGATTTTGTGGAAAATCACCGACTAAATGTCGAGGTTGATATATTTGTGTCACGAATGCCTGAATATGTGTGTCAGATTTCATCTTGCACTTCTTTTTAAAGTGACTAGCATTAAATATTGGCACAATATTGAATGTGACCTCTCTCGTAGTCACTGTTTCAAAACACTGAATTGAGCCTTTTAACATCAAAGAAAACAAGAAAGTCTCAATTATTCTAAATATTCCTTAATGGAACACAGTTTTCTACAGATATTTAACACAAACTAAAACAACGCCAAGGCGTCACAAGCGAACCACGCGTGAAATTAATTATTAAACTCACTCCAGAAACGTGACACAAATTTCATTTTCAGTTATGACTTAATTCTGCCGTCACACTGAAATAAGAGATTGTGTTCAATCTGTAGGTATCGGATCAATTTACAGAAGAACCATGCGGATAAAAAGATGCCCTTGTGTGTGTGTAAAACAGCAAAATTCGGTGTGATGGTGTGTATCTCTCCAGACTACCCTAAAGCAAGCAGGGCCGTAAAACCATTTGATCCATACTGCTTTATGGAAATATAAATCTGTTGCAGCACTGGCTTTTATGAAATGTGTGCTTGAACAAGGGAGTCATAGAGTGTGTGTGTGTGTGTGTGTGTGTGTGTGTGTGTGTGTGTGTGTGTGTGCGTGTGTGTGTGTGTGTGAGCACCAGGAGCCCACGTGGGGCAAAGCCATGCACATTTATTTCATTCTTTAATTCAAGCTAGAACCTTCTGTGGACTTAGTGTATCAGGTAGTTTGTTATTCAAATGATCTCATTCTGTCAAAGCTAAATATAAATGCAGAAGCCTGAAGATCATTATTTGTACCTGTCAAATTTTTGATGCATGTACTTAAACTCACACACTCACCTTCTTAGATTAGGGCGACGGTGTCAACGCATTGAGCAGCCTCTAAGAAACTAACGTACGGTACATTTTATACACAGATTTGTGGGATTTACGTATATTGTATTTCTTTGTCTGACCTGTTGAGTCTCCCCCTGTTGAATGCAGGTTCCAGGGTTTGTTTTTTCCTCTCACAAAAAATATTTTCCATAATTGGTAAAATCATGAATAAATAATGTTCTGACTGGATTTGCAGGTGTGCGAGGCCGTAAATATAACAATTTTAATTAAAAATAATTAAAGACATTTTTTTTTAAAAATCCAACATTGTCCAGGAAGTCAAAGGGCTTAATGTCAATTTCCTCGTTTCTAAAAATCTTCTCGGTCAGGAAAGGCACAAACAAGAATTACGTAAGAGGACGTGAAAATTGAGTCAAAAGATAAAAATCACATTGATATGCAGGAGTAAAACTGTGATCTCACCTGATTTGGAAAATTATTCTGTGACACTGTGGGTGGATGACCTCTGGTAATTGCTTTCTCTCTCTGTCACACACACACACACACACACACACACACACACACTACCTACATATATGTTTTTGCTGACAGTATATATGGGAGCATTTATGTCAGCTTAGTGCGGGGGGAAAGTATCAGCCTCATTTCTCATTTGTCGGGTGTTCAACCGTACTGTCCTGATTTCATCAGATTTAAAATGACTGGATAGTTTTACACTGATCCCCTCAGTGAATTAAAAAATAATTTCATGTAGCGAAGGCAGCATGCTGGATGAATAATACAAATTCAGTGATGCGTGAGTGCAGAGGGAAGCAGCGATGGAAACTAAGCAGGTGGTGGATGAAGACATGAGCCGGTCGTTATTGGTTGGTCTGGTTTGCCAGGCAGTTTTTGAGTTAAGATTGATGTTTCCACCGCCTTTCATCACCCCTGTCGTTGTCTTTGGGCCTCTCTCTTCCTCCCTGACATTGTTATCCAAATGTCTAATGTCTGATTAGCTCTGCTCTCTTCTGTGCCCGGCTGTCTCATTTTATTTCTTGCATTGCAGTTTCTACAAAAAGGCACTTCCTCTTTTTATGCTGTTACTGCAGGGAGGAAGCACAAAGAAAAATAATCATTGTTATATAACCTTTTCTGACACTAAGTAAGGTTTACCTGCAGGAAACTGGGGGTGTGCACTCAATCAGTCTTTCTGGGACTTTATTTTCCTACAATGAAAGAACTGGTGGATTATTTTGGCTTTATGACAAAAACATGTTTTTTATTAGTTATACGTATACTTTAATCTCCACAGGCTTTGGAGTATTTGTTTAAAACAGTTCACACCATAAAAACCTAAACTATAAAACCAGTTTCTGACCATTGAATGTCCAGACATGATTTCATGACTTGTGTCCATCAAATAAGGACGTGTGTCCAAAGTATGGACACCAATGACTGAGCTACAGCTCCAGTCAAGAAGAGCTGGAAGGTTGTTTGAAAGGTTTTGACCAGGCGGTTGAAGAGGTTGTGCATCTCTGGACTGGTCTTCCTCTCTATATGTTCTTTCTCGATGAGTGTCTTGGTTTGAGGAAGGAGCCTGACTCCTGACAGAAGTCCTTAGCACATTTTAAAGACAGGTGAGGCAAATGTTTTTTCTTCTAATTATTTCCAGATGGACACCAGCACTTATATCCTCCGCTCTATTACTTGAGATGGTTGGAAGGTAAACAATGCAGGAAGCGTTCTCCTGGTCTCCTGGTTGAGTCAGAGCTGCAGACCAATTGCAGGCCTGGCTTCATTTGTGTATGTGTTTATGTCATTGGAAGAGGGCTCTGAGAGAGCCTGCTGGGGTTCTGGTCTGAAACGTCACCTCTAGATTGGTCCAGAATATCTGCAGACTATCCTCATGTGTCTCTGGGGACCAATAAACAAGCCGTCATTGAGGAGAGGATGCTGCAAGACCACTGAAGTTTTAATCCTGGATCAGCTGTGTCCTTTCCAGCAGGTTCAAGGACAGGATTTTCTCCTCCAGGACTCTGATCTGTGGAAGGTGACACTCCTTATTGTCTGGGCCAGATTCCCCATTTTTATATATTCCTCTTTAAAGAAGATCTTCTTCCAGAAGATCATCTGATGGCCGGCCGCAACACTGGATTGTTTGGCTTAGCTCAACATATTCTTCTCAACATATTCTTCTTTCCTTTCAGTAATTCCTCAGTGAGTTGGTGTGTGCCCAGAAGAACTCCTGGAGCTCTGTAACTGGTGCTTGAAAAACAGAATGGTCGACTCCAAATTCATGGCCAAGGTCAATCAAGAGAACTCTGATTGACAGTCCATCACCAGGCCTGTTATCATGATGTTATCCAGGCCTGACATCAGCGTGGACGATTGTGGAGGAGCTGTGGTGTTAAAGGGCTGTGGCCACCTGAAGACCTTCTCCTTGGGCATATTCACACAGGTCCCGATCCAGTACTTCAAAACTGAAGCAGACGTGACGCTCACATGTGAAATAACCTTTGCACCTTATAATACAGGAGGTGTCTGGATCCAAACCTGATAGTCTCAGGATGGTGATTTCCTCTGGTGGAAAACCAGGCAAATTCATGTTGATGACCAGTTTATATCCTTAAAACGAAAAGGAACCCCTCCAAGGTAGTCAGTTCTGCACGCTCACATAACTGGATGAACTATGACATCCAAAACCTTCAAAAATAATGAGTCCAACTTGGTTTTCTTTTCTGATGCTCTCAGATCAGTATTAGCCACCTGCCCAAAACAAGACTGCGTGAATCTGTTGCAATAGCAACACTGCTACGAGCCTAAATGCTAATTCGGCAATATTTTCAACCAATTCGGTCAGTAATATGTATTTTCTGCACACCTTCTGCAACAAAAACCTTCTTAGTAATAAAAAAAAATCACCATGCATTTAAATTCCTTGTCAGATATATTGCCCTTGATGAAATTAAGGGCAACACAAATGTATATAACCCAATCACAGGTGTCAGAAATCTCACCCTATTGTTTAAATAATGCGGTACTTGGCCATTTTGATGGCTGCCTGATGTTAAGTGAGGATCAGTTTGGTTTTTTACAGTAATTACACGTGGTGATCGGCTCCTTTGTGCTCCGGACCTTTATTGACATCTTGTGGCGACTTTCAGAAATTAAACTGGCACGCGACGCTTGTAGGCTAAGGAAAAACTCCAACTCCCACAGTTACTAGCGCGCAATACCGGAACTATCCAAACTAAAACAGGGATGCCGGAAACGTTGTGAGTAGCACATTCTCGCAGTTCATCTATATTGTAGCTAAATCTTTGCGAGACAGGTGAGTTTCATTAGTGAAATTATTCGATTATGAATTAAAGTTTTAATGCAAATGATAGCTAATGGCGCATTATGCTCTGTTATATACCTCCAGACCTTACTTCCATAGTACTGTAAAAGGAATATTGTGTAAAAGTGTCATTAAAACAGTTGTACCTCAGAAAATATATCAGAAATGCTCTTCTGGAATTCTTTTCATTCCCTTAAAAAAAATTATTGTGCCCTAGAGTATCATTTATGTGCATGCTGCATGGACAGACAAAAAAATAGATTGATTGGCATTTCTTACTGTTTGTGGTTTTACACCCAGATGCAAGAATAAATTAATTGACAAGGACGTTTTTGGTGAAATTCTCTTTCAAGGTCATGCTAATTCATTCATTTGTAATCTTTTTATTCCAGTATATTACAAAATTATATGCTGATAGACTTTTCTATTGTTAAACTGTCAATTTTACAAAAATTGTATAAAAATATATTAAAACAGCCCATTTGTTATGTGCTTGTTGTAGGTCGCGGTGGTTGTGACCACCTGTGCATTGAATTTCTACCATGGATCGGGTCACTGGAGGTGGAGCGCTTCACTTGGCTTTAGCGGGTGCGGGTGTTTTCTTGCTTTATCGGATTCTTGTTCGCCTCAAGCCAGGGGCTTCCCTGCAGGATGCGGTAGTGGTTATCACAGGGGCCAGCTCTGGACTGGGCAAAGGTCAGCCTCTTTTTTTACTTTTCAGCTTATGTGTTGTATCAACTTTAATTAGTCAGTCAAATGTCAATTGTCCAGGAAGTGAATCCAGAACGTTTAAGGTCTGCAGTGTTTGTTCTGACAGGGAACAAAAAGGCATGTTCTCTGTTTTGCAGAGTGCGCAAGAATATTCCATGCTGCCGGTGCTCGACTGGTGCTGTGTGGGCGAGATGCAGCCCGCCTACAGCAGGTGGTGCAGGAGCTGACAGCAAACCCAACAGGATCCCATCAGGTGGGTGAATTATTGTCTCTCGTCCTGTGGTTTACTCTTTCCTTTTTGGCTTTGAGGATCATAGAACAATTCAAAGCTGTTTAAATTCACGAATAAAGAGTGAAATTCAAGGTTGTGTTGAGAAGTAAATGCTCCGTTGTCTTCTGTTGATCCAGACTTACGCTCCCAGCACCGTTGTGTTTGATCTAGCCGACAGACACACAGTGGACAGAGCCGCAGAGGAGATCCTGAAATGTTATGGCCACGTGGACGTCCTCATCAACAATGCGGGGATAAGTTTCCGCGGTAACATATTGGATACCCACATTTCAGTCCATCGGGATGTTATGGAAACTAATTATTTTGGGCCTATCGCACTCACACAAGGTTAGTGACGCAGCTTCAATCTCAGGTTATAGAGATGTGGTTTTAAAGATTCCTTCTGTCCTTTACAGCTCTTCTTCCCTCCATGGTTCGCAGGAACAGCGGCCATATTGTCGCCATTAGTAGTGTCCAGGGGAGGATAGCAATTCCCCATAGATCAGCTTGTAAGTTGTTTCTCCTGATTAATCCAAGTGTTTCTATCCGCTTGGCTAGAACTGTTTACAGACTCTCCGTTCACTTCGGTCAGATGCAGCATCTAAACACGCCACCCAGGCCTACTTCGACTGTCTTCGAGCCGAGCTTGAGCACTGCGGGATCCGTGTGAGCGTGATCAGTCCTGGGTACATCCGGACCAACCTGTCGATCAACGCCGTCACAGGAGACGGCTCCCAGTACGGAGGTCAGACCCCTGAGGCGTTTCACAAATACCATCGGCGGTTATTTTTGTAAACAAATTTAATTCCAGATTTATTGTATGAACATTACTTCGTCTCACTTTTCTTCCTGTGTTGTCAGTTTTGGACAAGAATACGGCGCAAGGTCGCGACCCCACAGACGTGGCCCGGGCAGTTCTCAAGGCTGTCCGTCAAAAGAACAACGATGTCATTTTGGCAGGACCGTTGCCCTCGTTGGCCATTTACCTGCGCGCACTGTGGCCCGCTCTCTTTTTTAAACTCATGGCTTCTCGTGCTCGCAAGGAACAAAAACGAAAAGATGAGTGACTCATGCAACAGCAGAACTGCAAAAAGGGCAAAACCAACTGCTTCATGTGGAGTGTGTGAGAAAAATTAAATGTCTTTTTTTGCTCGTATTTGTAACCAGTTGAACTATCACTTTTTGAAAGGAGGAAAAGCTAACCCACAACTTTCTTTAAAAAAACAATTCCGTGTTAGAGAAAATAAAGTGCTTTTAATACACATACGATAAAGAAATGCTGTTTTTCTACACAATAGTCCAAAACATTAACAGTTAAATTTTTTGCAGTATATTTGTGTACATAATCAAGCTCTGTTCTGGCATTGTTCTGAGATATTTATGTTAAATAACTTCATTTTCAGCTAATGAGGCCTGTCTGGTCAGAGATGTTTGAAGCAAAGATAATATTTCACACCAGTGCTTGAACTGGTCATCACAAAATATACACCCACTGGATAGAAAAAGCAATTGTCTTTATATACAGAATAAAAACACTTTTTACAAACTGAAAACTTTCAACTGTGTTTTTAGATGCCATCTCATCTTAAAAATTAAGTTTATTACATCCCCAAACTGCAATAAATAGCCCAAAAAACAATTTACAATATATTACAAAATGTTGGGAATACTGAAAATGATCTTTGTACAAAATGGGGAGGGGAACCAGCTTCAAAAACAAAACTGCAATTTCTCCCATGAATCATGTTTTCTTTAATCATCACTGGTGATTCAGTGCTGCCGAGTTAAAGGCCAAAGAAGGTGCTTCATAGAAGACTGAATGTTTTTAAAATCACATTTGGGGAATGAAGACCTGGACTCACCTACATGATAAAGGTGAATTTAAAAACATATAAATGAATACTGCATATCGGAGGCTGCTGGTTTGTGTGAAATTCTGGGGACGTCAGGTGGCGTGTGTGACGTATCGGATATGCGATCAAAGTTAAAGCTTCTGTCATCGCGTGAAATATCAGCGTGGTTAAATAAATCGCAGTTTTGAGCACAAGCAACCTGGTTTAAAGAGTGGGTCCAAAAGGATAAGACAACTTTGGAGGACATGCTTTAGTGTTTGGTGGGAGTGTGACAAGTAGGACACTTTCAAATAAATATTGTTGGTCACATTACGGGACAGAGGGATTGAATCAGCTCAGCTCACTTCATCGTCTGTAGTGCAAGATACAAGTGAAAAACCCAAAGGTTAGAGAAGCTGAACGAGCAGCCATCACCGTTGAACTGCAAATGAGATGTACAAAAGTGTTGACCTGGTTTGACAAAATGCAGAACACCATGGCTTCAGCGCGGACGTTTCTGGTCTTCCTGTCACCATAAAGGATGCTAAATCTGAGCCCAAATGCAGACGATGGGGAGGCTGTATTCCTAATATAATCTGATTTAGAGCACAGGAGTCTAAACCATGTTGACCTTGTGTGTCGCTGTTTAACCAAACGGCAGATTTGGCTGATTTTGCACATTTCAGGGGCTTGGTTTGACGACGACACACGCACAGTGAGCAGGAAGAGATCAAAGATCACAAAATTTTTTCGTTCTGATATGGCGTTGGATATTTCTGTACATGAGGTTGTGTTTTGTAAACACCTTTTTCTTTTTCTTTTTCAAAAGTTGCTTTTTAAGGGTGTTTCACCTTAAACAACAGTTCAATGAAATAAACTTGTTTCAAACGCCCAACAAGTTCACGTTGGTGATTATTGCACTTTTAGAAATCAGAGCAGGGATGGCTTTAGGGGTCGGGCTTTCTGCGCCACACTCTTCTCCAGAACAGAGAGGAAGAGCTCCAGATGGACTCGGTGGTCTTCTCGACCTCATGGCGGTGGGATCGAGGGCTCGGTCACCGCCAGCTCCTGAGCCAGATCGTTGAAGCGAGCAATGTAGTCCACGCTGCTCTCGCTCATCATGCAGGCAAGCTGAGTGTCCATTTACGCAAGACCAAAGAGTTAAAACACAGTAACTCCAGAACAAACCCAACATGCAGAACCACAGCAGGTCTCAATGTACAAAAAGGAATTTTCTTCTAATTGAAGCAGTTCTAGCTTAAAACATTAATATTAATGTTAAAGGGAAGCACGTGTTAGAGATTCTGCAAGCACTTCGGCTAACGTGTCATCCAGCTTGTGACGAATTACCCCCCCTTTTTTTCCTCAAGATCAAGAATAAGATTAAAAATGAATATTTAATTGCGATCAATTGAAATTAATCCACAGAAACGTTTTGATTAAGCTGATTCAAAATTTTAATCATAGAATAATAATAGAAGGCCTTTAATGATTAAACCTGCCACTTACTTCTGCCACATCAGGAAGGCCACGGGACTGAAAGGAATCATGGGAGTTGCAGTCCAACAGGCTAGGACCAAGTAATGCTGTGCCGCTGGAGGGTCCAGATGGGGTTAGGGGGGTTCGTCTCCCCTTATCGGGAGTGACCATGCTGGCTGGAAGGAAAATATGAAAAAGGAAAATGAGTGCAGAAACAAAACAAAAGTGAGAGTGCGTTTTATTTATTCTAGCATTCAGAAGACCTACACAAAAGACATCCCAGTGTGGAGTCAGATGAGTCACTGGGGTACCACTGGGGGTCATGGCTGGGTGATGGGATCCAGCCTCTTGAAGGACTGACTGAGGGAGATGAGGTCAGCAGTTTGGAGCCGTCGGTGGCGCTCAACTTGGCTGGAGACAGCTGCGCCTCCTCACCTTCAATGTAGCAGACAAGCAGCCGTTGAAATTAGTCTTCGACAAGTTGGAGGATGATTTTTATGAGACAGCTGTATTCTGATGTAAGCATGTATCAGAAAAAGCAAATGTAGGTACCATAGTGAGCGGAGTTGATGGCGAGCTCGATGATGGAGTCACTGATGTGTGTCTGAGATTCACCAGGGGCCAGAGCTTCTTCAGGTGGGCCAGGTAGAGAAATGTCCAAAAGCGTGGCTACGCTGGGAGGTGAGAGGAGAGAGTCGCCGCCACCAGTCGCCCCAGGAGAGGGAGGAGGTACTCCATTCTGGAAAAAGAACAAATTGGAAGCATGGCATGCTGAGGCTTACCTCATAGGATAATCAGAATCTCATGGCCACAAGATGGCAAAGAGAAAAGAGTCAAAGTGGTGCATGTATGCGCTGCTGACCTCTGGGATATTATGCTGAAGGAGCTCAGTGTCTTGCTCGGCTTCAGTCATGGGAGTGGAAGACAGCAGCATCTTGTTGTCAACAGAGGGCGAGGTCAGGTCCCGACTGGGACTACCAGGAATGATTCCCGCAGATTTAGCTGCCAGGTCAATAGCACCTGAAAGAGTACAAACAGGGATTTGTCTCATCTGATAAGCGCCGACAGTAACAGGGACTGACAAAATTCTACAGTAAAATGTTCAATTGTTTAATGACCAGGGAGCTGAAGCAACATAGGGAAGTATAAAACAAACAGTATCTGTAGAGTCCTTTCACCAATGCACAAAAACAGTAACAAAGCGGCCAGGGAAAACTAAATAAAGAGATTTATGACTTAAAAGCGGTACATACTGGAGAGCTGAGTAGCTGCTGCAGAGCTGCTGGATGCTGCAGAGGAAGCTTTGGACAGAGGAAGGCGAGACGAAGGAGCCAGGCGAGTTTGTATTGGCCGGAAAGATCCAGTTCCTGTGTGGAGGAAAAACAACAGAGCTAAAATTAGATGCAGCATTCAACCTGATAATCAAGAGGAACACAAAGGGCTTCTTAGCCAGGTGTGTGAGCAATTGCATTAAAAAAAATAAAAAGCCAATATACGGTTAAGAAAAATAAGAGCATCTTAAAAGTTGCAGTGGTTCGACTTGATGTTCACCTGTGGCAGAGGAGTTGGAAAGGATAGAGAAGGAGCAGACGTGCTGAGGAGTATCTCCAGTAGTTCGGGGTAGGAGTGTTCGCTGTAGATGAAACAAAACGGGTTACCCCTTAGTCCGGATATTCAACTCTTTCCCAATCCAACTGTGTGAAGTGCAGATTTTCAAGAATGAATCTGCCTTTATTATTTCCTCATCTTCATGCTCTGCTCATACCTGAACCACCAGTGGTTTCCGCAGCTGTCTGCTTCGAGGTTTTCTCTGGCGGGAGAGGAAAAGATCGGACTGCATCTGAAGGGATACAAACAATGAGCGCATAGTCTCGGAGCGTTCATTTTTGCTGAATTGGTGAGAAACGATCTGAAGCGAGCATTGCTGCCTCTTACACTGATAGAGTCGAGCTGCTGTCTGAACAGCTCGGCCTCCTTGTTGGGGGAAAACATTCTGTTGTGTCGAGAGCTGTTGGGAGGCAACGTGGTGGGAACTGCAAACACACCTCCCTCTGAGTCACTGCTGACATTTGGCCCCAGGAGAGCGCGTGGGAGGTTGCGCCCACCTTAAAAAAAAAAAGAAAGAAAACAGTAGGAATGAGTGAAATACCTGAATATTGTGGGAGGATAACTGCTAAGGTAATCACTCTACTCTTCATACCAGAGGCTCCAGAGCTTGATGGGTTCAACCGGGCTCCTCTGACAGAAGCCTGCTGCCGACCACAGTTTGGACTGCGAATGCTCGCTATGGGGCCCTTTCCCGGAGGTGTGAGAGTCTGCGTTTGCTCCTCCTGATAGTTCTTTATGGGCGACGTGGCTGTGGAGCACAGCTCGGGAGCCTGAAAGGAAAACATCAATTACTGACTCCATCTGCTCAAGAACAGAACACGTTCTTTTCCACAAGCAATGGAAGTCTTTCATTACTCCATACCAAAGGTTTAGGATTGACTTCAGTGGCCACCAGCCTAAGCAGGCAGCGCAGGACGCGGTGTGTCCTGTGGTGCTTGGGTTGTGCTGATCCTTGTCCGTTCTCTTGGCTGCTGGGAGGGACCGACTGCCATTCGTACTCCAACTGTAGCTTTCCGGGTTTCCCAAACATCAGGTAGAGTTCAGCCAGCGTGACGTTCTCAGAGTCACGGGTGCTCCATCCATCCACCCTGATCTGCTCAACAGCCCGTTCCCTGGCTACCGACGCAGAGCCCTGCGACACTCCCTCTTCAGTGCCCGTCACCACAGGCTTGCCTGGAGGCGTCTGGCTGGCCTCCACAGACGAGGCGCTGGTGTTGTGCTCCTCTTTGCACTGCTCCGATGGGCCTTCAGCACCGCCACATGATTTCTCCACACTTTTGGTCACTGTTAAACCCCCAGGGGCATCTGCGGCAGTGCAAGTCTTACCCCCATCAGAGGGTCCCGTTTCAATCCCTTCTTCAGTCTGGGCCACAGCCTGCTGAGAACAGCCCTGGACGGGAACAGACTGGGGTGTTTTGTCCTCGCTCTTTGAAGAACCGTCCTGCGAAGGCTCAGGATTAATGGGCTCGGGTCTTCGGCCATCACTCAATACCGTCCCCGAGGGGCCACCAGCACCAGGGGTGCTCCCTCGTCCAGCTTTGGTGCCAGCCCTAACTTGTTGAATGCCTAGAATCTGAGCAGCCGGTAATTCCTTTGTGTTTGGCCGTGTCTTGCCAGCTTCTGTCCAGTGTACAGTACAGGAGGCTTTGGAGTGGACCACGCGGGCGACACCAGGCAGTGTGGTCAACGTGCTGCTCTCAGCTGGGTAAAGAAAAAGCTCCTCCTGTTGCGATTTGTTGGGAGAGGCTGTGCGGGACTGTCCGCCCTCGAGTGCCTCCCTCTCCCTGAGGCTCTCCAGCTGAAGGGCGATGTTAAGAACACATAAAACAGATGCTTCTACAGCCGTGGATTTTATATTTTACAGCGTGTTAACCAACACATATATTATTTATTCATTGAATCACTGTCAACATCAATTTAGAACTTTGCAGCTCCCTAGTGTGCGTTTCAAAGGATACAATCCGCTGATCGTGGTACGTCCACTTCTGTTTCAAATACTCAATGAGGCTGGAGACTTTCCTGTGCAGCTCCACCACCATTCTGGAGACAAAAGAAAATATATACAATAAAAAAAGTATTGAAAGTTTAATTTATATTGAAAGTCTACAAACTAAATAATCAAGAATAATGTCGCCCTATACCCTATATATATAAACTATTTTCAAGACTGATCTGGGCTGGGGATTTCATGATAAATACTTCACATTTTTTGCAGCCATAGAAACTCATAAGTCAGTTCGATTAAGCTCCTGTCAGATCAAATAAATGTTTGGGGAGCAGTACTTCTGAACCTGGGACCGACATTCATGCAGTGTAACTTTTAGCAATATCAAACAGTTTGTTGACGAACTAATCATGCATATCTGACCTGAGGCGGGGGTTGTGGGCTAAACTCTGAACACGTGCCCAGGAGTAGTTACTGCGGGGCTGGAGCTCCACCGCCACCTTCAGCGGTAACCGCACTGGCTTCTGATCCTCCTCATCACTCACACCTGAGGGATGCGCAGACACAGTAATAAGACAAGAGGTAAAAGACAATTTCCATCCCTAGTAAAAGCAAAGATTTCCTTCAAATGTGGCTGCTTAGGAAAACGAGGGCAGATTGCAGCCAGTCAGTTCTGATTCTCTATCGTGTCCTTCCAGCTCCTCCTCCTCCTCACTTCCCACATAGTAACCATGGCAATGTCCTGAGCCCACATGCTTCTTTTGTTATTGCCAAAACTCCACCCACACCCCCACACCCACCCAAACATCATCACCAATATTGAATGTGCCAGCGTGTGTTTACGCTGAATGTGCGGTACATGTCCAGCAATGGTGCACGTGCTCAGGCTCACCGTCTGGGTCACAAAGCTTTTTTAGTGCTCGACACATTGGCGCTTTGATTCGTAGGTTCCTCCCCTTAAAGCGCACCGTGGTAGCTCTACATGGGAAGGGTAATCAAAGACGTCAGATGTTTTTGGGTTGTTTTCTTTTTTTTTTTAAAGGAAAACCTTCCTTCATGTCTTCATAATATTTACAATACCTTCCTTCCTGTCTGCATTTTTCAAGGGTTAAAACAACTAAAACTTACAAATATAGCTATGACATTTAGGCATTCCTTCCTATAAACAGCAGTAAATGTTGGTGTCATTTCTGTTCACAAGTGTGGGTGGTGAGAAAGCGAGTGACTGCTGCCAGACTGAAACTGTACATTCAGACTCACCCTTGCTGAATGAGTTCATTGAGCTTTGCCACATTCTTGTCATCCATTACTGTGAAAGACAACACAAAACAATGTTTTCACACCCTTTTTCCCTAAAGAGCAGTTCTCCCTCGTGACTGCAAGCACGCAGTGTTTAATTGCATCCCCGATGTAGCAAACAACAGGAAAAGAACCGAAAAACAACACTCCACTCACATCCTCCCACTTTTTTGCGGAGCTCGGCGTAACAGATGAGGCCGTATAGTTCTTGGGAAGACTTCTTGAGCACTCTGGAGTAGACTGAGGAGGAAAGGAAAGATAAGTCATACATCCATGACAACCGGCAGCATACCAGGTGTATATGCAGCAGAAAGATAATATTAAAGATACACAGGACTTCTTGGAAGTGGAAAGATTGTTTGTTAACCAGATATTTTTCAAACACTGTGCAACATAAACAGGAATGTGGGAATTTTGGGGGAAAAAATGGCAACACATGTATTTGGTATATGACTTATGGTACTTCTACATTTTAGAATTTGTCACTGTGACTCAAAGAAAATCCACAAACAGATCCTTAATTTATCATAGCTACTAAACAGTTTAAATACTGTTTAAGGCTGCAGGGGGGCAGATCCTTGTAAAAATCCAATACTTACAGATAAAGATAGTCTAGAGATGTGAATTGTTCACATATAATCAATGAAGTCCTGCTTGTTAATGGATGACAGAGACAAAGGGCAGCTCACCGTTGGCAAAGTCAATGTGTTTGGAGATCTTGTGCCAGGTTCTGTAGTAAAAATGGCGGACCTGCTCCTTGTTCTTCACCATGTGAGCTGGTTTGCCTCTTTTCTTGTACTTCATGGCAATGTTGTTCTGGATTGCTTCAAAGTCTTTCCCGTGCTGTAGACAAGAGCAGCAGGGAGGCGAGAAGGGGATGAAGAAGAGATAATGGACGGACTATAACTGCAAATCCTTTTGGTCTCATCCTAAAAAGACATATGCACACTCTCACCTCATAGAGTCCCTCAAAAAAGCTGTTTTTATCCTCAGCGCTCCAAGACTCCCACTGCCGACGGGCTCTCTTCTGGTTACCAGTTTGTTCCTCCTTCTCAGCAGACCCCTGGCCTTTAGCTGCCTTGGACACTCCCCCTGTAGAGCCAGCCATGGGCCCCGACTGTCCGGCTGTCCCCTGGGAGGAAGAGCCGTTCTCTGCCCCTGTTTCAACGGTGCATAAAGGTATAAGTAAGGAAATACCTAGAAAGAAAATACACACATAATTATTCTTGTGGCAAACCTGCAGAGTTTCCCCTATTTGGGGCTCAACTCTGGCAAGGAAGCAGGAAAAGCAACCGCTCTGCACATTTCATTGAGCACCATCCGATCATTTTGGTGGGCTCCAAACAAGTGTACGCCAGTTTGGAGCATAATGCCACACAAACACATTGAAAGAAGCACGGTGGCAGCTGTTATTTCAACACTACTCTCAAGTAAACAACCGGGGATTTCTAGGCAGAAATGCCAATGCAATATACTTGATGTATTTTATCAAATAACTGCAGCCCAAAGCATGAAGATCTGCTCGGATCAAAACCTGGGCTACCTGAATACAAAGGGAATTGATTAAACACATCATTACTGGCAGCAAATGCAATGCGAGAAACCCACTCAATGGTCTTGTTTATCAGAAAACGTTAACGCCGCCTTTTTCTCCACCTACTCAACTTTCATCACCTCTATTGTCATTTGATGGTTTTCTGTTCTAATGAGGTGATGTAAACCCCTGTGCCAGACCTCCTTCATCCACCCTCTCTATAGGACGTCTTATTGCCCCGCAACTGTGACTTTAACAATGTAATAAGAGCACAAGTCAATGAGAGAATGGCTCATAAAACCGGACCATATATGCAAACATTAACATATCCCAGTCACTGCAAAATCTAATAAAATAGTTCCAACAAAAACATGTCACCACATAGTGGCAAATAGCCACAATCCTCTAAATGAATTAACATTCTTTCTAATATTCACTAATGTTGTTCCTTTTCTCCAAGTCTTGTATTGCACCATAAATATAGATAATTCCAAGAGTGGCCACCAATATTTACCTCTTGTCAGGTGGCACTTTAAACACTTAAAGCTTGTCCACAAGCTGTATTTTTTTTACACTGTTTATTTTACTAAGGAATTTGAGTTTTATTACTTTGAATCACTGCTGTTTAGAATTAAGGGATGATAAACCAAACCTTTTTTATAGTACAGCACAAAATGGGTTCAATTTTGTCTAACCCCTGCTCCCTGAAATAGATCTTTCTCCTCAGTAATACAAGCCATGATTTGTGATGACAGTCCTAAAAGCCCTTTGGATCAGCCAGGGTTCAATTATACTGAAATGCTCTTCTAAGATCCTTATTTAAAAAACAAGCCCAGAACTCGTTGGAATCGTGGTTTTACTCAGTTTGCCGAAGCTGTCAGAAATCCACCCAGGGATCAGCCCCTGTCTCCGAGGGAGCGTTCAGACAGAACTGATGAGCAATCAGTAAACAGGCTCACAAGTTAAAGCAGATCCCCAACTGATCCCGTCAACACACACTTTTGTCCAAAAAGTGGCCGTGAGGTACCTTTCGATTTTGCCCCGCCATGTCCATTGATGGCCGATCCAGCGGTATCCTTCCGGATCCGTTTGCTCGGAGGTCGAACGCTCGATCGCAGAAAATGATGCTGGTCGTGACACGCAGGGGTGGGCTCCGCCGGTGTCTGGGGATGCTGGCTGGACCCTGAGCCGGTTCGGTTCGGAGGAGAGGCGGGGAGAACCGGAGCTGAACCTGGGCTGAGACCCGTGGTTGATGGATTAAGAATTTCCCCTCCGTCGTCTCCCTTTGTACTGCGCTCCTCGCTCGCCTGCTCTCCGTTCTCCTCCTCGTCGCAACCTTCGGGCTTTCTGGACGGAATCCTACCTCCATCGACACCGATCCCCTCCCTGGAGCCCGGTGTCATGCTGCCAGAACACATTCGTGGAGAATATATCAATTTAGGAGCAAAGCGGTTTGCAAAATTAACTTCTAAAGACGACGTTCACTGTCTCTCAACATGGCCGCCGCTGTTTGTTTCAAATCCCCTCACCAGTCCCAACAAAACAACACCAAATATATACCTTTCACGCGTTAAAATAAATGAAACACAGCAAACGAGATAGTTTGGCGACTGCCCCCGGCGCCTAACCAAGTAGCCTTTTGCTCTTATTGGCGATATTTCAGAGGGAATTTCAACTAAAAGCGAATGCGAGCGCTTTTCAGTTTAGCGCCCTGCAGAAACGACGACGAAAACCCTCGCTGCATTCGACCTCCAAATAAAGTGTTAATTTCAAACCAATTTTTACCCATTTTCGTACTCTTCTATAGTGGGGGACGTCTTCTTTCTCTTCACCATCAGTCCGAGCGGTTAGAAAGGCAAAGGTTGATCAAATTAAGCATAATAAGAGCCAGAGCGATCTCTCCGCTTTCTGCCCTCTCCTTGCTCCTGCCTCGACTGAGGTGAACTCTGCGCAGTTCAACTGTTTTCTCTCAGTAACATTACTCAATGCTCTTTTTTTTAAAAATCACAATGGATTGAATCATTTTTAGAGGACCGACAAACGAGACACGTTCACAATAAGCTGCGGGGGAGAATTTTCCAAAGTCCGAGTCGTGTGCGTTCATTTGAATTGAAAAGCGTAGTTTTTATGAACCTTCGCTTGTCACTACGTCACCATCGACTGCAGAAATGATGCCCGAGAAACAATCACTTTAATGCACATTAATGCTACTGGAATACTTCATGAAGGCATACTGTTGTATTTGGTAGAAGTATGAGGCTTCTCCAAATGTTAAATCAGCCCAGGTTCAACTCGGATTTATATCAGCGGTTTGCATCAAGATATACAGTAGTGTATGATACAGATGGATGTGGAACTCAGTGATGCAACTTAAGGACAATCACTGTGGTTATTGATCCGTTTTCGCTATTGCTTTCCTCTTTTCATTGCTGGATATTTCCAAGGATGTAGCGCAAAAGTGCTGAATGCCAGAGAAAGTTGAACAAAAGAAGATTTATGGGCATCATTAGGTTTGGACGGGAAATGATTGAAAAGCCGGTTTCGTTATTCCCATTCAAACTTTATTCGCGCTTTTTCTTTGTCTTCTTAAAGTTGACATCCAAACAAGGTATTTACCACAAAAAAATAACTTTTGTGATCGCTGCCATACTTCATACATACTAACTTTTATAAAGTTCCATCATGTTTCCATCTTTAAATCTGACAGCTTGAGTCACTTCAATCATTCGATTGTCGCTATGTTTGTCTTGATGCACAAACCTACCTGATCTGAGAGAATAATCAACACTAAATTCATAAATTAATGCCCTTTATTAGGGGGCAAAAATAAAGCCACCCAAATTACTTTATGATGATTTTGACACAATCACGTCTTGCCTCTATTAGGTGAGAACAGTTTTTTAAACACTGTTTTAGTAGTTGTTGTATTCAGGAAGCGCAATGCAGTAAATTATTCTTGATAACGATTATAAACTCTGTACTAATAAGTTGTGCAGCATTTACCTTCCACATAAGACATGTTACCTAGCATGGACGCTGCTGCCCTGCTAAGGTTAACTCTAAGGCGAATGAAGAAGTTGAACGGCTCTAACGATAGAGACAAAACAACACGCATATTATTCATAGTTTAAAATATAGATCAAACGTTAATGGTTACCTGATGTGGACGCCCGTTGGTTGTAATATGCCCAATGGAAGAATAAGTTAGCATTGCTAGCTGGCGGCAGCAGTCCAGCTAAATGACAGTTGTTGCGGTATGAGTTTCCACGCGCATAGACACACCCACTACAACTGGAAAACAAATCATTCGATTGGCCAGAAATCCAGGAGGCGGGCGTTTCAAATGTTGATTGACAACGCGTTCTACCAATTGCTGGCGGGCAAAGCCCTTCGCGAGGGACCAATTGTCATTCTTTTCCTGTCCTTGTCAAAGTTAATAAGATTTGTCTTTAATTGAATACTGCTGTTCTTTTTAATCAATGTGGTACCGCACAAAGAAGGATTGACGCATTAAACTTATTTGTATATAAAAGACCTTCCGTTCAAAATGTGACCGTCATGATTGTGGACCAATCAATAGGCAGATAGCGTTTGAATTTTTGTTTAACTACACCGACAGCCACCCGGCTAAGGGTGTATCGGAAATTATGTAGTTGTATCGGCTTTGAAAAAAAATTATTTTTGTGGCAATGGCTTCTGTACTTTTGTTATAGCTTAGTAAGGAATAGTTCATGATTAATTTTGGACTTCTTTCTTGTTTTTTTGGTTTTTTTTAGATAAAACAGTATACTTCTTTGCAATTTTAGTAAGGCACAACACCTCGCACATATATTTCATGAAGGAATCAATGTCCAAATGACTTACAGTTGTCAACTATATCAGTGGCATGGTCGTCGCTCATCACGTCTCTTCTCGTCTGAGGAGTTCAACATTAGGCGGGCTGCGCCGTGACATGAAACGAGCGCACCGTGCAGCCCAGCAGACTGGCAGGCAACCAATAATATTCCTCCGAGTCAGTGTCGGGTGGACTGAAATTCCTCACTCGCGAGTTTGGTTGGGCACGCGCAAGCAGCAAGGAAGTGGCTGAGCGTCCAGTTGGCATACTGACGAAGTTGTCCTCAGAAACTTGAAGGCTTGAAATCAAAGCACCATGACTTCGACCAACATGTTCCAAGGGTTGGATACTGGATCAAAACCGAGTTCAAGGTGAGGGGGAAATATGGTCGCCGAGCCTTGACGTCCACGAAAAGGAACTGCGAACAAGGTCTTGTTTCTGTAGCAGGCGGCCAGTCAAGCTATCAAGTTATTGTTCCGCGACAAATGTTAAGTGCTTTTGCAACCTCATTTTCGGCCGCAGCCGTTACGCGTAGCCTTGACGTCTGCTTCTGCCTGGAGTTGTCAAACATCTTGTCGGGTTGGTGCGAGTTTTCGAGTGTTAGCGCACTTAAGTGTTAAGTGTTAGCCTGCATGCTAACCGACCAGGCGTTGTCCGCCGCTCCTGCGGAAGTGTGAAAAACCACTCCAGGCTGCTCCGCTTTGTACCCGCTAACCGCGGCGCCATGGTCTCGTTTGTTCGGTCGTTTTAGTTTCTCCCAAGACTTGATGCTTTTTTTCCCTGCGTCATCTCTTATGGGATTCAAACTTCCCCACAATCTCTGGCCTTTGTAATAAGGCGAATTTGTATTAAAGGTTTTTGAGAATGACGCCAATCTCAGCGTGATCCAACACGCAAGACGGCTTCTTATTTGACCGCAGTTATTGTTTTCTGTGTTTATCTTCGGGTTTTGTTTTTTTTTGTTGTTGTCAGCACCCAAACAAGTTTAATTAAACATTAGCTTGGATCGCGCTGGTCTGGCTGTGTCAAATGCCGGAAGTCTATGTTGTCCTCTACATGTGCAGCAATGCAGACCATCCAAAAATAAGTTGTAAGGGAATTGTAGATGAAGTGTTACACTGTGGTGTCTTCTGCAGGGTTTTGCGGCCTCCTGGAGGTGGTTCAAGTAACCTGTTTGGAGGATTTGAAGATGATGCGGCAGCGTCCAGAAAACCCCATAAGATGGCTTCGAACATTTTTGGGTCACCGGAGCAGCCTGAAAGTAACCCCAAACGCTCCAACCCTCCGGGTCAGAACAGCGATATTAGATTGTATTATGTCTCAATACCTGCTCTTGACTCGTTTTTTTTTGTTTTGTTGTTGCTTTATGCAGGAGGTAAGACAAGTGGAATATTTGGCGAGTCTGAACCGCCAGCTCAGCCACAGAGAAATATGCCCCCAGGTGGACAAACCAGCAACATATTCGGAGGTCCAGAAAAAGCCCCTGTGCAAAGTCCGAGTCGAGGCCATCCAAATAAGCCAAAGGTACTGAAATAGTTCCCAGTCAGCTAGCCACACATTTAGTCAGTCTCCTGTGTGGACGGGTCAGTGGTGCAAATTGGTGACCTACAGGCCTGTTCTGAAATGACCTATCACAGGTTTGAAGCAGCAATAGAGCTGCAAAACGGTGTGCAGGCAGTGAAATCTCTCCTCCCCACTATGGCCTTCTTTTTCATGTATTTGTAGTACAGGATAGAAGGTTAATTTGTCCATGTATTACCTGCTAATACAATGGTAAAACAAGTTCATAGATGGGATGTTAGTTTTAGCACCGGCACCCAGGAGCCACATGTCCTTTTCATTATCTGAAAGATTTCACCACAGTTGACTTTATGACAACATGTCCAAAAGGTCTATTTCTACAATCTTGGCTTAGACAGAAATCTCAAGTGGCCTTTTTTTTTCTTTTCCAATTGTTTAGTTATTTTTCTGCAAGTGAGGATTTTGAGGAGTCTTTTTTTTTCTTAATGTAGCCATTTAGTTTAGCCTTGGGAAGCTTATAAATGGTGAATTGCCTTTGAAAGAGCTTATTTGTATTTCAACTTTAGTGAACATTTCTGTGCTTCCTTTAAGTCAAGTAGTTTTCAAATAATCACTTGTTGTAACTTATTGAAGAATCACAAGCAGCATATGTTTTAGTCCCATTTTTATAACTGAAAATACGACAGCACAAATAAGATGTCTGCCATATTGCATCACTGAGCTATGGTCTGTAGCACAGAGCTGTGATGCAGCTGGTTTACTGTGGGGAAGCTCAGGCCAGCCGTGTTATTGCCACTGCTGTTGCAAACGCCCGCATTTAAAATGTCCTTTTAACTGTAAAATATCTTTAAATTTCACAGGACAATTTAAGCGTGGGACCTGAGCCTCAGTCTCCAGGTGAGTTAAGCTACTTAAAAGATATTGTTTGATTTTTATTTACCCCCTAACTTCAAGTCCGTACATTTATAGTAACAAATGCAGATATCCGTTGAATTGATTCTTCATTGTGTGTATTTGAATGCCGACTTATTCCCATATTTTCCTCACCCAGCCCCCCAAGCTGTGGTCATCACACCTGAGGTGAAGGAAGAGCCCGCCCCCCCAGCTCCTACACCCACCAAAGAAGAGCCCACCCCAGTCTTGGCCCCGCCTAAGCCTAAGCCTAAGCCTGAGCCTGAGCCTGAGCCTGAGCCTGCGACCCCTGCGACCCCTCCTCCCCCGGTGCCTGTTGAAAAAGATCAGGCCGCCGAGCCGCTGAAGAATCACGAGCCACATCTGGGACCCAAGCCTCGTTCTCACAACAGGGTCCTCAACCCCCCCGGAGGAAAGTCTAGTGTGGTATTCTACTGATGAGCTAGCACGCCTCCTTATCTATGTCCATACCACCCCTGTTCTGCTCCTCTTTTAATCTTCACTCATTCCAGCTCCCCTCTCCTCACGGTCGGCCAGGCCAGAATTTCTCTCCATTCTTTCCATCAGATTTAAGATCAGATGCGTTCTTGCACTTTCGCTCCCAGTCCCTTTTTCTCCAACTCTTGTTTTATCCTCCCAAAAATGCAACTGCAATAATACAATCACCAATCAATCAGGAGGCTAGCCATTGATCACTTTGAATGTGAGTGTGCTCTTTCTTTCAGCATGTAAGTGTAGTCTGCGTTTGGACACGATTCTCACTTTTCAAACCTTATTTTTGCATCTTGAATGGTTAAAAGTGTGTCTTTGGGCTCTGAGTATTCAGATTACTTACTGTAACCAAAATCCTAGCAAAAAAAAAAGACTCGGACATTTCCGGATGATTAATCAGCTCTCTAATGAGTAGGACACAAGAAGCTAATTCAGCTATTAAAGAATTATTGGTTTCAGAGAGTATTGGTTTCAGAGACCTTATTGGATGAACACAGCATCATGTTTGTCCCTCTATCTAAAATAATGCATGTTGGATGGTAACGACAGATTGACTGTAAACTGAAGCCTTACGTCAACTCGCCTTTTCTTTTTTTATTATTTCCCCTTTTGCCTTATTAACCATTCTTCATTTCTCTCTTCAGATGCCAAAAAAAGAATACAATTGTCTACTTCCAAATGTTAATGCTTCCTTAAAAAAAATTCCATTTCGATTTTAAGCGTTTATACTTTTCTCGGTCCTCATTGCTTGCTATTTGTACATGCCTCTTTCTTTTGCTTGGGTCAGGCCTTTGTTTATGTTTTAAATTAAAACGGCGGACAAGTGAACTCTGGACAAGCGCGTGGCCTGCCTGAGTGCAGGCGGGCTCATGGATAATCACCTCATCACCCACTCCACGACACATCAGTTGTATTCTGGTGCCAGCCTGTCCCTCTTGTGATGATGTGCCTGGCAGGCAATGAGTACAGCAGAAGAGAGAAAACCCTGTGTATTGTAATAAAGCTGTTGTTTTGCATTTAGACTTTGTCTGTTTTTGTTCCGAAAATCATGTCCCCGGTGCGCAGTGTCTGTTAAAGGCGGTGTTGTTAAATGTCAGTCCGAGCGCAAAAAATAGTCCATCCATATTTATAGTTTGCTACAGTGATGCTTTTGTCTGCTTTACTCCTCTGGCAACGCTCTGTTAGACGCCACTGTTCAGTCAAAATGGCCGCTCTTTGCAACACTGAAACGTTTTCATCTATGCAACTGCGCGCGAGCCCTTTGAAATCAGGAAGCGGCGAAGCCAAAATAAAAGAGCTTTTATCGTATATTTGCCTCTCATTACTCCAATAGTAACTCGGGCAGCCCTGCTCACGTTGAAACAATCACACAAGTGTCGTCATCCATGCATAAATGTCAAGGAAGCCACAAATCTTCACTGGATTAATCTCCACACACCCGAACTTGTGGTTTCACTTCCTTTTCTTTGAGTCTTTATCCCTCTTGGGGTCACGGGGAGGTTGCTGGAGCCTATTCCAGCGTCTGGTGAATGGTCTAATATGAAAGAAAACAGATGATTTCAGTGTGATCCCAATATTATTTGGTATTTTACACACATAAAAACCATCTATCTTTTATGGCCATAACAAATGAATATCGGATTATCAGAATATCCTTTTGTGATTTCTCTAATTAGATTTCAGATCTGCTGTGATCTATTGACCTTTCATCGTGCGTTGGACTGTAGGTGGTAGTAATACGAGGTTGCTTTATGATCTGTGAAAGGTTAAAGTCCCTTTGGAATTCAGAACATCAGCAAAATTCAACCGGCTCTTCCAGGGCCCATTATCCACATTCCCTGAACGTTTCATTAAAATCCGTTCATAACTTTTTGAGTTATTTTGCAGACAAACGCTGACTTTCACATAACTTCTTTGGCAGAGGTAATAACACAAATGCTCATCTGAATGTGTTTGCAGCTGGTCGGGACAACGAAGATACACCCAACTGTCTGCTCACTGTATTCTGGGGCAGTGAGTCCTCCTTCTACACCATTTATGACACGCTCCGTTACCCATACTTTGTCTCCATTGTTCGCAGACAATAGTCCAGGCTGCACTTGTCTGGTTGAAGGAAAGTTTCAGGGAAAATGTTTGTTCTCGAGTGATTCAGTGATTTTTCACACTGGATTCTATCTGCTGTAGTTCTGTGTATATTCACGTCTCCCCTCTCTTACAGTTAATCCCTTACAGTCACATCCATGTCGCAGCACTTTGAAGAAGGGATTTGAACATCACGCTTCGGCGTCCTTGGTGGAGACATTTCAGTGGTAAATATTTATTTAAGGAATGTGCTGCCTCCTGACGATGGCTCCCATTCTAATGTGCTCCTTGTCAATATTTACCAAAAGAACCAAACTGGTAATTATAGGAAGATGAAGTGTTGCAAACCACCATAGACAAAGTGGTGACAGTGTCAGAGTTTCACCTACAATTACATCTCTACAATAGGACAAATGTGGAGTAAACATGCTACCAAGTGTTCTATACAGTGTTTTATTAACATTTTCTGAAGTATGTTATATACTGTATATTGGGATTAAATTATACGGCCTGACTCAGTTCAGAGGAGATACTTTTGCAGAGAGATCTTCCTGTTACAACTTTCAAAATAAAACTCCAACATGTTTTGTAGATCCAAGAACTGTATCTGAGTACACAAATGAAACATTATAATTCGGAAAAACAATATGATCATGGCATAGCATTAATGATAAAGTGTTCTTATATGATGTTAAATTGTGTATCTAATATGTAATAAATCTTTAGTCTTGAAACAGCTGAATGTGCAGGATTTTAGCCTGTGGAACAAAGCCTTGAAGCCCTCAAGATGTTCGTAGCCAAAGAGCACAATTCTTATAATCTTGAAATTAAGCTCTAAACAAACCGAAGTGATGTTCAGTTCACATTTGCACCTACGGGAAGTCTCACATCTGAAAATATTTGAGGATTGCTTTGACAAGTATTGATGAGAGCCACGCACTTCACACATAACTCTAAAGTCATTTTTAAAAAACAAAAACAAAAAAAACCCCCAAAAAGTCCAAATCAAAAGCCTTTTCTCAGCGTTAGCGTCCGACCTTTAACCTTTATTTTGAAACAGTGGTGCGAGCTTCCGGTGAAGTCTGTCCGGCTTGACCAATGACCTGCCGGTTCATTGCAGACGGTGTGACGTCAGCGGGACTCGGTCAGCTGGCTCCTCCATCAGAGCCTCTCCCACGGGGAGACATCACCAACAACGCCCGAGCCAGGCCAGCAGCGTCGGCGGCCCCATCGGAAGGTGGATCGAACATGGCACAGACGATATCTTAGTTCCGGATCGGGCGGGAGACCTGGATCGTTCGCTTATTTATTTATATATTTATTGATGTATTTATTCTCCCCCCTGCCTGTAATGGCTGGGGTCCATGGCTGCGGCTGCTGAGAGGCAGGTGCAGTCTCACCCACCAAGGCGTCCCGATCCTCGGCATGGCCGGACCAGGGCCGAACCACAGGCCGACCCGCTGCGCGTCGTGTGAATGTCGGATGTGAGGCTCCCCCCGGGAGGAGAGCACTAGCGAGGGCCGCGGCTGGAGGCGACACAACGGGCGACGAGGAGACGAGAAGGGGGCGCTAAATATCCCGCTGAAACATTACGGCCAGTATTTTCATTCGGGAGCTCAAGGTTACGCACCGTCACGCACGCCCACGGCGGGGTTTATTCCGGGGTGATGCTCCACCGTGAGAGGGACTTTTATTCATCTGATGGAAGACCCTGACTGGGTGTTTCCGTTTCCCTGAGCTGCGCGTATTCAAACCTTCCAAAAAAAAAAAAAAACTGTTGAAGCGCATCGTCAGGATCTGGGACGCAGGAGCCGGCTCCAGCTGCCAGCATGATGGATCTACAGATAGACGAGGTGGTCTACCAGGACGACTACGGCTCCGGCTCCGTCATGTCGGAGCGGGTGTCCGGGATGGCCAACAGCATCTACCGGGAGTTCGAGCGGCTGATCCGCAGCTACGACGAGGAGGTGGTGAAGGAGCTGATGCCGCTGGTGGTCAACGTCCTGGAGAACCTGGACGCGGTGCTGACGGAGAACCAGGAGCACGAAGTGGAGCTGGAGCTGCTGAAGGAGGACAACGAGCAGCTGATCACGCAGTACGAACGGGAAAAGGCGCTGCGCAAGCAGGCGGAGGAGGTGAGTGAGGGCGGCCGGCTGCGGGGCCCTCCAGCCCACAGCTCCTGCCTATCCGTGTGGCCCATGCTGATGTTCCAACCCCCCCACCCCAACCCCAGCGCTTTTTAGATGACAATTTTAAGTCCTCCCTTAAAAATAAGAGCATCACAGTGAATAAGATATCGAGATATCGATTTAATTGCAATAATGTTCGCCTTTATCCATCACAAAGTCTCCAGTTGGGCCTGGGACCGCTATTAAGCAACCTGTGGTTTAATGTAAAAAGTGTTGACAACTGTCACCACTACAAAACCATCACTGCCACAACCGTTTCCTGCCCCCACGTGACGGCCTGATGAAGCCTAATCAGCTGCTTTAGTCCCTCCTCTACGCCAACACCTGCTAAAATATCATGCAAACATGAGCAGCACGCGATAAGCAAACCTGACGGCACAGCCGGGCGCTACCGGGCGTCGGAGTGATGCTCGGGAAGGGCTCTGAGGGGCGAAGGTTGCGAGCACGACTCCCGGAGGGACGGCACAGCGAGGAGGGCCCAAAAGGGGGGCGGGTGTCGGTGCTGGGCTATCCTGTTACCACCCGGACTCCACCTGCAGCAAGTCTTTTCTTCTATGCTCACGGTCCGCCGTGGGATCTGGCTGACCCCCCCCACCCAAAGAGGCCTCGGTATCAGTGACAGAGCCATTATAGTGTGTGTGTGTGTTTGGGGGGGGCAGCCTTTCCTTAGTGAACCAAATGTATATTTCACGTTGGTATCCATCATAATTCCGCAGGGCTGCACAAGCCGAACAGCTATTGTGCGTCTCCCTCAGATGTTCCTGGTCCTGGGGTTTAAAATGCAACTTCTGTCAGTGTTTTAGAGGCAGGAGGAGCATTTCCTGCCATTTTTTGAACTTGTCTTTTTGCATTTTCTGGGCTGGAACGACGCGCAGGTGTAGAACGACCAGTAGAGATCATTGGGTCGGTCTGGTGCTGTAACCTGATTTAGGGTTCAAGATGAGAAGCCAATAAAAGCAGGCGGATGTGAACTGAGGTCCACAACGAGAAGTCGGCAATGAGAAAAGAACAATGACAGCCGGAGGGAGGAAAAACAACAACATTGGCTCTCTTAAAGAGGCAGGGAGCAACGAGGAGCAAAGTCTCATATTTCAAGGCTATTACGCGCAAGCTAGCAGTGAACGCGGCCCTCACACATCAGTCCTTTGGACCAGGATTACAGCTATTAATTAAAAAGAACAGAAAAACTGCTGTGGGTTTTTTTTTCCTCTCTGGCATCTTTTGTCATCTGAGACGTCGCAGCCTCACTCTGTATCAGTGACTGCTGAGTCGACACTTTCCAGAAAGTCATGACATTAAATATCACTCGCGCGCTGCCGCTTTAGCGCGCTAAGCTCATATTGCCCGCTTTCACCTTTAATTGCATTTTAACCCAAATTAATTGGTTGATCATTATTAAACAGCAACCTTCAGTTTGATCTGGACATTTTTAAACCAATTTGCTTGGTGAGGCGTATTTTTAATATTAGTTTAAGGCCTTTTATTAATAACATGGTAGTTACCGGTTGACACTTGTCATTTTGAGTTCCTTGACATTCAGGGGTTCAGGGGCAGTTCTAATTGTAATAAATTGGCCTTATTTTGACTTATTTTGATTGTCTCCAGTAACTAAAAGCTGCTTTACTTAAGAATTCTAATTTCTGCGTTTCCAAAAGTCTCCAGATCCACCAGCATCCGGTCACTTTGGTAGCATTTGTCTGCAAGAGAGGATAGATCCTTATGGTCTAGAATGTATGTGCCATCAGCAGCCACATCATTAATAAACCAGCTGTTGTTGGACCTTCCATTAGCGTCCATACGTATCCATGTCACAACGCCGCTTCCACCATGTTTCCACCATGTTTCCACCATATATCCTTTCCCTTCAAGTCCCAGGGAAGGGAAAAATCACTCCTCTAAAGTCAGCATGAGCAGACGCTTTGCTGGAGCCACGCTTGTTAAACCATTTCAGTCGGCTTTTGTCGAGAACCAACAGGATTAATTAGTCCATTTTCCTGCTCAAACCTGCCGAGGGTGTCACAAACCAGGCCGTGTTTGTTGTCTTTCCGCGCGGCTGGATGTCAGCAGTGGTTTTGGCTAGGTGCTCCTGGGTTAGCTCTCTTCCTCTGCAGCGCGTAGCTGCCTCAGAGGAACCTCTCCGCCGTTGGGTTCGCTGCAGGATTACGGCTTTAAGGCTGTGTGGACTGAAAAGAGGCCGTATTGAAAACAGCTTTAAAAACCAGCTGGGTGGAGGGGGTTTGGCCTGTATGTTTAATACTGTGGTTCCTATAATTTCCTGAACTCTGACCTTTCTGGGGCGAATCGTTTAAATGTATTCGACTCTGTTATAGAGAGTCACTTCTAACTGACTTAAAGCCGACATTCAAAGGCCGTCACGGTGTTTTTGTCCCCTTTGCACCCTTCAGAAATTCATCGAGTTCGAAGATGCGCTGGAAGCGGAGAAGAAGGACCTGCAGATACAGGTGGAGTTTCTGGAGCTGCAGGGGAAGCAGCTGGAGCTGAAGACGAAGAACTACTCCGATCAGAGTGAGTAGGCAGGAGCGGGTCGGTGCCCGGGCCCTTATCTTCCCTCCAGACGCACACATGACGGAAGACGGTGCTATTTTAGTTGTTTGGGGAAGCTGAGTCGCTGTAGTATTTTTAGATTATGACACAGGATTTTTCTTTGATGTGTTCGATTGGCTGCTTAGTTTTTGCTTTTTCGCCTTGAACCGTTCTTGATTTAGTCCGGTTGAGCTCCAGAAATCTCAAAAGGAAAGTCTAGTGCGCGAAAATGTGACGCAGTTCTCTCTCTGGCCTCCAGTCGCTCGGCTAGAGGAGCGAGAATCGGACATGAAGAGAGAGTACAACGCTCTCCACCAGCGCCACACCGAGGTAAAAACCATTCCGTTTGGCCGTTCGAGACTCCGAAGAGGAGAATCGAGGGTTGTTGCATCAACAGGGATCCTTCATCTGTCCTTTTCTCCTCCTCACAGATGATTCAGACCTACGTGGAACACATAGAGCGCTCCAAAGTCCTGCAGACGGGCAGCAACAGCCAATCAGAGACGAACTGTGGACGAACGTGAGTCGTCGTCCCGCCGTTGTGATTCACCGTTTGAATGCGTGCTGAGCGTGACAGCAGGAGGGGGCCAGGCCTCGGGAGCCTTCCGGGGTCTAAATACGAAATAGTCCTCTTTATCCCCCCCCGGTTGTGAGAAGAGTCCGAGGCGGCGGGACGTCTGTTGCGTCTCCTGCAGCGGCGCCAAAGATTAAATCCAACAACACCAACAAAAAAAGAAGGCGGCTCTGCTGTTGAGAGGAATCCTAATCCTTTAAGTTCTCCTCCCACTTTAAGACAGAGGGCCCCTGAACGTGGCCGCTGGCCCCTGTGAGCCGGTCTGAGCGGCTCGGTGCGGAGTTTAGACCAACGTGGGTTGGCCGGCGTGATCCGTCTGCGTGTGTTCGTCCACGTTTCACGCCACCTTCTTGTCTGCTGTCTCTCTCTAACGGTGTCTGTCTGTCTGTCTGTCTGCCTGCCTGTCTGTCTGTCCCGCGGGGTTGATGTCTGTGCGGCTGTTTGCACAGTCAACGTCACACATGGAAGAAAAGGTAAATCCACAATGGGCTCGTCATCCCCTCTTCCTCCTCTTCCTCCTCATCCTCCTCCTCCTCCTCCTCCTCCTCCTCCTCCTCCTCCTCCTCCTCCTCCTCCTCCTCCTCCTCCTCCTGCCCTGAATGTGAATCTGACTGAAGGACCATTGGAAATGTAGACTGATTTGCACTCGTGTGTGTCGTTCTATGAAACATGTTTCCTCTCCTCCCTGCAAGTGCCTGAGTGAAGAACGGATCTGTGTTTGCTCCGACGACTGCATGCCCCTTGTGCGACCCATAAATCAGCGCCCGTCCTTTAAACTATGTTCCTGTTGTGCTCCATGTCGGAGATCTTGACTATATCAGGACCGTTCCTCAAATCTAAAAGGAAGGAGTTGAAAGACACCCATTCCCGTTCTTGTTAAGAAAATTAAGCATTTAGCCTAGCAAGTATGAAGCTAGCTAACAACATTTGCCCTTTAGTGTTCTGCATCTTGATATTTACCGTATTAACTTAACGAGGAGTCCTCTGCAGCACGTGCATGTCCCCTCGGGATGTAACGCTGCTGCTGTTGTTGTGTTCCTGGGATGCGTTCTCTCACAATATTCTCCGTCTCTTCTGCCAGCAGCAAAGCGGAGCGCCCGCCGTCGCTGAGCTTGTACGCCAACATCGAGGGCATGGTACGTGGGGGTCTCGGGGGGGCTAGGATCACGCCCGGGAAAGACATCTGGCAGGTCAGCGGCCGGTCCACCTTCTGCTCCGCCTATCAGGTGGGAAAGACAGCGGCCCTGTCTTCCTCCATGATCATGGGGAGTGGGAGGGGGAGGGGGAGCCGCCCTGCTGCCCGTCCCGCTGGCCACGCCCACACGGACCGCCAATCGTGGCGACCTGTTCTGTCGCCTCGCTTCAAACGTTATCTTCTCTGGTCAGATTATGGATTGTTACTGCTGACAAATGTCCCCTCAAGTCTTTACAAACGACAGGTCCCAGGTCGGGTGCTAATAATACTATTAAACCAAAATAAACTATTATTTCTACTTGTTCTGTTCAAACATATCCCAGTTAAGGATCTTCCAGACAGCCGTAGGCTGTTTTGATGAAGCTTTAGTTGCAAATTCCCGCCCTCAGCTCCCCCTGGAGTCCAAGTTGCCGTCGCTAAAACTTTCCCTATGTTCCACAGCTGTATGGTCACATATCTGTCATACATAGCTAATAAAACTGGGGTTTGGACCTGAATATGTGGTTCCCCCTGTCCCACAACATGTTTGTTTCTCTTCGGATGCTAATGTTAGCTTTGGTGAGCTACCCAAAATGAGTGGGGCAACAGTGATTGGAGCTTTTCCCCATTTTTTCCGTCACAATCCGACAAACAGAATCCTTTCACGCTGCTTCGTCCCCGTGAGTCCTGGGCTCCATCAGTGAGTTCAAAAATGACCTGAGCTTTGAAAACGAACTGAACGTTACCTCAGAACAGACTTTACAAATGTAGAATAACTTCTTTTTGATGATTTCACTCGAGGGTCAAGAAAATATAAGCTAGTTGTTTCAAAGTTATTGTGTTAAAAGAGGGCTCCAGTGCGACCCTTCCCTGTCTCACACCTCTGCTCTCTCTGAAGGAGGACGGGTCCGAGTCCGACTCGGTGGCGGCCACCCCCAGCAGCACGAGCAGCAAGTCCAACACGCCCACCTCTTCGGTCCCCTCGGCCTCCGTCACCCCCATCAATGAGGGCTTCCCCCCGCACGCCGACTTTGATGCGACGCGGGCCGGGAACTGCAGGAAAAGCGGCAAGCGGCTCAGCAGGAATATGGAGGTGCAGGTCTGCCAGGAGACCAGGAACGTCAGCATCGGTGAGCACAGGCGCCGCGGATGCGGCTCCACGTGTTCGACCTGGCGCCGGCGTGTCAACGTGACCTCTGTGTTTCCAGGTATGGGGAGGGACGAGTGGTCTGAGTTCCAGGAGATGATTGACTCCACTCTGGAACTGGACATGTGTGTGGACCCGCGGGTGTATGGAGGAGGAAACAGGTACAAACACTGTCCTCTTCTCCTTATTATCAGTTGAAAACATCCCTCGCGTGTGTTTGGTTGATGCGACACAGCTGTGTGATCAGCCAGGCGTACCTGCTGTGTAGTGTAGGCTTGTGTGCAACCTTCTCAGCTAATCTTGGCTTAGCTTCCTTGCTTTGCCCCGTTCACGGCTGACGTCTGATGGAGTCCAGCGTGTGTGTTTCAGCCCCTCTCAGGGCATAGTGAACGAGGCCTTCGGCATCAACACCGACTCTCTTTACCACGAGATCAAAGACGCCAAATCGGACATCATCGGTGACGTGGACGCCGGCGCGGAGCTGCTGGGTAGGAGCGCCACTCTCCTGCCTCTTCTCCTTACTCTGTTTCACTCTCTTGAAGACGGAGGGGGATCAGTTTTTGAGTCCTGTTTGGTTTTACGGTGTTTAAAGGAAACGACCTGCTTTGATGAGGCGTGAGTCAAAGGTGGACGTACGTGCGCGCAGGTGTCGCTCTGCTTGCGCAGGCCAGGAGCTCCGCGCGAGCCTGTGTGACCGCGCCGCTGCACCGATTCTGACTTTTCTTTAGTTAATTTTGACTTTGCATGGCTGAAGCTACGAAACACTCCATGCCAGCAGCTCATTCCTTGTCTCATTTGAAAAATAAGAAAAATAAATAAAAAGACAAAGCCCTTCTGTGGCTCCATGCAGTCTTTACTTTTAGTTGCTGCTAATTTTCCCCCTCCAAGACACCCGAAATGCAGCTAATTTTAAACACAAAGTCTGAATATTGCTAGTTTCACAGAGATATCCAAGTACACCACCTTTAGTTTAGGTTAGGCTCTGTTTCAGACCAATAGCTACTGCTTTGGTGTCCTGATTCTGATCTGATTCTGATATCTTTCTATCACATTTTTAAGCCTAGCTAGATAAAACGCACCTGTAGAGCTCAGACCTCTGTCAAACAGTTCATTTCCCCACGTTGTGCGACACCTGTAGCCTACAGTCATGAAAGTCCGTTCTTAACTTTTCGATTTATCTAGCTCACAGACAGACACCGGCTATCACGTAACCTTGGCGGCGGTAATGATGGCGAATAGACTTTTAAAGCTTCTTGACCATCTTTCAATGCCTCACCCTTTTTTCTTTCTTCTCCTTTTATGTGTTTCTGTTGGTGACACTATAGGAGAGTTCTCAGGTGTGTATACCAGCATGCTGTTTTTACTTTAACACTTTTGACTCCTTGTTGCAGCGTAAACCTCACAGCTAAGGTAAACCTTAAACAGATACTTATTTTATAATCAGGGAAGGTACGTAAATAGATTAGAATCCAATTTCATATGCAGGAAAATTGTATTTTGCCCCCCAAAAAATTGTTTTAAAGTCACAGCGAGTATGACGCATTAATTGTTTTGTTTTTTTTAAAGAATCTGGATCAGACTCCTGTCATATTGATTAAAAGTGAAGCCGAAACTTTTGCTGAGACTTTAAAACTAAGATTCTCCGATACATCAGATCAGCCAGCGCAGCAGCTTCTGTGTTCTTCACCCTCGCTGCTCTTCCTCAGAATAATTAATGCTTATTAGCGTCCTCTAACGTCTCCCCCCCCCCCCCCAACTGTGGGCTTTCTCCCTCTCATCCTCCTTCTTGTGCCTCCAGTCCGCGATGATTTCTTCGGTAAGGCGCTCCTTGTCTGCGCTCACTTGTCCACCGTTCGCTGTTGCATCCACGTCCATGTTTGTGCTTTTATTTGCTTTTGTTTTTGCTTCATCGCTTCCGTTTCGCATCGTTTTTTATCTTTTTTTTGTATCTTGCTGTGGAAAAATATCCATTTCCCCAGAAGTGAATGCAGCATAATACTGTTGTAACGATGCCAAAAGTCACCGAATCCTCGAATTTGTTTTACATTTTTATAAAGTTGCAGTTCCTGATTTCACCATTTTCACTGTTGCCAAACTCAACTTTATAAAAATGAACATTAAAGCAGCACCAGGCATCTGTAAGTCAAAGTTAAGCACTCCTGTTAGCATGTTAGCTTTGGTCTTTTTACATTTCTAGAGGTGATAATCTTTCACTTTTTAACACACAATAATTAAATATTATTGGATGTATAACTTTGGAGGGTCCTGGTTAAGCTGGTCACCATCACATCTGCTGGAAGCAGATTCTTGTAAGACTCTTGAAGTAAATATGTAAATATTTCCTACATTATTTCCCCACTTTCTGTGTGTTGTCCCTCCACACATTCATAATGCTTCAGCTTTTATCCAAACACCTGTAAACCAGTAAAGACCTGTTAAAAAACTGCTCCGTGCCTTGAGGTTGTAGCTTGTGCACATAGTAGACCTCTAAATGAACTAACAATCACTAGCTCCAGTCCAAAAGACACAGTCTAGCGCCACTTATATTTTAGATTGTTTCATCTTTAAGCTCGTTTAGCCCCCACAGTTACATTAGGAAGTGGAATCTGAAACCAACATATTTTTTCACCATGTCCAACATTCTTTTCCTGAAATGGCGTCCTCGCTTCTCTTCTGTTGCACACCGCCTGCTGCTCGTGCTGCTTCTCCGTCTCGGCGGCTGCTTGTGTGACAGCACAGCCGGAGTTGAGCGGTCAACACCGGTCCTGTGGGCAGTGCGTCTGTGGATCCGGCTAGTGATCCAACGACGTCACAACCCTTCCTTTTCAACCTGGCCAAGCTGCCTTGTTAACACGAGCGCTTCGTTTTTCACCTGTTGTGGAGGTCAGCGACGACGCCGTTCCACAACAGGGACTCACTGAAGCTGGTCTGAAAAGGCAGAACCCCCCCCCCCAGAAGCCATAAAATCACTGGTTTTAAAGTGTTTTGAAATGCTATAATCTCTGGTGAGTGAGGGAGTTTTAAACGTGGCTGTTCCAGGGATGGGCAAGGAGGTGGAGAATCTGCTGGCCGAGAACAAACAGCTCCTGGAGACCAAGTAAGAGGCGCCGAGACTTCCAGCACGCGCTTTATCCTCGCGCGACATCTCACTTCCTGGTTCTCTCGGCCCCCGACAGAAACGCTCTCAACATTGTGAAAAACGACCTCATCGCCAAAGTGGACGAGCTGTCCGGGGAGCAGGAGGTGCTGAGGGAGGAGCTGGAGGCCGTGAGGCAGTCCAAGAGCAAGGTGGACGCCCGAGTGAAGGAGCTGGAGGAGGAGCTCAAGAGGTGAGCAGAAATGAACCTTGAGGATGACGAGGACGGGTTTTAATGCCGCATCTCCGATTTCCGATCATTTGTTTTAATCCCTCCTCTTCCTGCTGCAGGCTGCGAGCTGAGGCGCTCGGAGCGTCGCGGGACTCCAAGGATGAAGGAGGCGAGGAGGTTAGTGGAGTCTGGATCTGCGGTCAGGAGGTCGGAGCGTGGAGCAACTGCCCTCACGGCATTAACACCCCCGCCCTGCTGTGTCCAGCAGGAGGGCGACATGACGCTGACGCAGCGGCGGCGGTTCACGCGCGTGGAGATGGCCCGGGTGCTGATGGAGAGGAACCAGTACAAGGAGAGACTGATGGAGCTGCAGGAGGCCGTCCGGTGGACCGAGATGATCAGGTGGGCGCACACGGTTCGGATCCCAGACCTGAGCACGGCCGGTTCAGCGCGGCATGCTGACCTTTCCCTCTCTTCTCAGGGCGTCACGGGAGAGTCCTCAGATTCAAGAGAAGAAGAAATCCACCATCTGGCAGTTGTGAGTCGCTGCTCCTGTCCGTAGGGGAGCGGGAGAAACCGGCCATCTAAAAACCTCTTCTCTTCCCGCCACCAGCTTCGCCCGTCTCTTCAGCTCGTCGTCCAGCCCTCCGCCCGTCAAGCGTCCGTACTGCAGCGTCAACATCCACTACAAGTCGCCCTCGCCAGCGGGATTCTCCCAGCGGCGCAGCCACACCATGTGTCAGATCTCCACCTCCAACCGCACGCTGGAGTTCTTCCCTGAGGAGTGAGCCCTCCTCGCGTCCCCTTCCCCGTCACCCGCTGGCTTGTGGCGGCTTAGAGCAATATTTTGCATCTTTATCCGTGGAAAACTGTAAAATGCGGCTTCTTTTCCATCAGTCGGCACCGACGCGCTTGGCTTGAGCTAACCCCATGTCCCCATGGTTCCGCTGCTGGCTGGCCAGGCTGCTAACGCTTCGCTCTCTCCCGCCCCCGCCCCCGCCCCCTCTGCCCTTTGCAGATTGGCCAGTAACGGCGTTGCGTCTCTCCTCAGCGACTCGGCGGTGCTGGCCCGCCGGGAGCAGCGGCGCGAGCAGTACCGGCAGGTCCGCGAGCACATGCGCCGGGACGACGGCATCATGCAGGCCTGCGGCTGGAGCGTGCCCTCACGCCTCAAACAGGTACGCTGTGGGAGGGGCTCCGAGCACGCTGGGCGCACCCCTGTCTCGGTCCGAAAAAACGTGTGATGCCGAATTCACGCGGAACCGCATCGGGATGGGAAGAAAAGCGTGGCGCTGCGTCACCTGCCTCAGTCAGGCAGTTGGAGAGACGTCTTTGAACCTTTGAGGCCCCTTCGGTTCATTAATGTGCTTCCATAGCAACAAAGTGTGTGAAGTGGTTAGCGGGCAGGCGGGCAGGTCAAGCTAACTCTGATCTCCTGCAGACTGGTGGTCAGACGGACAGCGCTCAGGACAGCCCGCTGAAGAGACAACAGGCAAGTGAGACCGACAGAGCCCCGGCATGCGGCTTCCCCTCCTCCTTAACTTTCTCCCTGATGTCCTGAAATATCAGCAGATGTTTATTTAAAAGAGCAACAATAATCATATAACTCAACATGAACGGAATCGTTCATGTTAAGTCTGACTTCAGAATAAGGAATGCATGGAAATTTGCACGCACACACACATACACGCACTCTCCCTGGCTGCAATATTGCGACCTTTAACCTTTACCACCTCTGTCTGTCTCAATCTGCCTCAACCTCGACATCCTGGACTTTTAGTATTAACTTTTTGTATCTTCCTTAAAGGAAAAACCCACTTTGGCATTTCCAGTTAGACGGTAAACGCCGGTTTCTATCTGAAAACATCCATCTCAATATTTAACACAACAAACAAATGTCTGCAGCCTAACAGGCTGGTGATTCCAGAGGGGGTTTTCCTTTAACGGCTGCTGTTTATGGACCATACGTGTACACGTAAACCGTGCTAAAGATGGGTGGAACCAGACAGCAACTCTTGGCTGATGTCATATATGCTAACGCCTTCTAACGCCGCCTTTGTAGACCACTAATGAGAAGGAGGACAACCGCATGAAGAACGTGCCCGTCCCGGTCTACTGTCGCCCCCTGGTGGAGAAGGACCCCAACAGAAAGGTGGGGCTTCTCTCTTTGCCGAACAGTAATTCCAGCGTTGTTGATGTTTGTTGCATAAATGCACACGTGTGTGTGTGTGTGTGTGTGTGTGTGTGTGTGCTTGCAGCTGTGGTGTGCTGCTGGGGTTGATTTGACTGGCTGGAAGGTCTGCAACCAAGAGTTGTCACTGAATAAAGCACTTTCGAGCAGCGGCGACCCTCTGAACGCCGAGGAGGACGGCCCAGGCAAGAGGAGCAGCCACAGCTCGCCAGAGAAGAAGAAGGTAGTTTAAATACAAATGCGCGTCCTCGACGTTCCCCAGCCGTCTGTTCATGCTTCGCCGCCTCTACTTTAGTCGAAGGAGCTGCAGGAAACCGACACTATGAGCAGCCGTGTGTGGATACTCACCAGCACCCACTCCGCCAGCAAGGTGGTCATCATCGACGCCAACCAGCCGGGCTCTCTGGTCGACCAGTTCAACGTCTGCAACGCCCATGTCTTATGTATCTCCAGCGTGCCAGGTGACATTTACGGTCTCTGTTGTCTGTTGGGTCAGTACGAGTGTGTTTGCATGCAAACCTGTGTGTGTGTGTGTGTGTGTGTGTGTGTGTCCAGCTGCCAGTGACAGCGATTATCCCGCCGGTGAGATTGTGTTGGACCCGGGTGATGGGGGCACGGGTGCAGGGGACGACTCTGGAAGCGTGGAGGGCATGCTGTCGGGGATCACTCTGGTCGGCTGTGCCACTAACTGCAGCGTCGCCCGTAGCAACTGCTCCTCACGCACCGACACTCCTATCGTGGACAAAGGACAAGGTGGGAGCTTTTTCTGGGCACTTAAAATCGTAAATGCCGGCTTGTTTCCTCAGTACCGGTTGATCTTTAGCACCCACTGCGCCGCCCATCAACGGGAGGATTCAACCCGCACAGTCGGCCGAGGAGGCCACGGAGGCCACGGAGGTTCCCGAGACCATGCCCAGCCACGCAGAAGTAGGGCCGCCGGGGCCTTTTACCGAGCATGTCTTCACCGATCCCCATCCTCGTCCAGTAGATGGTTCAGACAGGTTAGGACCTCCGCGTCAGTTGTCTGTGAAGAGAAATGTACAAGCGAATCGCTGACAGTGGCAATCGCCTGTCCTCACAGACACACGGGGCTGTCCAAAGAGGAAACATCTCACCCTCCAGACTCGGAAAACGGAGGCGAAGAAGCCAAAAACTACAGCAGCGCTGCTCCCACCATGTGGCTCGGAGCCCAGAATGGCTGGTAGGTTCCGCTGTAGCTCCACAACCAATCAGAAACATGCTAACATCTAAAAGAGATGAGGGATTTTCTTCTTCCCTGAAAGACGCACAGCCCTGAAGTGTCTCTGTCCTTCATTCAGGCTGTACGTCCACTCAGCAGTCGGGAACTGGAAGAGGTGCCTCCATTCCATCAAACTGAAAGACTCTGTGCTCAGCCTGGTGTAAGTGACGGTGAAACGCCGAGGGGGTTGTTCTTTTATGGGTTTGGGCTGATCCAACCGTCTCCCTTCTGTCCTGTAACTCCAGACACGTGAAGGGCCGCGTGCTGGTCGCCCTGGCCGATGGAACCCTCGCCATCTTCCACAGAGCTGAAGGTATTTGTGGTTAAAAAGCATCAGAAGCTCGGAAGCCTTTTTCTGTCAGCTTACGTAGCTTCACGCTCATCAGATGGACAGTGGGACCTGTCCAACTACCACCTGATGGACCTGGGCCGTCCTCACCACTCCATCCGCTGCATGGCCGTGGTCCACGATAAGGTCTGGTGCGGCTACAAGAACAAGATCCACGTCATCCAGCCGAAGAGCATGCAGATCGAGGTGAGTCCCCAGCCCGCCGCGGCGGCTCTCGCGCGACGCAACCGTGGTAACGAGCTTCTGCTGCCCCGTAGAAGTCCTTCGATGCCCACCCTCGCAGGGAGAGCCAGGTGCGTCAGCTGGCGTGGATCGGCGACGGCGTGTGGGTGTCCATCCGCTTGGACTCGACCCTGCGGCTGTACCACGCCCACACGCACCAGCACCTCCAGGACGTGGACATCGAGCCGTACGTCAGTAAGATGCTGGGTAAGAGCGGAGGCAGAACCCCGTCAGAGGCCAGGGAAGATGTCCTCACCGAACGCTGCGCTTGTCGTCTGCAGGCACCGGCAAGCTGGGCTTCTCTTTTGTCCGGATCACGGCTCTGCTGATCGGCGGGAATCGTCTCTGGGTGGGAACTGGGAACGGCGTGATCATCTCCATCCCACTGACAGAGAGTGAGTGACCTCGTCACAGTTGACGTTTTCGATTTGAAGACAGATTTGGGCTGTCTGATGCCAGCTTAAAGGGCGCCGTTAAGCTGTGCTAACCTTTGGGCTCTCATAAAGTTAGTTCAGTTTACTTTCAATAAACAACTCACAAACAAATGGTAGAAGGACCCACTCAGTTATAGGTTAAAAGGCTGTTAATAGATCATAAAAAGCCTCTATGAGTCTCAATGTCACATTAAACTCTCATAGGTTATTAATGTATAACTCATACCATTATATATTAAGCACTATTATCTTATGTAACTGGAATTTGTGAAGCCGGTCCAGGATTAGCAGGTGTTGCACGACTGTATTCTCCTCCTTCTTTCCGGCTCGAGCACTTTGTCTTTGCTCCCAGACCCGCTCGACCCCGGCAGCACTTTTCACTGACGATCTTCGCCGTAACTCTTACTGTCCTCTCTTCCCTCTGCCCCCCTCCTCCTCCTCCTCCTCCTCCTCCTCCCCCTCCTCCTCCTCCTCCTCCTCCTCCTGCTCCTCCTCCTCCTCCTCTTCCTGTGCTCGTAGCTGTGGTCCTGCACCGGGGACAGCTCCTTGGTGTGAGGGGTAAGTGGGAGCGTTCCCTCCCTCCTGCTGAAGTCATCCGCCTTTTCTCACCTGTGCAGCAGACTAAACCTTTTTTATTTATTCCATTGTTGATTTTGTTCCTTACGTGTGAACAGGGCAGGGATTGACTCATTGGTTGCTTTGCATGCCTTTTCTCATCATGATTTGTTTCATCAGTGACCAAAGGGGGTGTTTGCCTGTGTCAGATCCACTGCATGAATCTGCTGTATTTTAACCACAGATGCTTTCCCTTGGCAATAACACCTTTTGTGTATTTTCTCCACAGCCAATAAGGTGTCGCCGACATCGGCCAGTGGAGTGATCCACGTATATGGGGACGATGGCTCAGAGAAGAGCACCGGCAGCTTCATCCCCTACTGCTCAATGGCGCAGGCTCAGCTCTGTTTCCATGGACACCGCGATGCTGTCAAGTTCTTTGTCTCAGTACCCGGTAGGCAACAAAGATAATTTGCCATAATTTTGCAGACTTTATAAAGATCCAGAATCTTGAATCTGCTTTTGTGATGTGTGCACGTGACAGGCAACGTTTTAGCCACCTTAAATGGCAGCGTGCTGGACAGTCCATCGGAGGGTCAGGGCTCAACGGCACCCCAAGAGACGGAGGCTCAGAGTGTTCATAACGTGTTGGTGCTGAGTGGAGGAGAGGGTTACATTGACTTCCGTATAGGTGAGCACATCTTACCATTTTGTTGTTGTATGTGTGGAGTTGTGTATTGACTTAAATTTCAATAGCTGTTATCTATACAAATGAGGGTTAGTTGTTTTAGGTTATCAATATTACATCTTCTTACTTTGCTGTCTTCATGCCAAATTATTGCATTTGGTGCCATCATGCGGTCACTTTGGAGAACTGCATCACAAGGCCGTCGAAACCTTGCAGTACTTCATAGTTACCACTGGGTGTCACTGTACACTCCGTTCGGTGTACCGTGAACGCGACATTAAGGCCTGATTTTAACAATTTAAGCCATTTTAAAGACCATTTTAAAATGAGATTTGGAAAAACAGAATAGTAAATGCAAAAAATAAACTGACCTCTTCATTGTGGATTCTTTTTGCAGGAGATGGAGAAGATGATGAGACAGAGGAAGGAGAGAACACAGGAGTCACTCAAATGAAATCTTCTTTGTGCAAGGCTGAACGGAGTCACATCATCGTCTGGCAGGTGTCTTACATCCCAGAGTGACACCTGGATGTGCTTTAACCCCTCAGCTACAGCACCCTTCCTCCAGAAGCACCTCTGTCCTCCAATGCTTCCAGCCACCCTGATTATGTAATTATCCCAGGTCATGTAAAAGCCCCCTTCTTGAACCTCTGTGACATATTTTATTCATTGTAACTATTATATCCCTGTCACTCGGTAACTTTACTACCTTGTAAGTACTTCATCTGATCTAGTAATCTATCACCATGTCCCACCCAGGGCATTATGACTATCCTTTATGAGCCTTGCAAACCCTCATCATAACTACCTCCCTCTTCTCTACCATCCTGTAGCCATACCGTATCTTCTGTATTGACCGCAGCTGTCCCGCATCTCTCCCAGTGACTCCTCCTTGTCCTCCTCTTGGTTTGTCATCGGTGACGCTTCCTCGTCCTAAATTGAAGCCCAGGGCCCTAACATGCCACCCAAAACAAACGACAAAAAAACAGCATGTACAGAAATGTGACGAGACTGAAATGTGTTTCCATGAAGCCAGCCAATCAGCAAGTGTTTATCGACCCGTCTTTGTGTTTGTGAATGAAGGCTTTCAGGTTGTAGTGGTTATGTAAAATAGAATTATGGGTAAAATGTTTGCATCCAGTCTTTAAAAAAAATACAAAAAAACACCCCAAGTAGTGAAATCTTTTCAATGTACAGTTCAAGACCAGAATGGTTTAAATGTCAGTCCTAAATCAAGTCCATGGGGGTTCCGTTCGAGTCATTCCTCTCTTCTGATTGGCTGGTAAGACATGCAGCGGGGAATGTCTTCAAATGTACAGGGATTCTTTTAATCTCCACACTAAGGCCTGTTTTCTTTGTTCGATATGGAAATTCATGCATCGATCGCTGTGTGGAGTTAATATTAAACATAATTGTGTGCTGAAAAAAAAAAAAAGAGGATTTCATGACTATTCTGTTTTATTTTGAAAAAGCTTTGACAAGAGCAGAAAGAAAGTGCATCGCATTAAGCATGGTTTCATGTCACTTTCGACACCGAGGTGTCACAAATACAGCCAGATCCTCAAACATCACATAATCATCATTTTGGTCTTTTACATTCAAACGGTCCCACAAATAATCAACAACAGAAATGCACTTGAGTTTTCAACATAAAAATGAAGAATTTGGATGAGCTGGTAAGAAATTACTCGCATTTTAATATGAAGCTGTCAGTCCCTGATGAAATGAAAAACGTGTATTGCTCCACAAGTCATAATTATTTCCTTCAAACTGTAAACTTGAGTAGATGTTCGGGTGTTAAAGAACACCAGAGGATCACTAATCCAACTAACAAAGAGGTGAAGCGACTACACCAATAGATGAGGCTGTGATGCACTTTATAATGACACTAATAAAACACTGGAGCAGAATGCAGAGCGTTAATTGTAGATCCAGCTGTTGCTGCTGCTCTCCCAGTTCTGCAGTTCATGCGGGTGAAACCACAGGGAGATCTCCTTCTGGGCGCTCTCCAGCGAGTCACTGCCGTGAATCACGTTCCTGCAATGTGGGGAAAATAGAGAATGTTTCTAGGTTTATCATAGTGATGATTAGGGGAGGGAGCTGCATTTACACAACAGTGCAGTCACTTAGATATTAATTCAGCATCAATACAAATGTCGGCTTAGAAAAAGCCACAGAAGTTAAAGAAGCTGAAAGGATAAAACAAATATAAAGTGACTTTAACTAGAGGTTTGATTTACTCTGACTCACTGGCACGTGCTAGTCTTTAAATTCACTCCTAACACCCAAGTCTACAAGCCTGATAAATGTCTGTTCCCCTCTTACCTGCTCATTTCCACACCGTAATCTCCTCTGATGGTTCCAGGCAGCGAATCCGCAGGGTTGGTCTCTCCCAGCATCTTCCGTGCAGTCTTGACCACGTCTTGACCCTGCCACACCTGCAGCAACACACGCGTTTATATGACAACCGCGCATAATCATCTCTGTCTCCTACAGATCCCTGCAGGCCTTTGGCCAATCAAAAGTTCAATTATTATGTGCTTGAATCCCAAAATGGGAATCTCACCATTGCCACAACTGGTCCAGAGTTCATGAAGTGCACCAGTTTCCCAAAGAAAGGCCTACTCCTCAGATCAGAGTAGTGTGTCCTCAGAAGGTCCTCAGAGGCCTGAAACACATGCATGCTTAACCAAATGGTTCTTTGTTTAGGAGACAGGTTAGTTTGGAATAGAATCAATACCTGCATGAGTTTAAGGCCCACCAGTTTGAACCCTTTCCTCTCGAAGCGGCGCACAATTTCTCCCACCAGCTTCCGCTGAACTCCATCTGGTTTTACAGCAATGAAGGTGCGTTCGTTTACACCGGTCCAGCCTAGAGGGGGGGATGACACGCAGCAGGAAATTCAAGTAAAAGCAACAGCATCTCAAGATAAATCTAATTAGTCATCTCAAATCAAAGTGAATTAGAGCTGCAACCGAAATTGTCATTAAAAGTTCCTATATTAGTTTATAATAAATCTAGCAACAGATAAGTGTGCACAACTATATTTAAGTGCAACCTTGAGTACATGCATTACCAATATAAACTTCAAACACCCAAGACAAAACAGGCTCCATTGGCAACTGCACAACTCACACCGGTTCTTGTTAAAGGGGGAAAACACATGCCCTAGAGATGTGATTTAATGCATTTTAAACATTTAAATAGTTAGAAAAGCTCTATGAATGTCGTTGAGGGAGGCACACATGGCTTCACCGGGGAACTGTGCTCCTCTTGAGGCTAACCCAGGTGGTCTGGGTCTACTGAGTCAGCGTCTCCTGCGTTAAAAACCGTGAACATGTATCGATATGAAATTCCAGTTAAGGACTTGGGGTACATCAGTCTATACAAACGGAGAAAACACATACCGGACTGAAATATGGACGCAAATATGGACAAAATGGTGCAAATCATTTTAGCCGGTGGACGGAGCTGGAGCGCGCTGACAGTTCCGAACTCTCCGAATGACGTAATTTCCGGAGTCACTCTTCGGCAGAAATCGGGGGTGTAGCGATGGGTTACTTAATTCATGCATTCAACTAAATGTGGCGATAATAAGGTTGGTATATACAACAATGGTGTAGAATTTAATTAACGCATGTCATACAGTAATCTCTGATTATGTCAGATTAATTCGACCAGCCGAGCCCCCCCCCCCCCCCCGTCATGGCTCCAGTTGGTCCAGTCCTCTTGCTTGTCCTGCTGGGAGAAATATTGCCAATCTGGAGGGTCTGCAACACACCCGGGAATCCACTGCAACTGCAGCCTGTCGAGTCAAAAAACTAACAGCTCGTTCTTCTAATTAAAGTAACACTTTTATATACCTTGAACTACATTTTGAGCGGACCCAATATTTAAAAGTACATTTGTTGACTTTTTTTTATGTGGGATAAACTTCACTAATTTTTAGAATGCTTTTATCCACCAATGTGACATTCGCAGAATAAGGCTAACAAAGCAGAGATGTGGTTTGTGTAGTATGTTTGTCAAAGATGTCTGTAAAGCACTTCAAAGGTACGGAAAACAGTTAGGTTCAATAGTTACACCCAAGTTTAATACTTAATAAAATCACATTACATGCAAAGATGGCCATTTCAAATTAAACTGGTTTGAGTCCATGACTTAATAGAACCGAGATACAAGTGCTTCCAGACAGACAGACTTCTTCACAGACACATTTTTTGTGTTCAGCCCCAGGAGTATCACACTGCTGTCCCCTCTGATCTTTGCCGCTCTTGTTCCTGTTTCCGGAAATAGTCTTTGCTCAGCAGGACATCCCTTTTTAAAGGCAGCAGTGGTTCCTTTGCCATTGCGGCTCCGTGTGTTTTCTTATACTCTGCCAGAATCATGGCACGGAGGAGTGGAGGGTAGTGGACGTAGCGAACAGGCGGCTCAGGAAGTGGCTCAAAGTCCTTCACCTGCTGCTCCATGTGTTTAGGAATCAGGCGCCAGTCATGGTACATCACCTTGTCCACTTCTTTTTCCTCAATTTCTGTTTTTCCTGCAGAGACAACCAAGTAATATATGAAGTGTGTGTGTGTATATATATATGAATTCTTTATTTCTTTTAACATTGACACACATGTGTAATGGAATAGTCTTCATATAAAATAACTTATACTTTTCAAAATTAACTTATTTCCAACAAATAATTATGAAAAATTAACCATGTTTTCATGTATAGAAATACTTCCATTCTTACCTTTGTATGTGAGGATGCCCCATGCTTTTCCGTGGTCCATGTTCTTGAAACCACAAGAATCAATGGTTATTTTACTCGGGTTGTCACAGTTCTACAAACGGGTACCTAATGTGCATTGGCTGGACGGCTTACCTCAGCCATGTAGTCCACTTTGACCTTGGTGATCTGCCAGTAGCTGGGCTCTGTGTGGTCCTCCAACCAGGACTTTCGAGTAAACAGGCGACCTATTCCGAACATCCTCATCCCCGCCAAGAGGGAGAAGAGACGACTTTCCCTGCGAACATCCTGCCAAGCCAACACGGGCAGCATCTTCCCCGTTAGTGGCCGCTTCATCGTCTCATAGTCCAAGGCGTACTTCTGAGACTCCCGGGGCCGAGATTTCAATTCCCGGTACGCCCGGATCTTCCGAGCCATTTCTGCGATGAGGCGAAGTCGCTTTTTCTTCACCATCTTTGACGTGGGGGGTGTCTAAGGTCTCACCGACAAAACCTTCTTCAGCGTTTGTTCTGCAAAGTACAATTTTATTATTACTTTTTGTTGTTTTTTTAAAGCACAAACTGAGATTTTTAGACGTTGTGACCGCGTTGTTGACCAAAACTACAGGGAAAGCATATTGCAGCACTGACTCGCGTTGGATTCAAATATCGTTATGAATAATTCCCTACACAGACAACAATATTAGCACCTTATAAACATACGCACTTGAAACCTAAACTCATATTATAAATGAAAACACTTGAGTTTACCTGATTTAAGCTCCCAATTCCACTTGACCTCCGCAAGAAGAAACACGACTTCCGCTTAGGACTCACTTGGTCCTACTCTAAAAACATTCCCTATGAATACGCGGCTGCATATTTTGTTCCGCCTTGAAATAAATTTTAACGCGTTGAAATTACCACTAATGCAATGTATTATATATTGCGTTTATATGTAGATTTGCATACATAATTCATAGGTAATTTTATTATTGCGATAAGGACAGGTGCTGTTTGACAGATTACTTATGTATCCAGAAATGTTTTAGTCCATAATGAAATAAAACACACAAAACAAAAAGAGGCAAAAATATATGCTGAATTGCTTTCATATAGTTTATAAGCACATCAATTACTGCCTCTCCATTACAAACTTGGACAGAGGCTGGTCTCTTAACAACACTTAACAATAAGCACAATATAGTTGAACTTGATTATTGTGATTGTGACAAATAGACATTCTGATTTGAACTTCATTCTACTCCCCTAAGCAAATAATGGGCACATTGATTACTTTGTGCATATTTAGCATTCATTTTATTTTCAGATGAAAATCATGCTGGCACAAACAGCCAAGTAAATTTTATCAGAACCTGTATTATTGCAACACATTATAGAAGAAACACTTAGAATTGTCTTATCTACAATACAATAGTAAGAAAAGAGTGCGTGACTGTATCCTGTGAAGACAAATACTGCAATCTAAAATTAATTTGCTGGTCTACAATTAAACTGGATTACAAGAACTATGGGTATAAGTCAGCACACAAGTGGAGAATGAAGTGTTTTATGTCACACTGCTCCAGGTCAATGACACTCTTGTGCCTTCAATTTTGGATGTCTCCATCATAACAGACATTTTTTGCATTGCATAGAACCTTAAATCCTTGTGTACATTAGCTGAAACAAAGACCCACAGAAGGCAAAAACAAAAGAAGGGCTGTTTTATCTATGAAGAATTAACACGCCGATCATTTTAAGAATTATATTCCAAAGAACCTTGAATTTATTTCTACACTAAATGTAATGTTATGCACAGGTTAATCCAGACTAAATGGTCCTGCTTTTAAAAAAAGAGCTTTGAAATGTGTATGTGTGCATGCGAAGAAGCGAATACAAATTTTTAAAAAAAAAAACACTTCTGCTGAACATTCACTCTGCAGAACTGTCAAATGTGATTAAAGTCAAATTTCATACTAAGATTTTTTTGCCACATTAAGATGAAATATAAATACATTTTTTCAAATACATTTTTAACCAGAAATTCTCATACTTGGAGATTCGTAATAGTATATTTTGACTCTTATTAGAAAAATAAAAATTCACTTTTATGTTCCTTGCCATGATTTGTGAAGTGAAAAGCTACTCCAGATTGTTTTAGATTTGTAGAATTTGATGTAGAATCCGACATGTCGCCCATATTATAGGAGCACGGAGCTGAAATAGTTGTTTTTTAGTCTATTGTAAACATATCCTGAATTACTGATTCAAAAACACTGTATGTTGATGTAAAATGACCCTTTTTATGACAGACAGACTGTCTGCATTGATGCAATCGACCTGTTGCACATCTAATGTGTTCAGTCGGTACTTGCTTTCACTGACACATCCTCCCCATTCACTGAAGGCAACAAGGTTTACACCACGCTGTGGTCAGAACTGAAGCTGAACATGGGATGAGCATGAACTCACAAGATTGAGAGTTAATCACAGTAGATTTGCCGGCAGTAAAGCCACCGCAGTCTGTTCTGCGTGTGGGCTGCTGCTGGTCGTTCTCTCCATTACTGACACGGCTGATGCTGAGGCATGTGGGAAACACTCGATTAGATACCACAATAGAATAAAGTCTGTGTCAGAGGAGGTCACATCCAGCGGCATCGCTTCCTCTGACAGGCTTCGGGGTCAGACGCGAAACCCTCCGAGTCGCTCTCAGAGGACGAAGGTCCGGCCACAGTTTGCACGGGCAGCTGTGAGGGCTGCGGGTGCTTGGTCCCGTCCGCCGCCTCCTCCGCGCTGCCGCCGTTGAGGCTGAGCACCCAACCCAATTTGTTGTGGAGCAACTGGCGAAGGCCCGGCGGCAGTGGCAGCACATCCAGGGCGTCTATACTGTCCGGCACCAGCTGGCGGAGGCGGGCGCAGCAAAGGTAGAGCAGGGAGGTCGGCGCGGAGCAAGATCTGATCACCTTCATGCTGCTCTTCGCAGCGGTGGAGCACGCCATCGGATAAAACCTCTTATTTCGCATCTCTGTGGTGGCAACTCCTGGAGTCAAGAGACAATAGAGGTCTTTATCATCAGGGGGGACGTGAGCCTATAATGCGATAAGATATGGGAGGATGAAGTCTGAGATTTCTGGCCGCTACTGGGTTCAACAGGACTCACCTATACATTTACGGTTCTTAAAGAAAGTAAGCGTGCCATGCCACGTGTCCAGATGGACTCCAATGATGGACCCTTGTCCAAACCGAGAGGAGAAGTTCATCTTGTCCCCTTTATGATGCAACAAGCCTGGCAAAAAAAGCAAACAATAAGCTTTGTTTTTCATGTTTACCTTTCATTTGTTGTTTTTATGACTATGATGGTGCTTAAATAAGACCAGCACAGGGCGAAATTGATGGTGTTGCACGACAACAGTCACACAAGCACGAACACTCGTGACATCATATGGAACGTATAGCAGGGAACACCAGTGAAAGTTGGTTTAATCTTACCTGTGTAGGACAAACCCCAGCTGTCTGTATCTTTTCCCAACAGGCTGCAAAATGTGTGTCTGTACTTGTCTAAATTGACATCAGAAGTACCAACCCCCACCATCTGTACACAATTAAAATCTGAGTCAGCAGACGAGTTTGGCATTTTCTAATTTTGGTTTTGCGTAAAATGTGCCGATTGTTTGGACCGAAATGGTGTTTTACCATGTCTGTTCCATACACTGGAGACGTCATCTTTATTTCCCAAAAGTGTTGTCCTTCAGCCATCTCCTTAGAGCCGCGAACAGCTGCCGTACCACAGCTGTATTCCGAGTGGAAGCTCACTTTCCGATTTTCACAGCTCAGTAAAGTTGCCGTCGATCGGCTGTTGGTATCCCAAACCCAATCAAACTCTGAAAAATTGGTGGAAACGTGTGAGACTTTATATCTGATTAGATGGATGTTTATCCGTGGGGAAAATACTGAGGGTTAAATAATGCTGTTAAACCAATAGTTTACACATGCAAAATAGGAATCCCATACATGGTAACCAAGGGAGTGCAACATTCATCCTTTACCTTGGTCATCCTCTCCACAGTGACAGTCCTTGACCTGGTGAAAACCCCGTAGGCGAGTGTTGTAGCTGGTCTCAGCCTGCGAATCGCAGCCACAGTAGGACTCTCCAGTCACAGGCACAGCACTGGGGACGGGAGGGACCACCACCGGTGAGAAGTCCACCTCAGAATCAGAGTCACTGAACTGGAGAAAGAATACATGGAGCATCTCTTAGCAGCATCACTTTCAGACTATTATAGAGTCATTTTCTACAGGACGCGGGAACACTTGCTTACCTCTAAGAGGTCATAGCTCCAGTCTTCACTTTCAGAGGCCAAAACGAGTGCCCGGGCATCAGCATCCCGCCTTATCCCACCCCAAACATATCGCCACGCACGACTGTTCCTGCTTCTCCTTGACATGACAACAGCGGCCTCAACGGTCCCAGAATCAGCCAGTCAGAACACAATTGATTCCAGCTGCTTTAAAAAGCATCAGTCCAGCAGCTAGAAGACAACATGACAACATGAGTGTGTCAGTTCCTGTCAAAATATTTGTATTTGCTTTTACTACAGGGCTTGAGGGCTTTTTTTTGGAGGGGGGATGACTGTGGGATCTTATTATAACACGTAATAAAACGCATCACACAGCAGGTTTGTCTTGTTGCATGCCAGCAACAACAGAGTCTCGCCATAATTGATGAGTTATTCCTCCAGGTGAAATGTAGTCCCATTAAACTCACTGTGGTGGAAAGCTATTGACTCACTATAAAACAGCATTTATACCCATCGTTTACTGAGATTACTTAGCTGATTTTAATGTCCCTGCGGTGCACTGACGCGCGATGATGTCTTCATGCATATTTATTAGACAAAATAACGGTAGCGACATTTTCGGCGCATTGAACAGGAAATTAGCATGTTAGCATAACAAGGTCAGAGGCGCTACAGTTCAATCATGATTAAACCATACAACACGGGTGTCCCGTCGGTATATGTAATCACTCACGGTCTATTGCGCATTTTGCATTTCTAATTTTTAAAAAATGTGACCGCAAAAATGAATTACTGAGCGCAAGAGCTAGGTTTGCAACTAGCACAAACGAGCTAGTTAGCATCTGTAGGCTACCAGCGGCGATCTGCTGGAAGATAAGATGAGAGGGTTGTTTTTATTATTACCTGCCAGGTGTTTTCACACGTACGAGGGTGCCTGAAAATCGGAGATAATGCCACATCAACAATGCGCATGGAAACGACCTACTGCCGCCTGACAGACCGGGGAAACACTTCCCCCTTTATCTGACCCACTTTGGGCTGATGGTAAACAAACAGCGGGGGAGATTCTTCAGGGGCTCTCGGCGGTTTTCAGCCACACGAAATCTGGGTTTAAATTTGGGTTCCGGGGAATCCTCAGTTCCCATAGGCATAACCATTATGATCATATTTGACTATTAATAGTATTTGAATACTCCAAAGAAGAAAACATGTCTCTGCATCACTCTTTTATTTCAGATGAGGACTGTTTCAACTCTAAGATAATTTCCACAACCGCATGGAAAATCTTTTCTACTTTTACATAAACGGAGGATCCAATTATATTTTCATAAGTTGGAAGTGAAAGTAGAAGTCAAATACACACCAGGATGTCACCGCCCCATCCTGGACAGACTGCAGAGTTGCATACTAAAGTGGCAAATTCCACCTCAAATCAGTTTTCTCAGGTAACTTGGGCATGGCAGCAATAATTGTAATTAGGCTTGCAGAATGCATGTGTAATATATTAGATCATAAGACCTGTTATTCCTCAGTAGTAGACAGCAGAACCTTATTCCGTTACATACTTATAAAACACTTAACCTTTGCAACACTATTTTGAACTCTGAACCTTAAAAAAGGCCAAACTGTCTCCAGTGTTGCTTTTGCGTTCGTCCCATTCCCATAATATAAAATAGTCATTTAAAAGGCTGGACAGGAGTTCTGGAGGAGGCTGAGTTTTATTTGGAAATCTGACAGGCATGGCTGAACAGTGAACTCTCACCTTTAACAGAAAAACAAACAAAAATAATACAGCAGCACTACAGGTAAACAATACTAGTGTTCCCGAATGTCATTTTAAACATAAATGGTCTCACACACACAAGTCATCCTCACACACACAGCCAACATGTGGACATCCTCCATTATTAATCACACTACATCCAGAGGAATTCCAAGCACTTAAACAAATATCCACAGTGCAATTAACCTAACTATACACAGATCATTTAGATATTTTGATGTATATAGGGTCTTTCATAAACATTATTCCATTTAGACAGCTTTGATAGGTCTTAAACTTTTAATAAATAGTGAAAAAAAAATAGTTTTTGTAAGCTTCTCAACACTGACTCAAGAACAGTCCCGAAAACAATTGAAAAATAAATAATGAAATAAATATATAAATAAATAAAAACACTAATGTGCACAATTCTTCAGTCTGGAAATGGAGATAAACGCACAACCGATAAATAAATAGAGGAGGGTGGGGGTGGGGGGGAGATAAACGTTGATATTCACGCTCACAGCACGGACTACTACATTTACAGGAAGTAGATGGGGGGACTCTGGATCACTGTACAGGTTAAAATCACACAACGAATCGAGCAGACTGTCCACACATTATCACACAACAACCAGTACATCTTCATGCCCGTTCTGTACGCACAAGACCTGACACAAGTGGATGGCTTTTGACAACATGGATGGATCACATCTGCCCAAGACACCGGCTGTCACGCCGCCATCGCGCCGCCGCCATCCCATCCTGTCAGACCCGCGGGGTGTAATGGAAGTAGGTGAAAATCTGGTTCTCGCTGCTTTGATGTGGAATGAATGAGGACGGTGTCTGAGGTGGGCGTTTTATTTTGTGGACAGAATGAGGGCCACGATGAGGCCGTAAAGCCCCAGCACCTCGGCGAAGATCAAGATGAGGATCATGCCCACGAAGAGCCGAGGCTGCTGGGCGGTGCCCCTCACGCCGGCGTCCCCCACGATTCCGATGGCGAACCCGGCTGCCAGGCCGCTCAGGCCCACGCTCAGACCAGCGCCAAGATGCATGAAGCTCCTGCAGAAGAAAAGCCACAGATATCTGGTTAAGATCTACGAGCAGCCGCCAGGACACAGACGTAAGTGAAACATGTCTCCGATGTCTCCTTTCTCCTCCGGACCATCTTACTTGTACAGGGTGACTCTCTCAGAGATGTTGTTTGCTATCAGCACCGCCACCACCAGCCCGTAGATGGCGATGATACCAGCCATGACCACGGGGATGATGGACTTCATGATAAGTTCTGGCCTCATCACGGACATGGCGGCGATGCCCGTTCCGCTCTTCGCCGTCCCATATGCTGCTCCTAATGCTAGGGGAAGAGAAAAAGAGGATTGTGTCATTCATTTTCACTGTTAATGCTACATCTTTTTAATTCAGCAGGATGTTTGCCAATTAAACACCCATCTCACACTTACGTCCTCACCGAGAAATGATGCTGGTGGTTTTATTGATCCTTTAAAAGGCTACTTGCTGCTAACCACACGCCTCTTTAATAGTACTATATCAAGGTTTGCTTGTTTTTAACCACAACTCCAAAAGATTCTCATTCTAATGCACTGCACCTTTCCCACCAGGCAGTGGGAGGGAGACGGCATGAGGTGTAGCGTCAGGATTAAAAACAGCACCAATCTACAAGACTGAGCACACAGGAGTCACAGAGAACTGCCGCTCCACAAATCCTCTTTCTGCAAACACACAGGAGTTCTGTGCATGCATGACAGATAAGACTGTGTCAATCAGCAGCTGTAAGGACACTGTACAGTGTTGGGGAACAACAGGGAATTACATTATTACTGGGAAAACAGAAGCCATGACCATTCCAAAAGGTAGAGACAGCAAATTTTTGAGCGTCTGCAGGCCGATTTAAGGCATGAATCTGCTGAAGCTGGCCGGACAAAGAGACCACGTATGCAGCTTCTGACGCACGCCACTAAAACATCCCGTTTCCAACCACTCGTGCACAGAAACGCAAAGCTGCGGCCGTTGTTGGGAGAAAGGAGAGCGAGAATTCTACCCAAATCTGAAGAAGTGACAAAGACACAAACTCCATCACAACTTTCGCTGCCAAATATTTGTTGCCGAGCAACTTCCATCTCAATAATACGCCGATTGTTGCTGGAGACTTGGAGAATTCTGCCATCATTTTCTACACGCTCCTGTCGGCAAAGACACGTTAACAAGCACATGATTCCTTCATTTATACTCACCTGTTTCTCCATGAGAGGAGTCTTTTCTAACTAGATGTACACTACAGTATTACAGTTAAAAATATCTATACACCGGTATTTTTTATCCTGTATTAAAGATCCTGTGTGAATTATTGCAAAAACACAGTCCTTCTGTTGGATCCGTCATAATCCATCAGCCATTGTTGCAGATTAAAAATAAATAAATCTGCAAGGATGCAGTTTATCATGAGGCATATCTCTAAATTAGAAAAGACTTTTATTTATGAGTTGACCATGAATTAAGCCTTTACTTGATGGGGGGAGTGCTGTAGTGGTTTCTAAAAGGGATCTGTGAGACGTCTGTGTCATCTTGATGTCATTCTGTATTTTCTCATTAGGGAGACGGTGATGCGTGTGCGCGTCGGAGTGCGTGGATAAATGGGTGGCTTTTCCCTTTAAATAAGGACAAGGACGCCTGGGCCTCGCCGGTGCTCCGGTCGTGGAACGGGGGAAGAAAATGTGCACGACATCTGCACCCACCCCCGGCTAGAATCGCGCTAATCCTTTAATTGACGCAGATCTGGGCTTTTTCTGTGCAGCAAAAAAATAATAAATTAAATGATTTCATCGTGACATTAAAAATGGCCGGACCAGGGACACGGAGCCTGCGTCACCGAGCGAGAGAATATAGCGAGAAATGCTTCATGGCTCCCGCACGGAGGGGGTGGGGGGTCGCTACGTTAGCGGGTGGTCAGCAGCTCGATCTCGGCGCAATCCTCCTCCTCCTCCTCCTCCTCCCCCCCGGATTGGGCCTCGCATCCCTGACAGGTGCGTGTCTGCCGGACTCATCCACTAACACCCTTAAGACAGCTCAGCGTTGCCCATTCAGGCGGATCCGACGCTGTGCTAAGCTAACGCGTCTAACACGATGTCACCAAAGGCTGAGATGTCGGAGGGAGCCGCGGCTACTCACCGCTGAAGACCATGGCCGCAGAGGCTCCCATCACACCGAAGAAGGGCGAGTACTCGGGGCTCTCGTCAGAAGACATTCTTGCACTTTTCTCGGGGCGATGCGGCTACGGAGCAGGCTGTGTTCCCGTTGTGTGTCGGGCGTTTTCCCTGCGCTTCAGCTTGGGACAGGTTAAAGCACTGACGGGGGGGGGGGGCAACAACGTAGCTGCCAGCGAGGATCACCGGTGTAGAGGAGGAAAATGGCGAAGCGGAAAAAGTCACGTGATCGCCCGTGTCGGGCGAGTCCATCTTGCCCGTAGCAGGTGGACATGGAAGGTGACCGACACACCCGACCTAAAACAACTAATAACTCCGCGAAATACGCCTTAAAATGGCACATTAAAAATATACCTCGTCTTATATTTGTATACATATTTATATTTGTGGCACATTTTAAGATACCTCTCGCGCGATTTTGAAAAGAATGCACAGTGAGAATATTGTGGTATCTTCTGCTGCAAGTGCACTGACTGCAGTTGGAACGCTGATGCGTTTGGTGTATTTATTTTGATGTTAACAAGAATTATATCAACGACAGACCTTTTTGCATAGTTACTTGTAATAGGACAAAGAAAGAGAGATTTATTCGCACAGTGTTCAAAACCAGCCAGTTCACCCACCTGGATATGCACAAATGAATACATAAAGATATTTATTTAAATTTGACAAGATTTTACGCACATCGAAATAATATCAAACACAAAAACAGATCAAAACAGTTGTCAAGGTGACATAACATATGGGTGTTTCTACTGGACATTTCAAAATACATTAACTTGGGTTCACACCGTGGACGTGTGCTGCCAGGATATAATCAAGAGATTACAGTACTTTTGTGACTCTATGCATCACTTTAAACTCATAGTTGTTCATCCTATTTATTGTAAATACCTTCCTGTATATCAGTGTGCTCAAAATGCACCAGCCCACCAAGATGTAACTGTCATCGATGTATTTCAGTTTCAATATGAGCAAAATACTTTTTTCTGCACTTTTACAGCTGAGAGACTTTGATCTCATTCACCTGATGTTTTGGTTTGTTTTCACAGCTGCTTGTTTATGACTTTCTGCCACTAAATCAAAACGTCTTTGAGACTACATGAAGTCATATTATTCTTTACTGCTACAGATTGTATCCTAGTTAAAAAGTAACTCTTTACTTTTAGAGAATAACACCAACTTGCACGTCTTTCTTTCTATATACAGTTTGATGGTTTTCCATATATAGATACAAGCCAAAATGTTGAAATTGAGCAGATATACTACTACTAGGGCCTTGTGTGTCTCTTTCTTTTGGTAAAAGTAATTTAACTAAGTCCTCGTGCTAAACTTAACGTGTCTATGCATCATTGCAACAGACTGTGTGATGGATGTTACGATACGATGGAGGATCAGCAACCCTCCGTGTTACATTACGCACTTTGGAAATAACTGCCTTTCCTCCTTCATCCGTTGTCTTGCACAAAACGTGAGAATTTAATGAAAAAAATCAAACAAACCACTACACAGGTGACAGACTTGCTGTACTTTAATGAAATATTAAAATAATACAGTTTTAATGAGAAAGCATTAAAATCACCATAAATATGCTACAAGGTCATTCTAATCACACTACCAAGACTGCGTAAATGTAAGTGTGTTAGGTTACACACAAAACATGTAGGACACATCTCCTGTGAGGACTAATGCTTCTCAACCCCATCCAGCTACAGACATCTTAGTGCACGCTGCAGACACACAGGAATACCTACAGACAGCAGACACACACTCCAGAGATAAGACTGCCCGCAGGTGATTGTTTCCACACACGCCCTCCCCAGTTTAAAATAGTTCAACATTCTGATTGACTTACGTAAAAGGGATCTTATCATAAAAACATTGAATTTTGATTCTTTTTTTAAAAAGGCCTCACTTTAATGGTTCCTATCTACGACCTGTAGCATTTAACAAACTTCGGGCAAGTTTAAATGTGCACCTTAAACTCAAATACCTGCATCTGATTTGCTTTTTCTTTTTTTTCTTTTTTAAATCAGATTTACATTGGCCTTACTCCTGTTAACAATTTAGTGCTTACTGATAAGGCTTTAATTGCAAAACCCACTTCAACATCCAACAGGCGCGCGTACATGCGTTACTACTTCACCCCGATGCCCACACGCAAGCATACAACCCACGCATTCACTTATTCCACTTCTCAGCACAACCAGCGATTGGACTAGAAATATCTGCACCATGTGTTGTGGTTGCTGGAAAAAAGAACACATATAGATAAGGCATCACATGCTAGACTTGGCAGAGTGAAAGTGTGGCACAGCGATGGCTTGTACACAGGATGAAGAAGCTACTCTGAAACCCTTTTAAGCAGAGGGGAAGCAACTTTTGAAAAAGTCATGAAGAGAGCTGAAGATCTCCGTCTCAGTCCCAACCATTGTCCTTTATCATGTGGGACAGCTCAATAATGAACTTGCCCTCCTTGTACTTCTGACTCAGTTCGAATGCCCGTTCCTGCAAAAACAATATACAAAAGAATATATAAAATTGTTGATTCCATATTTATTCACAAATTTGTTTCATATAAGGACAGAGACATAAGAGGTGATGTTTTATTCAATAAATCCAATAGATACTAAAAAGAAATAGCAAGCTGTTAATCTTGATAATACTGACAATTACTTTCTTAGTAAGTTAATTGTATCAGTTAAAGAGAAAAGCAACAAAAAAGATAAAGATGGAAAAATATTTACAAGTAATGGGCAAAAATCAGGACATTTTAATATTCTTAAATAGAGTGGAATATTAACATTTTAAAAAGTATACCGGGAAAAGACCAATGCTAAGACTGATTAGTCCCCTGGCGAACGTGTAGAGGTACTGCAACCCGCGGTTCATAATCGTTCACTAATACAAAATAAACACTACACTTTTAAACTAAATCATCCTTGGGATTTTTCTTAGAAATCAAGTGGCAAAGTATATTTCACACCGACATCTGATGTAAACAAACTTTTAACATATCAAAACAACAGGACAGTCAGCATTTATTTGCAGGAAAAGGTGCTTACATATTTCCAGCCCAGTGTGGTGTGACAGTTTTCACAGTAGATGTCAGCTACTGCATGCAGTCCCGTGAGCAGATGCCTCTCCTCTGCAGGCCCACAACCGATATTCACTCTGAAAAAGTGCAGATGTCAAACAATTCCTTTGTGTTTATATTAGCATTTAATGATCCTGCAAATTTGCTTATTCAAACTAAATTTAAATATGAAATATATAAATCATAGTTAAAGCCCAAGGCTTACTGACCCACTCACCCAGAAAGAGTTTGACTAGTTTGAAGTAAATAGCAAAGTTCACCAAAGCACTTATTGGTTTATAAGCCTACTTTTTGCAAACAGGCTTGTGAACTGACAATTTAATACATTCAAAAAAAAAATAAGTGCACTCACACAGAATTGAACAGGTAGGCTCGGCCCTGACTGCCCTGGAAAGACTAAAGGCAGAGAAGGAGGAAAAGGAATAGCATGTATTTTAGGTAAAAAGTTACTTTCAATCGCAGCTACAACTATCAATAATAATATTCCGTGATAAACATTTAGCGTTCCAGGTCAATGAAATGACGGTTAACTAGCAATTCACCTTGGAAATAAGGTCATCGTGGTTGGCCAAGTGGGCGCGACAGTGCACACAGCTGTAGCGACGGTGGCACGAGTCCAGGTAGGCCTGGAATGTCTTGGCCTTTGTCAGCTTCACCATGCCTGTGCAGGAAGAAGGTCGGAGGACGGTGAAAAGCTGGACAAATCATGCAAATGGAAAACAGAATTCTGTTCTCATATTTTACACTTTCCAAACAGAAATGCCAGTTCCATTTTTGTAAAGAAACACCTGCAGAAGTGTTTCCCAGGGTTACAGAGTAGTTAATGCATTTCTTTCCACTCACAAATTAGATCATTTAAAGGCAATCAGACGACACAAAAACTGCAGTCCTGCAACAGCATTCCTCTCTAGGCTAAGGCTTCATAAAAATGAGGGGAAACCCCCAGAAAAGACATAAAATAATGTATGCAGGAGCACAGATATTGCCCAGTTTAAGCTATTTTAAACATTCACACTGCAGGAAGTGTTTTATTTAACCCTTTGGCCTATAAATCAGACAGATCTAGATGCAAACTGCGGGTGCTGTAATAGGTCTGTATATGCCTTCATCTATCTCAGGGGGAAGTTTCAACTGCATGAAATTGAGGTTGAGACTTCCTGGAAATCTGGACTACGATTAATTCTTTCTCTTAATCCTATATGCGCTGCCTCATTTCGGCAACACCGGTGACCGTCTATCAAACGGTGACACCCGACCGGCCGGACCGCACATGCCCGCTAAAGTGGACAAAACTGTGACCTAGCTAGCGCCTTGGCTAACTGGGTAGCTTCGGCGTCAATACGCGCAGCTCGGAAGCGCATCGTGTGCTAATTTCTCACCGTCTGTCCACTCACCTGACGAGACAGAAGCCAGACGATGTTCTCACTGACAGGTGAAACGTATTTATTAGATTCTGCTGGGTTAATGTCGGCAGCGTCGACCACGCTCTGTCCGGCTGAACAATAACGACAGACAACAGAGCTCCTGCACGCGCGTCAGCTTTTCCCTTATTAAATTGGATTTATTTTCGGAAATTTTCTGCAAATTGCTAATAAAAGTTAATAGCAGAACGTGCAGCCCAGTCTCTAAGGCGACCGTGTGATGGCTACGGCGGCGGACAAAGTGTGGCTCATCTATAAAAACACAACAGAAGAGGAAGTGCGAGGAGAGCAAAACAAATCCCGGTCAACCAATAGGAACGCGCAGCTGACGTTTAGTATGTGGGTCAACCAATCAGATGCGTCGGGGGGCGGGCTCTCTGTGGCCCCCGGGTTTAGGATTTATCAGATACAAGTTTATCAGGTCTGCCCTGTAGATTTGGGCGAAAGGCCTTTAGATAACTATATATAACAATGGCAACAAAAATAATACGAAATTAGCGCCTTATAGAGACGGATCTATTCTTTCAGTTCAGTGTAAAACGTGATGGTAATATGTAAGTGATGTACTCTTACCTGAATGCAATGGTCCTGACACATTTGCCTCATAACACAGGTTAAATCAACCACACCAGGATCAGTGGCTCAAGTAAGCTTTAGTACTGAGCAATGAGAAATGAACGAGACAATTTTTGAACTTGTTGCTTTATTTAAATCTGCATAAAGGCAAAGACTTTGCACCGGAATACCCCGCACTTCTAGGCAGCACCAAACAATTATGCAACACTCATTCATGCATAATAAAAACAATACACAATTCAAGATAATTCTCCCACTGTGATATGTTTATTTCAAATTAACCTCATAAGAAAGTAAAAGCTTTCTTTTCTATTTTCCTTAAAGCTTCTAGGAAATGGGAAGTGTAATTAATGTGATGATTCCAAATCTCAAGTCACTATTACAAATGCTAATTACCATTGATTTTGCTATAGCTGATTCTACGCATTCTCAAGTTCACGTTGAAGAACATATTAAAGTAACTTTATTCTGTAAAGCGTCCTAAAAATTCCACATGCACATCTAGTTTAATGATCACAAAGGCTTAAGTTTCTCTGTCAGTTAAAGATTCAAACATTTGCTTGTTGCATCCTGCTATTAAAGCCCTCGCTCCTCACTTAACCACCTGTATACATTAACTTGCCTCTCGCGTTGCAAAGCTCGGCCGAGCAGAAAAATGAGGCCTTTGTTTCCTCCAACACGCTAGTTGATTATCACTCGAGTTCTGCTGGACTCTGACCTCAGAGGGAAAACATGTACGCACGTGCATCAGCAATGGCAACAATATACACGAGGGGTGTTCCTTGGTGTCAAAACCAAGGGTTTTTTTTTCCGTTTCCGATGTGAAACTCTACAAAGCTGTGAAAAACCAACCCAACTGAACTGTCGGAGTAATTCATTTCTCATTGCCAGCACCTGCTCTGACAAACTGTCCACATTTAGCTCCGCAGAGACAAACGAAAATCTGTCTAATCCAGAGAAAGGTGATGTCGGGTGACACAGCCCAGCTGGTTAAACATTCACCCTCAATGACAAACTTTATATCCAGCAACACTTTCTCACAAGCGGACAAACACAGCTAAAAATCCTTCCACATGCACCATCCTGCTGTAATCTGGCCTTGTAAAGCCCCATTAACCCTGTTATGCCAGGTCAGTCATCAGCACATAAAAGTCTCTTTGTGATCTGAGACGTTAAAGGCCCAATCTGTAAAATGCAGAAACAGGTTTGAATCAGAAAAAAATCTATTTTAACTGTAAAAACTAACGCAAGAACACTTGATTTAAGCATTGCGTGTTCAAATAGAGACAAAAGGCTCAGAAGAATGTGCTGGAGCGGCATATTTAATCCAGTATGAAAGGGATCAACAGCTGGAACGCAGCAGTTGTGCCCCGAATGCCGCATTGGACAAACGCAGGATTCACGTTTCGTCCAGAGGGTCACGGCAGTCCGACAGAAACCCACCGTTCGAAACAATAAACACCGCAACCACTCGCATGGCAACGGTCACAACAGCAACACTGCTTCAAATAAAAGCCCTGTCACCACATCATCACCCCAGAACAATGGAAGAAGATGCCTCAATAACTGAATAAAAAGAAAACAAGGAGGTCTCAACCTGTTGTTTTAGAAGAACAGAAGAACTCAGTATCTCCTCATGCTGGTCTATGAACAAGCATTCAAATACATAATTATAATGCCTCCATTCTGCTCTCTGTCCACCTGTACCAACTAACATATTATACATTGTAATTAGTTTGTCATTTAACATTGAACATGCACTCATTTCATGCAATGACAGGCACAGAAACACACTCTGTTGATGGCTCCTTCTCTTTATTTCATAAACCTTGTTTTATCACAGTAATGCAGCATAAATTAAATCATTCCAGTCTCGCATGGACGTTCAGTGACGCTCAAAAAGGGATAAAGCATTTTAATAATCAGTAATTGCCCATTAAATCGACTTATAGCCTGGATCAAAGTGTTTGCAAAAACACTTTTTGTTGACCATTAGTAATGGCAATGAATGGTCATTTATTGATTTCACTCACTTTATCTAGGAACAGATTTAGTGGTTTATCTATTTATCTCTGTTACCAAAAGGCTTCACCCCTTCCCCCCTTACTCCTGGTCTTCCATGGCACCGTGAGGTTCATGTAAAAAAGAAAAAGTGGCTCTCAGTAAATGGAACAGACCCATAACGGATAATTTAGTCAATAAGTTTGGTGTGGTTTTTTCACGGCCGAGTTCCAGTCTCCCGGGTTAAAGGTCGCTCTGTGGCGAGCGCTCGGGTCCGGGGTCAGTCTCTTCTGTTCCTGCTGAGGTAGCTCGTCAGGAGGGAAGGATAGTCGCTCATCACTCCGGTGGCACCCACATCAAAAGCCAGTTTTATGTCTTCGTCTTTGTTGCACACAAACAGATGCACCTGCAATAAAGATGAATCTTAGCCTGATATGATGATCTGTTGTGGTCTTGGAGACCAGGGGTCCAGCAGGTGTCAAAAGCTGAAGCCTGATCCGCCTCAACTGGGTCACTTCATCAGAGTTGGTGATGGTTCAGAGACCCGAAACGTCCACTGACCTCAGAAACGTCCCTGATGATGTGCTCTGATTTCTGAAGGCGACTCATAGCCGTCAATCTTTTTAGGCTTGTACAGCAGTAATATTTGACAAAAAACTATAATAATCTTTTAAGAAGCCCGAATCTCAGAGGGAGGCAAATCAAGTCTATTTAACCTCACTGACAAATAATCGAAACAATCCCATAACTAAACTGCATCTGTTGAAAGTATAAATAGTTGCATGTCAGAGCAGTAACAGTAACTTGGCTGATTTCTACTTGTTAGTGGTGTCGTACCTGTAATCCTCGAGCTGCGAGGTGTTCAAAGAGACTCTTCCTCATTGCTATCCTGAAACAATAGAGGAAAAAATAACATTTTTATACAGACCACAAATGACACATTTACATTTCTGTTTGCTACACAAATCAGAGAGTGATCTTGAGTAAAGTTGCCTCACATCTCTAACAGACAGACGGTCAGCCTGTTCCTCAGCCAACGCTTCTCTGGGACGTACGTCCTTCAGAAGCGAAGAAGAGACATCACAAACGCCGCATTTGAGATACATTTGTTTCACTTGTTCTAAACTATTCTGTTAAATAAAACACCTCTATGTGTCAGGAACGCACCTGTTAAAGATGTGGGGCAGGTAAAATTGCAGCAGACTCTCTCCCAAGGGTGCAAAAGGCAGGAGGCCGGTGTAGAAGAGGAGCAGAAGTATCAGCCCTCGGCCCATGGTGAAGCTGTACGGCATGGAGCTGTTCTACAGGTAAAAAAACAGGACAGAGGGTGTGTTTTCACCTGTAAGAACATGCAAAATTCACATTGGATTGAATTATGATTTCACATTTAACTCATAGGAAGAAACATCATAAAGGTTCGGTAAATATACAAAAACTTTAGCCAACTGTTCACTGGGGTTTAATATAGTCAGGATCAAGATTTGTTTTTTAAACAAATACTACATCCAAGGGCCCAAACATGGGTACTAGAATGTTGTTCCACTATGAAGCCTAGAATCAACAAACCAAAGTAACTGTGAAATTGTTCAAATTACACTTATGCTACATAATTATTTAAAAAAAAAAAAAAAAAATTAATATAAAACTTTCTTGTTGATCCCCATTTAGTTCTTTTGAGCGATCACAACATCTGGTCATGGGTATACAGGCGTCAAATCTTGTGATCGCAACGTTAAAAGTATTGGATATCTAAAAAGAAAAACATTTTATGCACACTATATTGTGTTTTGTAGGGCCACCTGTGAGTAAAATAGTTTAATCTTTTATCAGATTTCTGATCAATGATTCAACCTGCTTGCAACTCAAAATACCTGAATTTTAAAATTTTATTTTATAATTGCATCTTTTGAAGCACCAGACCTGCATCTATCGTGTAACTTTTTCTGAAACTTTATAAACTGCACTCATTTATGCGCAAACTTCAAATTAGACGGCCTCTACGACTAAAGTCAGCTCTGCCGCCCCCTGGTGGCCTAAGTACCGTTTTGCGGCATTTCTTCATGATGCTGGAGTCGACAGAGGCCCAGACTGTGATCTCCTCCCTTTTGTAGTGTTTCACCAAGTTTGACACCTACATCCAGACAAAAGAAGGGCAGGATAAGAGTAGAGAGGTGATGTGATGTTTGTGTTTTAAGGTAAAAACTGAGTGGTGATAATTCTAATGTGATTGAACTGTTACATTGGAATTTATAGAAAGGAATACATGTGGTCTAAAATGGCTAAATCCCTCGCAGAAATGAAAATAAAAATTAAGCCCGTTGTTACACAATTTATTCTGAGGAAATGCAGAGGAAAATTCCATATGTGCGCAATATTGACTTTTTACAGAAGTATAGTAATAAAGTATTCGGAAGATAATCTCAGAACTGCATTTATTGTACCTTTTCTATCAGTTGCATATTGTTTTCTTTGATCTCGATGCTGACAGGAATGTGAGGGAATTTCCTGAAAACATCCTCCAGCAGAGCGATCTTCCTGTCTCTGCCAGTGCTGTAGCGCCCTGCAGGAGGGAGGAATGAAAGGCGAAGGTCACAGTACATACACACATGCGCAGGCATGCACACACAAGGGCTTTTGCTACATACCTGTGTAAAATGTCACCTCTAATCTCTCCTTATACAGAGGCAAGTCCTACAAGAGTTGAAGAGCAGATGTATGATGCAAACACAAAAATATGATCATTAATGAAACATTCAGGAATTGAGAGAAATTTGAGTTGATAAAATGCTCAAGGCTCTAATGAATCTAGTTAACAAGCTGCGGTGAAAAAGAGGATATTATAAGTCATTTGTTCACAAAGCACTGATTAGTCAGATCAGAGAATGACCTGCCTGCGGGAGCTGTGGCTGCAGACATCTTGGTGGAAAGTAAATATTGACTTTGAAAGCAGCTCTTTTGCACAGTTGAATAAAACTGGTGTAGATGACAAAAGGTTTGGAGGATCCGAGTCCGGATCCGACTCCTCACCTGTAGCCTGAGCGAGGAGACGCTGACATTGTGGCCGGTCTGCCTCAGCAGGTTCTCATCATGGGACACCACCACGTGGCCGTCCAGCGTCAGGTGACAGTCCAGCTCCAGCATCTCTGAGCCACACTCCACCGCACTTTGTAATACAGTGATTCATACATATATTTGGCTAATGCAGACTCTTCAAAACCCTCTTGGTTAGTTGAATTTCTTCTGCCATTCAGTGCGACACACCAGCTGAGCTGGGAGGATCAAAGGTTTTGTTTTTCTCATACTCATACATAAGTCATACATAAGGAAACCATAAAGAGCTCAAACAAGCTCTGATTGCGAGATGTGTTGGCCCTCATAATATTGTTAATAAGTCCCTTCCATGTGACCCTTGAACCTATCAAATGTTGCAGTAGACAGCACATTTTCACCCAGAATTTACTGGCTCCCTGATCTCAGTTGACTGATGTGTTTTTCCCTAAATAATACCAGTCTAATAATAATTACAGTCCTGCGTTCTGACATTAATATTAATCTGTTGGCCACTGATACTCACTGTGTGAATGCCTCTATCGTGCCTTCTATCCTTTCTCCACATCCTGGAAGCAGACAGAGCTTAGTCGTAAGCTAGGCAGGCAGAACAGACTAAAAACGTGTTGGTACATCAGAATCCAGCAGGTGAAGGAAGAAGCGCCTGATTGTGGACGTCATGCATCTGATGCCATGCTATAATTTCCGGTGCCAGTGTTTCAGTGCCTAAAGGAACTGAGTGGGTCGAGCTTGAAGCAGCCTTCCAGGTTAGTGTACTTCCAGCACCTGTCCGGAGAGGAGACACTCCGTTCGACTTACCTCCCCTGTGCGAGATGTGCGTGCAGTAAAAGCCCGTGCGCTTCTTCTTGTGAAGAACCAGCGGGTTCTTCAGCAGGTAGTGAGAGACAAGAGCGTATCCACCCAGAGCGGGGAGGATGAAGAACAGGGAGCTGCTCATCTTTCCTGCATACGAGCCTCAGCTGCGGTTCTTCACTTCTGTCTCCAGCGCAAATTCCTGAGAAACAACCTGCAGGCAAACTGGTCTTTGTTGATTGCAGATAAGTGAACTGGACTGACTGGTTGGGACCAAAGAATGTCTTGGCCTCGCTCACCTGAAACCTGGAGAGCTATAAAAATCAGTTAATGTTGCACCAGCTCCTAACTGGGAGCTCACCTCAGCCCTCGCCGGCCCCTCCCCGCCCCTGAGCAATACAAGGGGCCTCTCTCCACTGCTATTGTTCAGGTGGGACAGTGGTCCGCATGCATGCCCAGCCAACACCTTTCATAGGAATTGTTCCTATTTATCTCTGTTATTTTGTGCACAACACTGTTGGTAAGATCACAGCAGGTGGGAGGAAAGAAAAGAACTGTTGTTCTTTTTTGGCAAATGCATCGCTGGGAGTGGAGCAGGATCCTTACAGTGTATTGACAAACGGGGATGTGCTGAGGTAAGATCAGCAAACCTGACCCATAAAAGCAGGAACATAAATACACGGCGCAGTCAGCAGGAGCACCGCGCTGCGATGGAATGCAGACAACAATGGTCGGACAAGTCGAGTTGCGTCTGAAATGTTCCAGCAAGCCTGGTTTTCACTGGATTCATTAATCGTTGTCAAATAATTCACGCCTTTCTCAGTTTTCCTGAAATATTCCCCGATGGAGGGGCGGAAAATCACATCGAGACTTGTCACTAGTGGGAGAGCTGGGGGGGGGGGGGGGGGGGGGGGGACCCTGTTTTTTTCATCTGACTGGCGGTCGGGATATTTTAGAGCACTGAATCAATTGTTATTGTTCCAACGCTTAAGTTGAGCCTCCATATTTGCTCTGTATCATTTCTGGGACATTTCTGTTCTTTCTCCTGTAAGACAAGCGTGTGTGGAAGCCCCATGTCTCGCTGACCCAACACGGAGCCACAGAATGTCTGCCTGCGTCCTCAGCGAGGCATCAATGTTATTTATTGCCCTAAATTTCTTGTTGGACGGTAAAACCATGTGTAAAAGCAAAAGTTCCACTACAGCACCACAAGAACAGTTGCAACAGTATTGTTAAATTTTATTTAATCATATGTATATAATTCTTTTCTTTTGTTATTTGTTATAAGTCATAATACCCATGAATATACAGACTATAACCCTCAACAACTCATAGCTCTACTTGTCTTTTTTAAAATAATTCCTTACAAGACCCTGAAAGGGGAAACAAACAAAAAACAAAAATCACATCCATGAGAGAAAAAGACAAACATTAAAAACATCCTAATAATCAAAAAAAAATACAACTTAAACTCCCTTTTATTAAAAAAACAAAAAAAACAACAACCAAAAACTCACCAATAACAACATTAGCAGTAATAAGAACAGCCATTTAAAACAATATCAGAAAACAGGCCACGAGGCAGTCAGGCCTGGAGACTTGTTGATAATGTATGAATGTACGTGCTGTGTTTAAGTGCAACTTTTTACACACACACGCGCGCGCGCGCACACACACACACACACACACAGAGGCTCCTAAGAAACAGGAAGTATGTGTGTGTGCAAGTGGGTCATTTTGATTTGCAAAACGTGGTCCTCTCGGTTTGTTTCGACAGCAGAAAGCGTCAAATCGAACGCGGCGCTAACCAAAGCTGGAAATCTGCTCAGCGGCGCGTCTGCCGAAACCGTTCTGGCGTTTTGCCCAGCGGAGGTAAAAAAAGCGCAAAGGGAGAGAAGGACCCCAAAGGATCCACGCATCCAAAACACAGACGCAGAGAGTCTTGGCTTTATGTTACTGAGGAGCAGATGCACAAACACCTGTACAAAGACATTAACTACTGCACATCCAGGAGCAGTAACACACACACACACAGGGGACAAAATTAAAGCTGTACAAAAAGGAGGTAAGAAGGGGAGAGAACTGAGAGAGAGCGTGGCTGGAGAGACAAAGTGCAGGCGTGCTGATTGAGCAATGATTGGCCGGTCTGCTGCGGTGACTGACCTAAAGATGGTGGTCCGTGAGGAGGGGTGGGGGAACGGGAGGGAGGCAGCCCTTTTGAGTCAAGCGTGGCGAGTGCTGGGAACCAGAGGACGAGCGTCGCCGCGTGTGCTGAGGTCGCTTCACAGACTGCGGCGTGGCTACGGTCGACGGCACAGGAACACACAGGGGCACACGCAAGATGGGGGGAGGGGGGGGGGGGGCTCTCTGACCGGTCTGATAGTGCAACAGGTAAAATAGGAGAGCAGGGAGGGCTCTGACAACAGCAGTAGTCACATCAGGAACAGTCACAGATTGGGAAGGGCACGCGCACACACACATACACACACACACACACACACGTAGGCATCTCCTGAACAGACATTAGGAGAGAGGAACTGGCACAAACTCTACAACGATGACGGGATGTGAGCTGCGCAGGAGAGTCAAATATAATACGTTGCATTCCGTCCCAGTGGAATTATGAGCTTTAACCGATCCAACGGCACTTCTATTGGAAACGGGTGTGGATGCTTCGCAGGCGATCTAAATTCTGTTCAATTGAAACATTCGCACACGTGAGCGCTGGGCAACGTTGGCCAGGCTGTGTCGCGAATGAGGAGAACGCAGCATTTATCGGCGGCACGTGCCGTTTCCTGATTGGCGGAGGAGAGGAACAGTCTTCGTTAATGTTTACAGCTGATGAGCGACGAGCTGCAGCGGCGGGCTGGAGAAATCCGGACCGTTTACATTCAACATCTGCTGCACTGCGGTGTGGCCACAGGTTATTTAAACCGACAAGAGTCTCTGTTTAAAACAGTCTGTACACTGTTGAATTCAAATACAGCATGCTTGCATGCAGACGGTGGTGCTGGGCAGGCCGCATTCTACTGTCAACGATGGCGATACGATCGCGATGGAGCCCGATATATCAGAGCACGGAGAGCGGAAGCAAGGGGCAGGGTGGTTCAGGAACCGTTCTGGAAAAAAAAAAAGGGGCTTTGGTGTCGCTGCAGAAATATTGGAACGCATGCAATCACAAATTCTTGACGCCATTTGCTCCCATCAGCTCTTCAAAACCCACCAAATCATCCACAATGAAGCGTGATGTTAGTCGCTCTATGCCAGAATCCAAAAGAGACGCCATCCGTTTCCCCTTTGGGCCACGCGGGTTAATTTCAGGACTGCATGCATTCACGTGTACGACACAACTAAATGCAACAACAAAGGAAAATCCTGCCAACATGCCTTTAAAACCGTGGACCTTTTCTTCCCCTCTCAAAAATCAAATACTCATAAGGAACACCAAGCATATTTATACCCAAAAATGTACAAATATGACACAACTGTTCTGGAAACACTCGGAACAGTGAACAAAAGAAACGCGACACTTAAAACCAACAGATCTTAGAACTCTCTATGTACATAAACACACCCGATTAGCAGCCCCGTTCCTGAAGCCCTCCAGGTTACGTCAACCTCCCCACTGATGCACTTCACATGTAAGACACGAGCGTTACGGTGTCGGTTAATACAGTAGTATGTTTTTATATGAGCGGGGGCAGCAGAGAAGAGCGAAAACAAGAGGGGAGGAGAGAGATACTCGTGATGAGGATGTGAGGGGGCGGCAGCGGGAGCGTTCAACAGGACAAGCGACAAGTGGAGGGGGTCCGATGCGGAGGAAAGCGCAACGAGCCCACCCGGCCGCAGAGGTCATGGCCGCCTGAGCGCTCTTGCTGTACAGATGGAAAGATAAGCAGTTAAATGTTTATTTTTATCTCATTTTTTTTTTTTTCCTTTTTTTTGTGGGTTGCTTGAAGATGCTTTTTTTTTTTGTTTTGTATTCATCAGCGTGGTTTCGGGGGTCTACTTGTTCGAAGCCTCGGCGCGGTGTTCTCGCTCGTCAGAGCTAAAAGGAGAAAAGACAGAGAGAGAGGAGTGAGACTGCGCCCAGAGCTACGGTCGCTGCTCCACGTGGGATGTGTGGAGCTTGAAAATATCTGTTTCACTCCTGACATCAGATTTTCTGTCTGCTATCATTTGAAATATTAATTTCTATTAAAATAATGCCTAACTATGCAAGAATGCCCTCCAAGCTGAGCTCCAGTAATTCCATCGGCACGGCAGGACAATCCTGCCCCCTGTAGGTCTTTGGTCCTTGATCTACAAAAGGCCAGAGCCAAGATGCTTTGACCACCAAGCCCCTACGACACTGCTACCTCTACTAATATCCCTCCACTAATCTCTACTCTCCCTCTATGATGGCTGGAACATTATTACTCTGAGCGTTTTAATGCTTCAAGCTTGATGTTGTGAATAAAATATATGAAAACCCATTTGGTTCATCGACCCGTCCTGCCCAGTAGTTCATCCTCGATCCTGTCAGCCAGAACAATTCAGATCTCTCTAACCTCAACCAGCGATCCTTCAGTCGAGTCTTACTCTAACTTAGTATAAGTATATGTGGTATGTTGGCACATTAGGTCTTTTAACAAGCGGTTCCACTGCAGGAAGTCGGGTTATTCCAATTGGCCATTTACAGGGCCTAGCCGAGTCCCTACCACAGGGTAGGCGTCAGGACACTCCTGGGCGGGGCTTGGGGTTAGATGATCGGCTAAACGTAGCATTAGCTTAGCAGACACACCACTCTGGCAATATTACACCACCTCAGCTCAGCTCCTTCCATGTTTACCTCCTTCCTTGTTGTTGTTTTCTTTGTGATGATTTTTGATTGTTTTTTTGGCGGCTCGCCTGGATGAAGTCACAGTTGAAACTGACGCACAACAATTACAAAACCTGCGACCCCACAGCGGAGACAAGACCGCTGAGAGGGCCAACTGAGAGGAGCACTTCCTGCAAAGTTTCTGCCCCTGGTATTTACCAGGAACTCCCGCAGTGGAAAGATTTACTGGAAATCTTCCATCTTCTAAAAGAAACAGTTTCAGTATCATTTAGGTTACCTGCATGTCTCAGGAGACTTGGTAGGCGTCCTGGAAACGAGCCGTCTCCTCGTAGATGAGTTCCTTCAGCTTCTCCTTGGGAAGGTCGTCCACTTCCATGGAGAAATTGAAGGGCTCCTCTGCTACCGGCTGCACCCAAACACACCGGAGAGAATTTTGACTAAAAAGTTCAATCTCAGTGTCGAAAACCAAAGCCCTGCTGCAGCTATTAAAAATTTAAGAGCAACAGCTCCTGATGTGGAGATGGAAGGCGAAGAGTAGATGTGCGCAGCAAAGAGAGCCGGCCTGATCGTGATCGGCCCTCCGCCCGTCACTGCATCCATTTTCTGCGGCAGAGAGCAGCGCTGGCATTCCAACAGCTCTGGCATCAGATTGGATTAATAATTATATACTTAAACATCTTTCAACTTGGAGCTCAGAGCAAAATTGAACTCTGACTGCATTCCAGACCCAGCTAAGAGGATTGTCCGTACAAAGCGGAGCGGCTCGGTTAAATCCAGGCTCCTGACGGCAAACAATGGTCAACGTGTTTGAATGAATAAGCCCTTCTGTCCGCCGATCGCTTCTCATTAGCCTTTAGACAAATTTGAAAAGACTTAAATAACGCTAACTCATGTGCAAGGCGCTTTTCCACCCAAACAATATCATAAACTGCTTAATAACGAGAAATCTAACTATCATGGTGTGGGGCTCTACCGAGAAAGCAGGCGGCATCTTTACCTCTTAATTAGCGCTAAAGCAACGGCAGGAAATGAGATTAACCAGGATACAATAGCAGCTCCATCTGCACCTACCTCATCTGTGGGGTCGTAGTACTGCTCCAGGTAAGGGTGAGCCAGAGCCTCCTCCACAGTGATGCGCTTGATGGGATTAAAGGTCAACATGCGGTCCAGCAGGTCGAGAGCTGTTTCACACAAAGATTTTCAGTGCAGGCATTAAGGGATTCAACAAATATGAGGGCTTTATCGTCCCAATAAAGAGACACCCGACAATATTTTGATGGAGGAGCTACGAAGCAACCAGGCGTGCTCGTTCCTGTTCTGGTAAACACAAGTAGGTGTTGCCTCACCTTTTGAATCTGACTTGTTGTAGAGCCTTTCCCAGGGGATCCTGTTTTTCAGGGGCAGAGACTGCAGGTAGTTCCTGGCCTTCGTGTTGATAATACAGTTCAGGTCCTCTTGAGACGGACTGCCAAGAACATCTGCAAGGAGGGAGGGGGCATTTTAAAGTCAGTTAAACTCTAAACTAGAAAAATAAGCACAGGCTGGTTGTTGCTTAAATTTTATTTCTAAAAAAGTGTGTAGCTGGATTAAAAAAATAGCACTGAAAATAAGACTGACAGGTGCCACCTTGTGGTGAGATAAAGAGAAATTGAAATTCCAATTAAATTCAGAGCTTGAGGTAATGAAGCAGCACTTCTGTTGGGTTAAATAATGCCCCTGCGACTTTGGGAATTGGCTGAGTGATTCCAATAAATCCAATCTGATATATAATATTTAGCGGAACCAGTGACGACTCACTCAGTATGTGGTTGAGTTGATCCAAGTAGTGTTTTCCAGGAAAAATGGGCCTGTTGGACAGCATCTCTGCCAGGATGCAGCCGACCGACCAGATATCAATAGACTTAGAATAGCCCTGAGACAAAAACAGTGCACATGATCAATACTGCTGAAGACAGTCGTGTGGGCGATTACTCCGGCCCAGTTCTGCGCGCAGGTACCTTGGAGTTGAGCATGATTTCCGGAGCCCTGTACCAACGCGTGGCCACGTACTCGGTCAGAAAACCTGTGTGGTCGTGCTCAGGGTCAGCGATACGGGCCAGGCCGAAGTCACAGATCTGGAGGAGTGGTGATGAGTTAGAGGGTTCATTGTGCTGGAGAATGTCTAAAGGCCAGATTCTCGTGAGGTTCTGGCCAGAACATGGCTGGAAACGTTTGAACTCATGAACAAGCCTGCTCTGGTGAAAGGAAACCAGCGGACAATGACATATGTGTTAACTTTCAACTGGTCCTGTCAGAAACGTTTGTGCTAAAGTGTGCGAGGAAATTCAAATAAACTCTCCTAAATAAACTCGCCTAAGCACAAGAGCACTGTTGTTCCTGCCAGTTTAAGAAACGCGCCAACGTGAGAACAGGGTGGGAATCATTGAAGGAAAACGCCACAGGGGCTTTTTAAGTACCCGCAACCAGCAAATCTGATTTAGCGTTAGCCACGCAGTGAATTGTTAGCTCAAAGGAGATTAGACCTTGGCTTAAAAATAGGAAAGCCAATGCAGTTTAAATGAGGTGTAAGACACAGAGGAGCAGGACAGCTGACCCTGGTGATCGTCATTGGATGCCGTCACAAAATTCTTAAAAACACCATGACACTGACATCCCCTCCTTGCTTATCTGCCGAACACACCCATATCCTACATTCCTTGCATTCCTTCTCAGATGCTTTATAGTAGCGCTAATGTGGACTATGGCTTTGCAACCATTAAGCGCGCCGACAGGAACAGAGGGGAAGGGAGGAATACTGCAGACAGCCAAGATGGCATCCATACTGCTCATCAGGAGCCGCTGCTTCCGAACTGTCGCCTCTAAGAGGAAAAGTAGAAATGACCAAAGGACAGACTGTAGTTACCTGGCAGATCCAATAAATTCAGTAGATCCCTCTGCAGCAATCAATGCTAATCAAAATGTTGACAGACCCATGTGTACAATCATATAGCATAGCAACCTAGCATAGCTTTGTATAGATCTGTTATTAGTATTAATGGGTGATTTTAGGGTTACATACTTGTAATTAAACAATGATACTTCTAAAATGCATTGTGCCTGCACGGGTGTGTGTTGACCTTGAGGTCACAGGTGGTGTTGATGAGCAGGTTTGAGGGCTTCAGGTCGCGGTGCAACACGTTGGCTGAGTGGATGTACTTCAGGCCTCGCAGGATCTGGTAGAGGAAGTAGCAGACGTGGTCGTTGCTCAGCTTCTGGGTCTTCAGCAGCTTGTAAAGGTCCGTCTCCATCAGAGTCTGCACGATGTAGCTGGAGGGGAGGGCGCGAGGGTCAAGGGCCATTACAGCTATCTGTACACTCGGCACGTTTCTCGAGAAACCCGGAAATTCTTGGCAATACGTAAGACGGAAGCAGACATTTGAAACCGAACCATTAGCAGAGTTTCAGACTGGGTTAAAGATAGATGTGAGATTGAACACGACACGTTTAAACACGCAATATCGTCCTTTTGAGTGTTAACATGTTCTCCCCATGCCTGAGTGGGTTTTCTCCAGGTACTCCTGTTTCCTCCCACATGCTAAAAAGGACTAGGTGCATGTGTGTGTGTGTGTGTGTGTAATCCCGACTGACTCAAACACCTCACGTGACCTTAGCTGGGAATAAGCAGCAGCTGACAGAGGAGTGGATGTGCTGCATCACTCTCACGTCTCTCACTGGTGAACCACCATTCCCAGCAGCCAGAACCAAACACTCTGGTCTGTAGCTAAAGTTACTGCATCTAAAAAGCTGCAATATTCATTGTCAAGAGCTTTTAGTGAGAATGTCTCGTGAAATCAGAACATTCATTCAAAAATTTTAATTTCTAATGGTCCAGACTTAATAAGTGGATTCCAATAAAGGGTCACGGGCTGATTGGAAGGAGTTTTCAGGAAAGGATACACATCCCTCATGCTGTCGATGTGCTGCGCCCTCAGAATGTCGTTGATGCCGATGATGTTCTCGTGGCGGAAGCGCAGCAGGATCTTGATTTCCCGCAGCGTACGCTGGCAGTACGTCTGGTGCTCGAACGGGCTGATCTTCTTGATGGCGACGCGCTGGTTCGTCGTGTTATCCATGGCCGAACTGGTCGGAGGGAAAGTGGGAGGGTGGGAGGAAACAGAGCAGGTCTCACGTTACACGCCGCATAATTTACAACGAGGAGCTCAAAACCTTGCTGGATGCAAAGCAGCAGAAAATATGCATTGCTATCTTGCAATGTGCATGTTTTTTTTGTGGTTTTTTTTAAAAAACACAGGTGTGATACTGTAGATGTTAGAATGCCATAGCTACACATGAAGACCATAGGGACTTATGTGCAACCTGGGGGGGGGGGGGGGGACACATGGCTGAGACACGCATGACGCTGCTGGCGGATTTGCTCTCTGCATCAACAAGTGGGAGCCGACGTGTTTGCAAACACCAGACGCTGTAGCTGCGGGCTCTACACGGCCCTGCTACCAACCTGCTGCTGTCACGCTGCTGTTGCAAAACACCAAAGATCGCCGAACCCGCCCGGTCCTAATACCACCACCCACTTTGCAACCACCCACATGACTGACAGGTTTCGCCGTTTTCCCCCTGTAGCCTCGACAGAAATGTTCTAAGTGTTGTCAATTGGAAAAAAAAGGGAGCTTCGGGTGGGCTCAGAGACGACGTGAAATCAAAAAAGCGACTGGTTGGAGGGGGAGAAATGGCCTCGCCACAGCTGACAAATCCAACTCGCATCCTCTGCAGATTTGCTGCAGGGTCCAGGTTCTGGATTCGGGTTTCCAGTAGATGCGATTACGAGACAGTGGCCGGATGTAACAGCGACAGCGGTGACGAAATCTACATTTGCAAAATACGGCTCACGAAAGAGCGATCGACGTCCTGCACAATCACCTCCCTGTCTTATTTCCTGTAAAAGCACATCGCCACGCCTGTAGCTGGTAAGCTAAAGCGCTGCACAAAGCACAGGCAGTCTCGGGGGGTTACATTTGTATATTTGGCAACTGTTTACATTAAATGCGCCCAGCATCGACAACAAATACGAACAAAACTAAACAACAGGGTTCAATGTTTTATCGCGTTTACGTGTGTTGATTAGCATTCTCGATTTAAGTCCTGGTGGCCCAAAAGGTATGACAACCACAACTCACCAAACCATTCCGTATGCGCCCTCTCCGATATAAGACAGGTTTGTGTAGCGGGGGCCCACGTCAAACATTTGGCCCCTCACGGACTCGCACCCGGGCTTGACTCCCGCTGCGGGCGCTCCATCAGCGGCACCAGGCGCCCCAGCAGCAGGCGCAGCATCGCCGCCTTTGCTCGAGTCCGCAGTGGTGCTCGAATCCGCCATTCTTCCTCTCCCCGTGCGCTGCTACTTAGTCAGTGCTTAAAGCCGAGGAACCGCTGCGGTTCTCGGTGCGGTTCGACGTGAGTCCGAGGCTTTACCGGAGGCGATTGTCAAACGGGCGGCGTAAATAAACAGTAGCGAGGCCCTCTCCGCTCTCGACGGGTAAAAGGATTTTGTTCACGAGCGCGGATTTGGTCCCAGTAACGAGCGTAAATGCGCGTGCAAGCGACGGCAATGGTGTGTGCGTTTGATGTGTTCCCGGGCGCGTCCCATTCGCGCGGAGTCCCGCTGTTGTTGATAGGATCCGCCCATTCAACGCGTCTTGTAATGAACACAGAGGCGGTGGCAGCAGAGAGTGGGCGTGCCGAAGAATGCTGCATGCTGGCTGTTGCTACCACCGTTTGTGACATTTTTAATAATATTTAAAGTTTCTTTTACCTGTAACGAAAGGGATCGAGTTGGTGATGGTGCGCAGAACTGCTTTTCTCATACCCTTCTTGACGAAACATACGCAAAAATGACAAAATGGCGATTGAGGAAAAAAGTTGTTGTATCTATCGTTGCTCTGACATTGTATTTTTTTCTTTCATTACTATTTTGTGACCATTTTACTACATTTTTTTCGGGCGGTATCGCCATAGAAACGGGTGCGACCCTGTGGCCACGCCCACTTTACGTCATCCTGCTATCAGAGTGCACTTCCTAGTTACTTTTCGCTGGGTTGCATGTTGTGGCCGTTGCGTTATTGATTCATTTCTCTTTTCTAGGGTATGCTTTCCCTCCTGCGGAGAAACTGGATCGGCCGCCTTCGTTTAGCTCTCACACTGTTCGGACTGCCCTGTAGCGTCTGCTTCTCCGGGATAAGGTATGCTGTGGACACTGACATTAGGACATTTTACTTTCACTCTAAATCAGCTGCTATTGGACGGTGTCACTGAAGACTGAGTATAGCTGCAGAGCCAGATATTGAGATTCATTTATAACGAAATCAGTAATTGGTTCATATCTGTTTTTTTTTAAAAACCTCGCCAGATCCAGTATAACTAGCTTAATGAATCTGCCATTTGGTATATTTTAGCACTACAGTAGTACTCTGTATTTTTTCCAGACAAGTCTGATAAGATTAATTCTCCAGGTCAAAGGTTTTGGCTATTTTTTTGCAGGGAGAATACAGAGGAGTGGAGTGCGGTGGCCACATGGCTGCAGAAGAGGCAGAGTAAGGATCATTTACTGAATTTTAACATGTTGCATTTTTTTCTGCAGGCCTTCTCTCTCCTGCTCACTGTACCACCCTTTTAAAAACAGTCACATTATCAGACCCATCAGCGCCAGTTGCCCTAAACTCTACAAAACAAGTGACCAGGCAACACCCTCCTCAATGGCACCTCACGTGAAAGCAAGATGCCCAGAGTATCCAGGATCTAAAGTCAAGCGCTTCCCTGTGCCTGACAACAAGGTGGACTGGAGTCAGAGATGGCCGCAGTATCAACCAGTTAGCTACACTGCCCCGTCAGTATTAACAAAACCAGTATGGGCTGATCCTGATATTGGGTGAGCAACAAAAACCTGATTATATGTCAAATCATAGACTGAATCCATGAAGACAATTTAAAAAATCTACCTCCAAAATAATTTGTTAAATAAATATATGCATTCTCTGCAGCTTATTCTCTCCAAAATTCAACACTTTGGATGGTGCTGTGGACAGGACAAGCTTCATGGGCTGCTACAAAGTAGAAAACGGAAAGCCACTGTAAGTTATTAAATAATACAAAACTGTGACTGAATTAGCATATTTATTCCTGGTCACGGATATTTTTTCCAGTAGGATCTTAAAAGTAAAGTATAATGTTTTGCTTAGACCTTAATAATAATGCATAAATGCTTGAGGCCAGAACTGTCTCTTTTTTCATCCTGCAATAGGGAGTAAGTTTTTCATGATTTTTAAACCAAACACAGATTAAATATATCCAATTCATTTAGTAATCCTTGTGGCCGTACTGGGTTGATTGGTAGAGGTTTGCTTGGACGATGGGGACCCAATCACGCGGCAGATCCCATCGTCACCAGGTAATAAATTCTACAGCTCGATTCAGTGCATGACCTTGCTTAGTCACGCAGATCGGGTTCAAGTGCATTGATGAAATATCTTTTTTTAGCAAAGATATGATATCTTTTATCATCTGGTAGATGGAAAGAAGATCCTAAAGGAGGAAAGACTCTCCACCCAGTGTCCAGACTGCCCATCCTGCAGTTTGTGTCCATCAAAAGGAAAGACTGCGGCCAGTGGGCCATCCCTGGGGTTTGTTGTTTTGACATATTTTACATTCCTTAGATTTTGTGGGTGTTGTCTGTACAATGTGAGTGCGTGTGAAAAGTTACAATGAAATGTTTGTCTTGTAGGGGATGGTTGATCCAGGGGAGCAAGTCTCTCTCACACTGCAGCGGGAGTTCTCGGAGGAGGCGTTGAACTCGTTGGCGGTCTCGGCGGCAGAGAGAGCCAAAATTCACGACCGCATCACCAAACTTTTCAAATCTTCGGGCTTTCAGGTTCAGCCATGGTCCCCTTCTCTTTTGTGTGCAAAAAGGTTTTAGGTCCATTATGAAGGCAACTTAAACTTTTATTTTTGTCCTTCAGGCGTTTAAAGGCTATGTAGATGATCCCAGAAACACTGACAATGCTTGGATGGAGACGGTTGCTGTCAACTTCCACGATGAATCAGGTAGCCATCGTTTGTGTTTTTTCACCCTTTAGACACAAGTTTGTTCGCAAGCCATTGTCTCTTTTATCATCTACTAATCTTTTGTTTTGTCGGACAATGACATGTTGTTACCACAGGCAACAGTGTGAGCGAGCTGCCGCTGCAGGCTGGGGATGACGCAGGATATGTCCAGTGGGTTGATGTTGACTCGAGCTTATTGCTGTACGCAAGTCATTCCAGCTTCCTGGAGCTGGTTGCCAAAGAGAGAAAAGCCCACTGGTAACTGCAGATAAAGGACTCTTACAATGAAACAATGAAGGAAATATTAATCTGAACCTTAAATGGATCCTCCGCTATGAATTTGAATACTGTCAGTGTTGTGACTCACATGTACTGTATGTCCTCTACTCACAATAGAAGATTTTAAACAAACTTCTTAACACTTCCAGAGTGTAAATGCTGCTTGAGTTGGAAATCTCACAATTTAATTCTGCTAATTTATTAAATGTCAACAAGGAGCGCAATAATCCAGGACAACCATGGAAGAATAAACACAGTGAGCTCCAATGAACATGACATGCTTCTTTAATCTGGATGAACAATCTGAATAAAAAGATGTATGTTTACTTTATGAATTCAATTCGATGACCCGCGCAGCTGTACTCAGAATCTGAGAGACGACACAAGACTCAAGGTCAGATGTGCTAATTTAACTGGTGACAGCAAAGTAAAGGCCGGTTCACTCTGCAAACTATCTTTCTATTAAAACAAGGTCAATTTCATTTTTCAACAACAACATTCAACAATTAACATTTGAGGATCTTATCACCAAGACAGCCAAAAATGAATTGCATTCAAAACTGAACAATGATTAATTATGTGTTTTTGTTTAGCAAAAACAACATTTGATACAAGTTTTGCTATTTCATAAAATCACATAAGTTGATTTCTGGCCTCCTAGTGGAAAGGGATGTTTGCAAGAAGCTCCTAATCACGTACACTATTTCTACTCCTCATGCTGTTGTCCTAGGGCCAAACATAATGAGTGCACTGAAAGCTTTGGTTCCACTCAGTTCTCCCATGAGACAAACTCCACCAACACATTAGTTGTACGGACAACGGCATGTGAAGTTTGGCAGAGCATTTACAATTCATTTCCTCAGTTGCACACTATTTAACTTGTGCCAAAGATGTTCTCTACAATATGCAATGTTGTTGGACTCCACAAAATTAAACATTGTCTGTGACGTTAACAGCAAGTAGACTTAATAGTTTATCATGACCTATTTTTTTTTTCAAACCACTCATTTTATTTATGTTAATTTAGCCACTGTTTAATTGAAACAACAAAGGCGGGCCCTTTTTTAAGTAACGGTCACTGGGGGAACTACATTACCCAGACGCCTTTGCGACAAAAGCCACTCTGACTGACGACGTGGCTAGGTGGGACGTTTCGGCGGACCGGGGCGATTCAAAAAGCCAGAGTCGAGCTTTCTATCACTGTTAGCTTCAGAAGTTGTCGACTTTAGATGTTTTAGTAAGTCCTGTAAGAAGATTGAAACATCACCGTTTGATAATGTCTGGGAAAACCAAGAGCCGAAGTGCTGCCAACGCAGACTCAGTAAGCGGTAGCGTATCCTGCGATGAGCGCATCTTGCGGGATTGTCATCAACTATACGTAGACCCAAGCAGCGGTGAGTTGGCTGACATATTTGACCAAGCCGCGGAAAAGTGATGAGAAAATGGCCTCAACGTCCATGTTTTAGTAGCTGATAGAACAAAGGCCTTTCTTGCCAAGGGTTAGCTAGCTAACTTGACCAAAGTGATGTTTGCTCTGTTGCATGCGGCTATGCTAACAGTTAGCCAAAACGAACCATGGACAGGTTTTTCTGTCGGTTGATCATAAAGTTCCTAGTCATTTATATTGTTCATTTGAATCAAATCATTTTCTTCTTAAAGTGCACGGTTTTTGTAAGCCTTGCTTAATTTTCCACTGTATGATGTTCAAAATATGCAATCTCAGAATCATGACACATTTAAATGCATACCCCTTTTTTCTCCAGGGTTGATCTCCATAGCAGAATCTGTTGGTGTTAAGTTGCTTCCCCCCCGTAAAAAGATCACTGTTATGCTGATAGGAAATCACTCAGCTGGGAAGAGTTCATTCATCAACTGGTAAGTTTATTACTTTTAAAGGCACCCAGGGGAGCTTTGTGTGTGGGAAGTTATATGGATTCTTCTCATACTGAAAAAGGAGTGAATTTGTTCTTTAAATAAGAGACTATATTGGGAATGTATCACATGCAACAGAAAATGACTTGCAGGCATACGCTTGACACTGCCTCATAAGCATCCTGTCTATTTGTGGTTGGCAAGGTTTCAAAAGGTAATCCAAAGCATTAAATCTATAAAGCCTGAGGCGACTGACTGTATACTCTGTCAGATATCTTATACAATAAAGTTTTAATAGATTAAAATTGGACAAATGTTTTACTGCCTTAAACAATTCCCCTCCAATGCTGCAACACTGAATTACTGTGTCTGTGTATTCTTTCTCGTCATCTGGCAGGTATGTCGAAGAGCATATCCAGCGTACCGGAGTGGCCATTGAAACTCAAGGTTTCAGCTTTGTGACAAGTGGGCGCAAGAGGGAATCTCTCACAGTGAGTCCTGCTGTGTAGAAATAACGATCCACAACCGATATTATTGCAAGAAACCCGTAAAACGTTCAACTTTCTATTCCTTATCAGCCTCCCATACACAAATAATGTTAAATTAAATAACATGAACACTAATTAAGAAGGTTTTTTTTTCTTTTTTTAGGGAAATGCAACTCTTCATCTGTATCCACACTTCAAGCCTATGCAAGAATTTAAAGGTATGAACATTCTTCATTCTGAATCAAAAGCCGTCCTTTCTTGCTTGGTTGTGTTTGAAGACTTGACATTCAGCTATCAATTACCGGTACCCGTCTGTGGTTAACTTCCAGGAGTTTCAGAGTACTTGAGCACAGAGATCTGCACATCAAGGCAGAAGAGGTTCAGCCTGGTGACATTTGTTGATTCACCGGGGTTGGTGGATGGTGACATGAAGTACCCCTTTGATGTTGATGAGGTCATCCTGTGGCTCGGTAAGTCATCGCCACCTGACATATACTTCTGTTACTGTCTGATTAAAAGATGGCTGTGCCTTTTCCAGGCGGTGTCGCCATGAGTTATATGGGAACTCTGATCTTGTTTATTGAATCTGTGATGTCCCGAGTTGATGATGACCTTCATCACAGCTGTAATGTTCAACCACAACATAAAATAAACCACAGACAAACCGACTGACCAACCCACCACAATGTTAGGCATCCATTTTTTTGTTTCAGTTTGAATGACACCTTTCAAATATAGGTCTCGTCATCTGCTATGTAAATTATATCTTGAGATTACAACTTCTGAGGCACGTCTGCAGCAGTTGGCAGAATTACTGTCACATGCTAAATAATTGCTTTGCTGTGGTGACCGCAGGAGACCTCTGTGACCTGATTCTGGTCTTCTTTGACCCCATGGGTCAGGCTCTGTGCAAACGCACCCTCAACATTGTGGAGAGCCTGAACGAGAAACACGGCGACCGACTGCGTTTTTTCCTCAGCAAAGCCGACGAGGCCGGTGGAGAGTCGGACAGACAGGTACCACTCACCGAAACGGCTTCGTGGGATAGAGCAAAAGTTGTTCCACATCTAAAGCCCATTTTAAATTTGTGCCACAGAGGGTAATGATGCAGATCGTCCAGGAGCTGTGCAAACGACCCGGGCTGAACAAATGTGGTTTTGATATGCCCACCATTTACATTCCTAATCCTAATAAGGTAAGGGATCTACTTTCATAGTGCCCCTTCTCACTGCACAGGCCTGTACCTCAGTTCCTTCAGTCCTCTAATTTTGTCTGTACAGCCAAGCCGCTGTGTGAACCAGATCGAAGAAGTGTGTCGCACAGTTGAGAAGACAATTAACCAAACCGTCCAGAATACACTGAACTCCCTGGAGAAGGACTGTGAGCTCATCAGTGAGGCAATCACTGAGACACTCGCTAATGATAGGTAAATCTTTGCTTTATTGTAGGAATGCTGAAATACGCTGCCCTTATCTAGCAGCTGTAAACATTGTTGCTGCAATAAAGTTGCATACATTTTTATTGCCCTTGATCAAATGTTGAAAAGGGACATGTGATATCCTTCAGAGAAGAGTCCTGACTCTCTTCTCCAACAGGCTGACCAGCAGCGCCAACCGACGGTCCCGCTGTAAGAGCTGCTTCCTGACCCTGCTGGGTTTCTGTGTTCCTTTGGCCATGTTGGCCCTGTTGGTGCTGGGCGCAGCGTCCCAGGAGCTGCTGGAAGTGGTCCTTGGTCCAGAAGGCACGGAGGCCCTCTCACTGTACTTGGTGAGTGGTTTTGCCTCACAGAGATGTGAAGGAAAAAGGTAGATAAAACTGTTCAGCCTCATCAAGGTTTCATGCTTCACAGGCTCCATTAGTGAAAGCCCTGGACTCGCTTTCCGGAACACAGCAACTATACGCCTGCGGTCTACTGTTCCTTCTCTCCTTGCTGCTGCTCATCGTGGCACGCTTCTCTTTCAGGTATGATACACCAGCAGGTGGTAAAGTCTCTAAACTCCTTGCCAAACCCACATTTTCACAAAGCATTACAATCAGTAGGTTTAAAAGGCCTTAAAAGAAGAGCTGAATTTTATGCCGTCTCAGCTCTGAACTCACTATAGATTGTGCTGTAGGTCAGCCGCACATGGCCCAATACTAACAAGCAACTTGCCAACTATTGTAGAAAAGGTGCCATGATTTCAATCATAAACCATTTAAACTCCCTTTACTGGGCCGGTCTTGATTTTTTTTTTCTGTGAGCTGTAAGAATGGACTGTGAAAGGAAAGAATAGGGGCATTAAAACACATGACAGAAGCTGTACTGCTCAGTTGAAGGAAAGCTGAAGTGCTGGTTCTCCAGCTTTTGTTGGACCTTTTGTGTGCAGTCTTTGATATATATTTTTGCAGCATTTTTAGATTTTGATGGTTCTTTCTCTATAAATCTTTTTAGGACTCGGGCAACTCTGTCAGGCAAACAGAAGAGACAACTGCAGGAGAAGCTGGATTATGTTCACGAGGTGGTGAAGAGCAAAAAGGTAACATGCTTCTGATTTGCTCCGACGCGGTAGTGTCGGCACACAAGCCGGCGCATTTTAACAGTGTTTATTTCAAACCAGAAAAAGCTCTACGAAGAATACCTTCGGCAGAGTGTCAGCGAGCAGGACATGGACCTCTAGGCCGAGAGTTGATCGCTTTCTCCGAGCTGATGCAGGACCGAAGAAGTGTTGCGCAGGTTTTTGCGTCATGTCTTTTTGAGCATTCCAAACTGTATTGTGATAATACTGAAAGCACTCATAAAAGAATACTCGGACTCCTCTATACCTCTGATTTAGGTACTGTAACGTTGACCTGTTACTGAATATTAATGTATTAAGAATGAAGATGCATCAATTATGTGCCTCTGGTCCACCTCGAATATTAAAAATCATGCGCCACTTAAATGTATTTAATTTATATTTTTTGAGAACCTCAACTGTGGTTGAACATAATAGCACTATTGTATATGAGTCACATGAGTATATTCACCAGCATTTTATATACCGTAGTCATACTTGGCACAAATTTCTATGAGTATATTCACCAGCATTTTATATACCGTAGTCATACTTGGCACAAATTTCTGGTTCTGATATTTCGTCAGTAGATGATTGTGTTTGCTTATGCAATTATTTAAAGCATTTTCAACTTTTCCTACTCATATGCTCTGTAATGTGATCATGTTGGGTTTTTTAAAAAGTGAATTAAATAAACAAGGTTAAGTACTCACTTTTTCAACACTGCATTTATTTTTATTTCCTTATATAGAATTTCTTTTAATTCTTGAATGGCTGAATGTCATCATGAGAGCTTGGAAAGGTTTAAGCGACTTTTCCCACTGGTTTGCAAAAGACTGCATCCATGCCATGAGGAATGAAAACCATCTACATCTGAAAACCAATAATGATCTTTAATTTTCAGAAAAATTGGTAGTAACCTCAACCATGGAAGAGCATCAAGGCAACAATGAACGAAGGGATTTATTAGGAATTATACTCCATTTTTTTAATGATAATCCAATCTACCAATTTAAGTGTATCCTTGCTTTAAACCATTGTCCACATTGATTCGTTGTGCATTTAAACCAGAGTAAAACGATTAGAATGTCAGTCTTTGAATTTTGCAATTTTATCTGCAAAGAGTCAATAATGACCTCCAGGGATCACCTTTCAGTGATCTGAGTGTATATTTCCGGGTAAAAGATGCAACGCGTAAAAGAAGGGGAAAAAAAGACTGTTTCGTGTGCCGTTTTTTAAAGAAGCGAATTTAAACGCAGCACGGAAACAGACGGTGTCACGTGGTGAGAAAGGCATTCGTGAACAGGAAGCAGGTTGACGTGATTTCCGGTGGCTCAGACCGGGGAAAGTTGTTTCCTGAAGTTGACACTGCGCTGCCCATTTGTGCACCAAAGCTCTGCCAAAAAATGTCAAAATTAAAACGCTTTTCGTACGAGGAATTTTAAGCCTTGATTCTCAGGTGGTTCCACTACTGCAGAGAAGATGAGTTCTCCGGGTGAAGAAACAGGTACGAACACAACGGTGTTAAAACTTTAATCTGCAACACGTCCAGACATCCGCCCCGGAACGCTGCTGCCAGATTGCTCGTAATTGTATTAAACCTCACAATTGAAAGGTTTTCCTTCATTGTGAGTGATATCGGCCGATGTCAGAGTCCAAATTGCTCAGATAACGGCCTCTGTTAGCATCGAATTCAATAGTAGAACAGGCGGTGCTAGCTGCGAGCTAACCCTTCAACTCCGGTTTAATTCGACATTGTTTCAGGGTTGCTGTTTTTTTTTAATTACTTCACCTGAATATGTAGTGACACTTGGTTATCTGGTTGGTTTAGGGCTATTTGAGGTAATTTAGTGGAAAATTATTGTTTAAATAAGCCATAATTACGGGCAGTCGGAGTAGGGATCTCTAAAGATGTCTAACATCTGTATAGACTGAAAGGTCTAGTAATTTTTTTTTTTTTAAAAAGACACAAAAACTTGTCTTAGTTAAAAAAAAAAAACAACAGCAGCACCGCTTTTGTTTTAATGTCAGTAAGACACAAACATGTTTGTAAAACCAAAGCATTTGTATTTGTTTGCTTGGTATTATAATTCCATAGGATTCAAATGCTTGACACTTAGTGTCTGTTTTAATTCAAGCAAGACAATTATAATAATTGTAATATGACATTTCTTTCCTTTCTTTGTCCAATAAAATGTCCCGTGTTTATATGTTGCTGAATGAAAATATTACATTTTCTCCACTGTCGCGACGATTTAACACAACGTCCTTGTGAAGTAATTTCAAGTAATCTGTTCATTTCCAGAGACAGAAGTGCAGGACCAGCTAGCCAAGTACCGAGCACAGGTCGAGCACTGGCAGGGTGTGGCGACGATCTGTGAGCTAAGCAAACAGGAGGAACTGGCAGAGCTGCAAAAACAATGTGATCAAGAGATCCAGTCTCTGCAGGAGGCTCTCAGAGGTGTGTGTCAGTGCATTTCACCATCATTCCTTCTGTCCTGACACAGGATGCTCGGATGCTGATATCGGGTGCTGAAATTACATTGGTAATCCTACAAATACAATTATGCAAATTGTAAGTTTTGGAACATTTAAAAAAAATATATAATGGTGTTCTTGTAATTGAAAGTGTTCTTGTAATTGTTGGAATTACAGTATATGTTGTAACAAAGGAAAAATCTAAATAGACTTGGCTTTTGTCCACATCTCTAGCTACAATCAGGATCCACTATGCATAAATGAGGGGACAATTATATGCTACCTTTGATATTTATTATAGTCTGGAAGGGTAAAACACCACACTGGGTATAAAGAAAGTTCATAGACTTACAGTCTTAATCTATTTTTCATGTCTTCACAGAAACGGCAGAGCAGTATGAGGCCAGGATCGCTGTTCTTCAGTCTCAAATTGTGGAGCGGAGGAAGTCCAGTGGGCAGAACTTGGTCAGTGTTTTCTAAGAGGCTCTTTCTTGTTTTGGACTGAATCCTGACATTTTTACTTTTTACATTATACCTTCAGGTCAGTGAAAGGAAAACCAGGCGAGACGGAGATGCTGCCAGTGAGGGATCTCCAACAAGCGCCAGCAACCACCAGTCAGAGGATGAGGACGCGGCGTCTGTGGGGAGGAGAGGGGACCTCGAGGCGGTGGACGGAGAGGGGCCTCCGTTTACCTCGGATGGGTATTTTTCACTGAGGCACTACGATTCGGCCTCGATGTCCTCCTTCTCCTTAGACACGCCCTCTCTGCCCAGAAAGCTCCACTCTCAGGAAGACACAGATTCTCTGGTTTCTACCGGAACTCTGGTGCCTGAAGCCATTTACCTGCCACCAGCTGGGCACCGACTGGTTACGCACAGCGACTGGGATGCACTAAATACACAGGTACGGATTCAAACATTAATCTGTTTCTCTAAACATTTTATTTAGTGACATTTCATCACTGAAACATTGAATATTGTAGGTGTCAGAGCTGCGTGGGGAGGTGAGTCGCCTGGAAGCTGTGAAGGAGCAGCTGGAGAAAGAACTGGACACACAGACCAACCAAACGCACAAGCAGGTGAGCAAGACACTATAAAGAAACTTTAAACACCAAAAGAGCTGCTTGTTGTCACAGTTTTAACGTACTGTTAGATGTTTAAGAGCAGCAGTGCAAGGGCTCAGTAGAATCACTTGAAATTCAATCATCAGTTATCCCCATTGTGTGTTTCTAGGTATCAGCGCTCCAGGATCAGATCCAGAACTCAGAAGCACTCCTCCAGGACTTGCAGAAATCTTTCAGCCAGTCACAGAACTCGGTGCAGAGTCGACTGGTGAGCGACTGTAACACTCTTTCGGCAGTGTGGTGGTGCATGAGTCTAGTTTTGTGTTTCACTCATGGAAGTAGATGTTCATTATGTCTAAATCTCATAAAACCTTAAACATGTTTCTGGTATTGTAGTGAAGAAGGGTAACGGGCATAAGGCGTCAGAGGCAAAATGTGTGGATGTAATATTTAACCTTTGAGTTAACGATTAGACCTTCGTAGTTAATGATTTTGCAGACAAAACGTACTAGCCATTGTCACTGTTTGAGCACCTGCTATATGTATACATGTCACTACTTGAATGTATGCTTTGAGATGGAAAGTCCGGGGAAGTTATTAGAGGGTTAATGGAAAGTATGGGAGTAGCCAAGGCATGGTCTTTTGAGTTTGTTTAAAAAAAACCATGTAAGGTACACCTGACTTCTGATAAGTAGGGAAAAAGGTACTTAACGGTGGAAAATGAGTAAAAATAGCTAACCAGAAGGAGGAGCCCGGGGCGGGGTAGCCCCTGGCTCCAAATAGTATAAAAGAAGGACAATTCTTGTCAGTATTCAGACTTAGCCCGGGCTACTTCTCATGCATGGTGAATTGTGGATCGACAATAAACCATCGTTTGGATCGTGAACCAGCTGACCCTGACTCATCATTCGACTTTGTTGTGGTATCCCCGCACTTCAATTCATTGGCACTGGCATAGGTATATTGACTTAATGAAAACATAAGTTTGAGTGTTTTAGCGTAGGGGAAAATCCACTACAGTATCAGAATTGACAGGTCGGTAGTGCTTGTTCGTGTCAGCTGACTTTAACACCGTAAATGTGTCAACGCTTTCATCACCACGAGTTAAGCAATCATTCCTTCTGTGGGTCCAGACACAGTTGTCCTTATCCCAGAGGAAGATGTGCTGCGAGCTGTCAAAACTGAAGGGAGAGGAGGTGGAGGAAGAGGCAGCAGACGCCAGGTCATCGTTCTCAGCACTACAGGTACACTTCCTGTTCTACTCCTTCATGTCTGTTAAATTGTCTGTTTCCATGACAGCTTTGGGGCTGAGCTCCAAACATATCTCTGATTAACTGTTAGTATTGTGAAATGTATAAGAGGTGTCGTGACTTCTGCTTGAACGTGTCTCTGTACTGACGGTTCCATTGTAACCTGCAGGGGGCGCACTGTGAGGAGCGTCTTCGCATCGAAATCGTCCACTTGAGGGAGCAGCTGGACACCCGGACGGAGGAGAACGGTCAGTAGACTCAGTGACTGTTTGGAGAAGAGATTTGAAGATGTGGCTGAGGTGTTAATTTAATTTTTCTCACCTTTTTTTGCTCCCATCTACGCCTGCTTTCATCAGATGTTTTACAAGGTGAGCAAAAGATTAGTTTACATTATCAATTCACTTGATGATTCTTGTGTTATTTCAGCATAACCAACAATAGTGGTAATTTGAATTCACTGTAATTTACCTTTGAAATGTAATTATATCATCCAGGGTGCAGATGTTAAATGAAGACTTACGCAGTGCCGTTTAATTCTGTGTCTAGTGCAATTGTCCAGCCTGAAAACAGAAACTGAGAGGATCCAGGCTCAGAAGGACCAGTTACAGGCTGAACTGCTGGCCAGCCTCACAGAACTGGACGGCCTGCGGGTGGCGCTGTCTCACTTGCAGAACACCAACAAAGCCCTCACCAGTGACAAAGTAAATCCAGTTTCTTTGGTTTTTATTCATTGATTATGAGTCAACAGTGGTGGGAGGGGAAATAACTGAAGCGGTCTCTGAATGTCAGGCGAGCCTGCATCAACAGTGCCTGGAGCTGCGCAGCCAAGTGATCAGCCTGCGTTCCCAGGTCGACACCAGTCAGACGGTACAGAGGGACTTCGTTCAGCTCTCCCAGTCACTGCAGGTAGCTGAGCAGATCCAAAAGATCAAAGCGATATTAGGCCGCCCTCCTCCTGAGCTGCTTCCTTCTTCCCCTTCAGGTTAGGCTCGAGTTAATTCGACAGGCCGAAACTTTTGAGCAAGTGAAGGAAATTCTGGAAGAGAGAGTCGGCGAGGCCGGATCCTCGTCTGCGGACCACGCGTGAGCTTCAGAGTTACGCCAGAACCAAATCGAATGGGACCAAATGGGACCAAATAAGTCCAACTCACCTTGACTGTTGGATCCAGTGATTTGACAGATGTTGTCATTGATTATTCACTCTTGGTATAAAACTCTTCCTTCCTACACAATGATCGGTGAAGGCCTTGGACCCTGACAACACATCTGTCCTTTAATCCAATGACTGTAAATCCTGCTGCTAATACATTTCTAAATGTATTTTGTAGGTAAATTTGAAATGACTGACTTACAAAACACTCAATAGTATCAGGACCAACTACCATGGCTACTCCTGTGAGGAAGGACCTGTAGCAAATGAATCCCAGTGCAATATTGAACTACACACACGAAGTGCAGCCAGGTTATTTTTAGCCGGCAGTGGAAATAAGTCGTTAATACTTATTACAGTTGCACACACTTGCTTTTAGACTTTATTGTGCAGGAGAAAAGAAGTAAAAGTCAATGAAGAAATGTGAATGACTGTGAAAGGTATTGTGTTAAATGCATTTTTCCTCTTTTCAAGAGTTCCTGCATCAATTATCCACTCTTGTGTTTGATACTTCCTATTTGTCTTATCCAGAAATAAATGCAGTCGTTTCCAACGTGGGCTAATGACTCTCTGGCTGCATGTCCAAAGAACCAGAATCTTGCCGTTTTTTAAGATTTATATTTATTCTTTAAGAACAGAATAAACAGAATAGCTTTAATATCTCTCACCTATATATTAACTTCAGTACATACACAGAAAAAAAATATATTTTGCAGCTTGTTTTTTTTTTTTGAGTATGACCAGATGGCTTAAGTGTTTTATTCACGCCACTTGATGTTGTGATCGTGGCCACGGTCGGCTCCCCTTCAGCGGGAGCATGGTTTCTCCATCCCATTTCACAGCTTTGCTCCAGCCACTTTGTTGGGCTCCAGTTCTAGACTTTACCTGAATGGAAGAAAAGGTGTCGGTTAGTTTTCAAACATCCAAACAAATAAATACTTTTATATAATGGGGGAGTTTTGGTATTTTTTTTTTTACAAACTTATTCCTATTGTTTCTCTACAAACTTTCTCTACACTTTTCAGCCACCTTTAACATTTTTGGAGTGTAATTTGTCACAGTGTGAATATAAACATGTTAAATCAATACGTAATTTTCACATGTGTGTAAATTTAACAAGAACTATTTAACCATTAGCACTCCTAGCAGAAAATCCCATGTTCTCAGTGCAAGTTGGAGTCAAATAATTTCTTTTTGCAACTTTCAGATTAAAATAATACCAGGATATTATAGCATACACTGCTAACATTTTGTACTCTAATCATTGAAGGTAACCAGTGGTGGCAGTCAGATTTCCTTATCTCTGATAGCGCCAGATGAACAGATTGCAGGATGCATGTTTGACACAACTTCCTGACATCCTGGACAAACTCCTGATCTATTTTGGCGTGATCACTGGTAGATGCCTCAGTTAAGGGTCCATTCATGCTAAACTGAGGCCAAATTCCAAATCCCATACCGAAGCAACTTCATGCATTATGCAGACCTGGGATGCTTTGACCCACTTGCAGAGGATTGTGGGTATTCAAATTTGGTTCTAATGCTGTAAGGCAGCCTTGCACTATAAACAATAACGGGGCACCTCGCAGAAAGCTATTAATGTTAGTTGTTAGTGTCTGTTTGAAAGCAGCATGACATATGTCTTCAAGTTGCACGTCACAAATGTGAAGACAATGTGGTTAGCAGGGAGAGAAATATTAGCTGGTCATCAAGTGGCAGTCATCTTGGATTGTGCATAATCGCAGCATGACTTCTGAATACACATACAGTTCCATCCCAATCTTTTGTCCAGTTTCCTGGAAATTTAACATTATCCAGCAACGATCTTCTTAGAATGTTTGCAAAAAATGCATTATGACATAAGTACCAGGAAAAAGTCAATATGCACTTATTGAAAAGGCGCTTTAAGATTTTTAGAGTACAACAAAACTCAAACTAAAAACATCGGCATGATGCACATTTTTAGAAAATGCTGTACAACTCTGCAGAGGTGCACAATGTATGCATGTATCATACATTTTCCCCTTTGACAGAGTACTTTCAACATGTCAAAGACTCAGTGCAGGAGTCTGGAGACGGGCAAGATGCACAGAGCTTCGGTCTTTGGCTCAGTGTATACCTTGTTTTGTTACAGGGGTTTGGAAGAGGGGGAAACAGGTTTAGGCTGCATTGTCAGAGAGGAAAGAGTTGGGGGGGAAAGAGCCGAGAGATTAGAGGGTAATTAAAACTGTTAGAGAAAAATAAGAGAAGAGTTAAGACATGTTAAAAATAACAGATTTATCAACTGTAACTTGAATACTTCAGACATTTCTTTTATCGTTCATAAGAGAAAAATTTCATGTGGAAATGTTAAAGGAAGAGGATGATGTTTAGGATGAACAGAGGTCCTTTTATTAATATTACATGTTTGCATTGCAAGTATTATGATACTGATGTAAAGTTAGCCCCCCTAACGCTGAGCTCACCTTCCAGATATGTGCGAGCCACAAACTTCAGCACCTCGTCGATGAGGATGACGGGGAAGGAGAGCTTCAGCACCATCATCCACTGTTCTGTGTTTAGATGAGTGAGCTTGAAGATCATCTGTGGGCGAGACGAGCACCCACGTTACTGCTGTCAGAGCACCAGCGAACCTTCGCCGCAGCTCCGTCGGCAATTTCAGCGAGACTTACGGGCAGGGGGTCCACGTAGATGATCATGAAATGAAGGGACATGGAGAGGGTCATGGCACCCACCAGCCAGCAGTTGCTCCAGGGGGGCATGCGCACCAGAGACTGGTTCTCAGACAAGCTGGAGGGGGACACGTCAGTCGAGGCTAAAATTAGGCAAAGTTTGAAAAGAAAATGTCTGGAAATGGTGAAAGCTTTGAGCTCCTATAATGGGGGATTTAAAGGGTTGTTCAGTCTGAATTCTCCTGTAAAAACTTAAGAATCCAGCAGCAATGCAGCTGTTTTCCCTCTTATTGGTGGTGTTATTGTGAGTGTTGTAGTGTGAGTTGCTTGGATGATTCCTTCTAAAATGACACATCGGTCAGACCTGTTCAAAGCGTTGCACATCTCTATGGTGACCAGGACAGAGAGGGCCATCGTCATCGGGGGGGACGACTCGAACACCTCACAGCGGATCTCGGCAAAGTCCTCGTTGTCCTCGCTGCACTGCATGAAGTGCGACTGATGAGAGGGAGACACAGAAAAAGGGTTAAACGCCCCGAGGCTCTGAGGTGGTAAAGCAGGCGTCTGCTGAGGTGAGGTGGGTGAGAAGAGGAGCTGACCAGCTGATGGAAGGAGACCTGTGGGCCCTCATCACAGTAGAGGAACCACCAGGCTGCAGCCGCCACAGTCGCAGCACCGACGTAACCTAGTGGAGAGGCTCAGGTTATCAAACTGAAATCATTTTCCATGCAAGATCACCAGGGACTTAAAACCTAGACCTGCCTCCAATGGCCAAATATCTGAAAAAGAGCCAGCCAGAGATGAGGGGCTCCTTAGGGGAGCGAGGAGCTTTGCCCATGATGTCCAGGTCAGGAGGGTTGAAGCCCAGAGCGGTGGCAGGCAGACCGTCTGTCACAAGGTTGACCCACAGCAGCTGGACGGGGATCAGAGCCTCAGGCAGACCCAGAGCAGCAGTCAGGAAAATACTGAGGGAGGGACGACATTTGTTTTGACTCGCATTTAATGCGACGTCATAAAATCTGCGACCGAATCGCGTTTGAGCGGAACTGTCGTCAGGCACTCACCAGACCACCTCGCCCACGTTGGAGGAGATGAGGTAGCGGATGAACTGCTTCATGTTGTTGTAAATAGCTCTGCCCTCCTCAACGGCGGAGACAATGGAGGAGAAGTTGTCGTCAGCGAGGACCATCTCAGAGGCCGACTTGGCAACGGCAGTGCCAGAGCCCATGGCGATGCCAATCTCCGCCTTTTTCAAGGCGGGGGCATCGTTTACTCCGTCACCAGTCTAGTCAGGATAGAGGGTGAGGCGTCAGCATGACTAAAGCGTGTTAAAATCCCTGTCAAAGTATCTACAGTGTTTTTTTTATCCTCACCATGGCCGTAATCTCGTCAAAGCCTTGCAGGAACTCAACAATCTTGGACTTGTGGGATGGTTCCACTCTGGCGAAGCAGCAGGCCTTTCGGACAGCGATCTTCTGATCGTAAGGAGCGAGGTCATCGAACTCACGACCCGTGAAGGCCTTGCTGGTGACATCCTCATCCTCCCCGAAGATGCCAATGCGACGACAGATGGCCACCGCAGTGCCTTTGTTGTCACCTGTAAGTGGGGAAACAAATGTTTGAAGCGACGCTGCTGGATTTTCTATTCTTAAAACAAAACTAGAACCTGCACCGACCAGTGATCATGATAACGCGGATCCCAGCAGCCCTGCACAGTTGGATGGAACTCATCACCTCCTTACGAGGGGGGTCGAGCATACCAACACAGCCCACAAAGGTCAAGTCGGTCTTAACAGCAAGTGAAAGCAAATGGTTTAGTGACCTTGCTCAAAGTTTTTAATAATAAAGCACAAACTACTGCAAGGGAGATGCTGTGTGATGGATTGGCATCACTCGCTCACCTCATATTCGCCAAACTTGGTGGAATCTTCTAGGTTCATCTCCTCTTTCCTCAGAGGTGTGTCGCAAGTGGCCAGAGCCAGACAACGCAGCGTGTCGCGTCCAGTACCCCACTCCTTGATAACTCCCATGATGTGGTCTTTCACAGGCCCAGTGAGAGGGACGCGTGCGGTGCCCACACGAATGTATGCACAGCGGTCAATGACGCCCTCTGGAGCACCCTGATGATGTAATCAGCATAGAGTAGCTTGTGAAGAGAGACTGCCATGCAAACTGGAAGACAATCTTAGGTCATTCCTTAACATTGCAGTCATTCAAACTCCTAAATTAGGTGCATTAGTTCCTCCTCCTGTGTCTGTTGCAATGGCAGAAGACCTGAAACCAGCATACTGGGTCACGTGCTCACCTTGACAAACATCTTGCTTCCCACAGGAGCTTTGGCTGACTTGGAAGGAGAGCAGTACACTGACATGGACTTCCTGTCTCTGGAGAATTCCAGGGTGAACTCCTTCCTCATCAGCTGCTTGATCACCTTGAAGAATGAAAATGGGGAGAAATTTTGAGTTTACCACCCACAAATGCATCATCGACTCAATGTTAGATACTCTGTTTTAGTGTTATCAGTCAAATAGGAGGTTTTTTTGTCCAGCTAAATTTGCTAGCCTATAAATGTTCACCCGACGTTAAAAATTAGTTAGTGTAAATCTTGAGCTAAATAAAGAAGAGATCAATTTAATAGTAATTGGTCACCCTCAGCTGCTGGAAAGCTGAGGCTGAGAACGGATATTAATGAGTCTTGCTTTAGTTGAAAGCTTTTGAAAGATCCTTTTATAGTTTCTTTCAGCTAATAATCATAGCCATGATAAATTATGGCATGCTCTATTATCTGTTATTTTTAAGATCTAATTTCACCTTTTAATTGGCATTGCCTTATAAAGCTATTTGAAGCTTTAGCTTTAGCATTAGCCTATACGGGTTAAAACCTTAAAAAAAAAACTTCACTCAGAATTTTGCCATGTGTTTATATACTGTTTGAGCATATTATAGGGCTGTTGTGTTTGAAAACATTCTCTTTCATGTTGGAGTGATTTATGTCTCCCTGCATCCCCTGTGCATCTGCCTCTCTGATGGACAGGACTGTCCGTCTTCACCTTCTCTAGATCCGCTCCTTAAACATCTCCCTACTTGGCATTGCATATTTTTAGACTCTGAGCAATATTCCCTCCAAGTATGAAATCAGTCAGATGAGACGTTGTTGAGAAAATCAAAGGGGAGAGTTAGGTAACACGCTATGTGGTGGGATGAGATTTTCGTGGACTTACAGAACAGCAAGCGTTGGCCCTCTCCACCTTGGAAAGGCCGCGCACTTCGGTGTTGAACACATTCATTTTCTCCACCAAACAGCACAGGGCAGTTTCTGTGGCTTCACCAACCTTCTCATAAATACCCTTCGACTGTGTGGAGTTCAGGCAAAGAGGAAATTACAGAACAGCACACTTTGAGGTCCGATACCATGTTTTCAGTGATCCGCAAACCTCATTGTAGTCCAGAGAAGAGTCGTTGCAAAGAGCGCAGATGGTAGCTAGCTCAACCAGTCCGTCATACTGTCCACACTTGACGGACATGTTGTGCTTTGTACTGGAAGAAAACCACACAGGCTCGATCTGTACATGGATGGTTTTGGAAGCCCATAACATGGATCTGATGTCGCCGCACTTACACTTCTCCCTCAGGAGTGTACTTTGAGCCAGAGATGTCAAACTGGGCAAGGGAAATGCTGTCGCCGTCCACTTTGTCGATGATGAACATCTGGTGGCCAAAAAAAAAGAAGATTTATCGGCAAATGTTCTCCCTTTGGTGTCCGGAGGGACTCGGACATTCAGAATACATGTTAGCGTGTTTAGCGCTTCACATCTGTGATGGAGAGCCTACCTTAGTTACACACATCTGATTGGTGGTGAGGGTGCCGGTCTTGTCAGAGCAGATGACTGAAGTGCAGCCCAGAGTCTCCACAGAGGGCAGACTCCTGACAATGGCATTTTTCTTGGCCATGCGACGGGTTCCCAGGGCCAGGCAGGTGGTGATGACAGCGGGCAGGCCTGCGATATGGGGACGGGGATTAGGCAGAGAGCCCCCGGATGAAAAATACAGTCATTACAAAGACGACATCTGGAATATGGACAAATATCAAATGTTCGGCCATCGTTGTGGTTAGGCCCGTAATGATTTGGACAGTTGCAACTACTGTTTCGTGTCATTTTTGCGGATCTAAAATGAGACAAGATGTGACTTAAGAATTAAGGCAGTTTTTCCAACACTCAGAGTATTTGGACAATTGACGGTCATGTCTTTGTGCACTGCTCCTGTTCGCAGTCGTCTGTATCATAGAGGCCTTCAAGGCTAGAGTGGAAGCCAAATGGGGCAGAAACCAGAGGTGCCACCCAAAAATGACTTCAAGGATTAAAAGAGTTCTCTTTCACCCTAGCAAAAAAAAAAAATCTTTGATGTTCGTCTGCTCACCCACCAGCTTTTATATTTGCCTAAACAAACAAAAAAACAACATGACCTCAGGGATTTGCCTAGCTTACAAATGTGGTGTCTCTAGAGAGCCTTTAACACTTCAGCTGGAGCCCACCCAAGCCCCCTCTGAGGTATTCATACAGGAGGGGCTTTGGGGAGGGGGCAAAGCATTTCGTCTGACCTGTGTTTGGATTCTTGGCACCAGAAAAGGCCTGGCCCTCGTCCAGATTAATGACATTAGGGTGGCATCTGCGTTTGCAGATGATGTTGTGCTTTTTGGCACCACTGGAGCCCGAACTGGCACCACGTGCTGCCCACTGCGGGACAGCATGGCACACCGGCCAAGATCAACTGAAACGGCCAAAGGTTGCTGCGCTTTGGTGCTCGCGGATTTTATTATTGGGCACTTTTGAGAGAAAAAGTCTGGTGTTCATATGAAATTTGAGTTTTCAGAGTAAAAGAAGCTGTCAGGATTCCACCTCCTCGACAACATCATCGCCATCTGGGGTGGGGTGGTTACCTTCGGGGATGGCCGCCACTGCGAGAGCCACAGCAATCTTAAAGTAGTAGATGGCGCCGCGTATCCAGGAGCCTCCGTGGACGGGGTCGTTGAAATGTCCGATGTTGATGATCCACACAGCCACACAGATGAGAGAGATAACCTGGACCATCACATGTGGTTTTTTAACATACGAGCTGAGTCGGAGTATTTTAGAGAGCCGGGCTGCTTGGCTGCCGAGCGCACCTTGGAAAGCTGTTCTCCGAACTCATCCAGCTTCTGCTGCAGAGGAGTTTTCTCCTGCTCAGTCGCGGCCATCTGGTCCCGAATCTTACCGATCTCAGTTGAGACGCCCGTGGCGATGACGACACCGGTGGCTTTTCCGGCAGCGATGTTTGTGCCCTATGGTTTTAAAAATGGAAGAAATCAGGCAAACTTTGATTAAACTGTTGCAATTACAAGATTACATGCATGACTGGTGTGTACTGCACCAGTGTGATCAAAAGGTCACCATACAGAGGTGCTTCTACTAAGCTTGTCAGGCTAAATCAAGCAAAATCATCTTTAAATAAACATTACATTGTAATATAACTATAATATAACTAATAATATAACTATAACTGAACAGACTCACAGAGAACAGCATATTTTTCTTGTCCTGGTTGACGGCTCGGAGGTCGGGGACAGCATCGGTGTGCTTGATCACAGAGACGGACTCACCTGCGTGACAGTTTTTCATGAGGCGGCGGTCATAAAAGGAAGCGCCGTCATTTTTGACGCCTACCAGTGAGAATGGACTGGTCCACACGCAGGGTTGTGGATTTGATGGAGATGATTCTGATGTCAGCTGGCACTTTGTCACCAACTAGCGTGCACACAGACAGAAAGGGGTTGTCTCATTAATGCAGGATTATAACGCTGACAGAACCCAGCCTGAGTGCAGCGCCACAGCAGGACGGCTGCGTGAGAAGATATGAGACGGGAAGGTCGATTGACTGGTTTTAGCGGTCTGGGTGGATCGTGTTGTTGTTGAAAACTGAGACCAGTCAGACAGACAGAGACCTTGGGGAGATCATGAATTGAAGTGAACAGGTGTAGAGCAAACAGAGGGAGAGCGAGGCAGACATAGGAGGGATTCTGACTGTCGATATTAAGGTTATTTATACTCCGAAGTTTCTTCCCTCAGCAGGTTCTGTTAGCTGTCATGCAACTCCTCCTCATTCAGCATCATTGGACTCTATTCTGAATCCAAAAACCCAATCCCAAGAGTTTAAGAACTTTGCTCCTACTCTGTTCTGTCCTGTTTCAAGTAGTTCAGTAATGTAGCTGTGACCTTTGACCCGGAACATGAGGGCACCGTTGCTTACACATGTTTATGCTTTTTTCAGAATTGACTGTAAGCCTGAGTGCACTGTCTGTTGTGTCTGTTAATAAATCTTACCAGAAACCTCCACCACGTCGCCAGGAACAATCTCCCTGGCCTTGATTCTCTGCACGCTCTTCCTGTCAGCTCGGTACACCTTCCCCATCTCAGGCTCGTACTCCTTCAGAGCCTCGATGGCGCTCTCTGCGTTGCGCTCCTGCGGCAGAAACGCACACACGGTCACTGCTAATTGCCATTTTTGACAACTTTTGCAGGTCAGGGGTCCTCCTCTCGCCACAACGGGGCAAAACAATTAGCCGTAAAGTCGGTCGAAGCTGCTTCGTTAGCAACATGGCGTGAGTAATGGGATGTAAGTGACTGTTTGTAAATGAGGTCTTAAGTGAAGACCACACGTGTTGGCCATGTGAACCGTACGTCTCGACAGGCTGTCCAGTTCAGCTCGCCGTTCGGCTCGGTCTGTGGTTTTCTTCCAAGGCTGCCCTCAAACTGCCTCAAAGTGTAAAGCCCAACTTATGCCAGCTGCCCCCTCCCCCCTCCCTCTCCCCTGACCCCGGACCCCCATGTGTGAATCCTTGTGCATAGTTTCCAAATGACTGTTGCAGTGTTGATATGAACCATAACACACAGACACGCACACACGAGTCAGGCCTGCGGTAACCCGATCGGCCCCCTCTGTATTTTTACTGCGGCGCGCACGCCGTGGATTGTAACAAAGCAGGAGGCTGCCGGAGCCTTCAAGGCAGGATGGGTCGCGGTCTGTCTTTGCTCGCCCCCTCCTCTCTGTCTTCCACTCACCCTCACTGGCTTAACCCCTCAACCTTTTCACCTAACGTTTGACGTCAGGCCTCTCTTTCTGGACTGCCTTGAACTCTGAGTCCTCTGCAGCTTCTCGGGAAGAGGCACGTTCTCACTGTAAAGGACACAGGGTGCCACCCGAACGGGCCAGCGTCGTGCATGATTTATCACGTGTGACTGTTGCTAAGTATAAGGCTCTATTTAGGTGTGTGTAAAAGATGGTGTTCCTGGACAGGTATGTGTCCTTGTGATCACAATTGTCCCTTCATGTGTGCAGCCTGTGTCTGTGTGTGTGTGTCCTGACCTGCCACACTCCGACGACAGCATTTGCTATGAGGATGAGGAGGATGACGAAGGGCTCTACGAAGGCTGTGACGGTTTCCTCGCCTTCCTCGAACATGGCCAGCACCTGACACACAGAAAAGTATTTCCTTTAAGTTAAAACAACATTTTCGCACCCTTGTTCCTCCTGTGTTTAAATATCTGAAAAGCACTCCCATTTTTATACTAATTCTTTATTTATCTTTATATCAATGACCAAAGTTTCTGTTCGACACTATGGGAATAAAGTTGAATGGAACTGAATTGTTGCTTGAGTCCAACAAGCATCAGTGGCAAAGAAAAACTTGCTTTTAGAGAAAGGCTGAGAGGAGGACCCTCCTGCCGATGGCAGGGTCTTTGTCCGGTACAAAAACTGTTCTCATGGTTTCACGCACCGGAGATAAACACGAAACGGTCACGGCTGGTTGCAATTTACGACGGTCGTGATACCGCCGCAGGATCAACTGTCATTTCACTGTGTGGTCTCGCCACATGTGACTCTCTTTCCTATAGTGGCCCACGTGCGTGCTCCTGTGATGGTTACTGACACGGGCCTGTTTCGGAAAGGCTTTGTGTTGATATTGACACAGATTAGCTGCGGACCAGTAAAGCGCGGAGCCGACCGCAGAGGGAGGAAGTTTCCTCCTGTGCTTGGTGCATTTTACCCAGCTGGTCATCAGCAGGAGGGCCCCCCTACATGAGCCTGGTCCTGCTCAAGGTTTCTTCCTGTTAAAGGGGAGTTTTTCCTTGCCACAGTTGCTTGTTGGGGTTCAGGCCCTGGGATTCTGGAAAGCGCCTAGAAACAATTTTGATTGTAACAGACGCTATATAAATAAAGATTGAATGATGGATTCTACTGTTTTTCTTATTGCAACGCTCCGCTGTGGTTCTGATTTGGGCTTGCTGTCGCTCTGGCCTGACCTCGCTGCTCTACCTCAGACAAAATCGGTGTTGTAGCCAAGAGTCCGGGCCTGTCGGCACACTGCTGCCGCGGGAACATTCACGAGTATGAATAGAGCGAATTTAGTGCCCCCCTTCCCCCACCTTGGAAACCATATACCACTGTGGATATATCGCTATCATTTCACTGAAACAATCATGACTATTGTGTAACCCAACCCCCCCCCCCCCCCCCCCCCCGTCACCCCCCTTCTTTCTGTCTTTCACTCTCTCCTCCTTTCTTCACACCGTCCCCTCTTTCTTCAGTCAACGACCTTCGCCCAAGGATACGCTCTCTCATTTGGCTCGAGACTTTCTTAAAATAAAGCTAGCGCCATTTCGAACGCGCACACAGGCTGCCTCCTCTTTGTCTCTCTCTTGCTCGCTCACACACACACACACACACACGCACGCACACACACACACACACACACACACACGCACCCTTCTCCCGGTTTAATCCATCCGCACACAGCCGCCAGGCCTTCTAAGGCCATAGTGACAGCTGTACAGGAGAGAGATGGAGGATTAAGACAATGTGTCCAGCCAGCCCCCCCACCCGCATCAAACTGTTCGGTGAAGGTGTAGGTTGGGGGGGGGGGGGGATTCCTTGTGCAAATGAGAGTCAGGACTTTGCTCCAACTGTGATTTAATAACTCGGTGATGTATGCATTCCCTTCGCTGGCCCGAGTGTTGGAGTTCCCTTCGTGCTCTCGCATCACCGTCAGATTCTTGCTCGCTGCCTAACGTGTACTTTTATAATTGGCAGTGTTATTACATAATCCTTTTACCATAAGACACGCCCCCGCCACTGGCTACTGTGTGGCGACTTTGTGGTTCGGTGAAGCGCGAACCGGACTGCAACTTCAGCTCGGGTGCAGGACGTGAAGGAGACATCTATTAGAAACAGCAACAGGCCTTCACATTCTTTCCTTAGACGCGTTTTTTTTTATCCAAATATGGACACAGGAGATGTCTGTATCTTTCCATCTTTATCCCTAAATACACGATGACCATCTGAGGTCATCGTATGTTGTACTTATTGCAACGTGAGTACACTGTACTGTGCAGAGGGGGGGAAAGAGGGAGAACACTCACAAAAGAGATGCAGGCAGCCAGAAGTAAGATTCTGACTAAAAGATCCTCAAACTGTTCCATCACCAGCTCCCAGATGCTCTTTCCTGTGGATCACAATAAAAGAAATCAGTGGTCACTTCAATATTCATTTGTTATAATTGTTATTGTCCGATTGGCTGGGACAGAAGGGAAGAGCCAATGAAAATGCCCCAAATGAGCGGCTCGTCTCGCGGGATGTGAGCAGGTGTCAGTGAAGCGGAACGTGTGATTTAAATGACCACGGTTAAAAGTTTGGAGTATAAAGTGAACTTACCCTCCTCTGCTGGCAGCTCTGTGGGCAAAGAGAGACAAAAGTGTGATTGAAACAGAGCTGCACATCGATTATTCCATCATCTGTAGCGTAAATACAAACCGGTCATATTGCAACTGACGCAGCACACTCACCACCACATGACATCACCCAGACTGTAATCTAGCATCCCTAATTCCGCCAATTAGACCAGCAGCCAATTCATGACAGAAACCTGTTTGCTTTAGCAAATGACCTTTGCTGTGACCTTAACTACTCTGCTGTGCTCGTTTCACCGTTACCATCACCGCTTCACACCAATCAGCCGCAACAACCTGTTGTGAGAATAGCCGGGGTTTCCTGGATTTACATCTTTCAGGTCATTTTGAGGGCACTTTGCTTCCCTGAAGGTGGGAATGCTGTTGCTCTTGGATAAATCACCTGTGGATGAATTTGAGACTTCCGTTTGACCTTGACTTGCTTTTAAAATTAGGCACGTAGTCTAGATTGTAAAGGAAAACTACAGAATAACCTGAAGTTCAAAACAGTCATCTGATCTCTAGTGCACCTGCTGCACAAACACCGGCCATGTCAGACAACAGTTTTCCCGGATTAGACCGTCATTATCACACACACAGCTCTTCTGCCAACCCTTCCGACACCTCCTCCTCCTTCCTCCGCTTCCTGTTCCGTCTTGCTGACCCTCAGCAACACACGCTACTCCTTTTCTTCCAAGCTAAATCCAAGAGCTGCTCATCCTCCACCCTCCTTTCCAGCCATTCCCCCACCAATCTGCAACCACACACGCTTCCTTCATCCATCCATCCATCTCTCCCTCTCTCGCCCTCACCGTTGAAGCCGTACTTGCTCAGGTTCTTCTTAACCTGCTCGGGCGAGAGGCCGGTGTCTTCGGTGACGCCAAAGTGGGCCAGGACATCCCCTGACTCTTTGGTGTGCGCGTTCTCCATCCTGGCAGAAACGGAGAGGCTTGGGTTCAAAGAGAGAGAGAGAGAGAGAGAAGAAACAGAAACAGTCAGATCAGATCTCAGCGGCCAAGCCGGCCTGATGCTGGAAAAACCAAAAGGCAACAGCCGAAGGTGCGTTCACCCACCACTTTCTTCAAGTGTGAGATTGGGATTAAAAACTGGGGGCCCCCCTGTGTTCACTCTCTATCCCCTCTCTCTCTCTCTCGCTCGCTCTCTCTCTGGGCTGTTGCTCTCCTCTCAGAGCCCTGGACTGACAGAAAGTGCAACCCGGCAAACTGTCCTGAAAAGTTTTATACAGTTGAAAAAGTGGTCTCATTGGTGCTTGCTCACCATGCCCTCAGCCCTCATTGGCTGAGAACATCAAAAATAGGTGGGCTGGGATAACCCTATGGGAGGAGGGAGGGAGGGGGGGCCTGCACATGGGGCAACAACTGCAGCGGGGCCCGCTGCCCGGCAAGCTGGAAATAAGATGTGTATAAAGTAACGTGCATGGTTGGGGTAATGAGGAGGGGCAACATGACTGTAAGGACTTTGTGAATGGAAGGTAAACGACAGAAAAGACATCACAATTTCTATGTGGATGTGCACAAGCAGTGTTTATAGGCGCCTCAAACCGGACCATCTGTTTAATCCAGCATTCGGGCTACAGAGGACGGCGTTAGACTGCTGTGCCGTCACCCTGTTCTGATGTACGGCTTCACTGAGCCGTCTCCTACTGGTCCAGAACAAACCAGCTCGGCTTTGAGCAAGGATGTGGAAGTATGCCGTATAATTCCTAGATACAACATTCCCTTACAAGTCAGCACAATCTCATGGTGGGGGGGATCGTTTTTTTTTAGGGTGTGAAGGGCAGTGAGGTGGGGGTGCTACGGTGTAAGATCAGCAGCATCAGGCAGGACCGCATTATGAGGCCGCCAGGCTGCCTGACTGTATTGTTTTTGATCTTTTTAAAAAATGTTCTTTATACATATAGTTGAGCATTACCTGCTATATCTGGGAATTGGGATTAAAACCAGCAACATGTTAAACCATCTCGTCTAGCCAGAAGCAATGGTTGGTCCAGTCTAGCCTGATGTTTTTGCAGAATTCTAGGAGGGAGTTTATTAACCAAATTTAGACAGGCTGCTGCCACCATTCATTCCAATCACGTGTGTTTTACTAAGAGTTTGCAAATAAAAAAGACCCAAATGTGCGCAGCTTCCTGAGAATCATCTGGCTGGCAGAAATGTCAGCTCCTTTAGCTAAAAATTACTGTGCTGTCAAGGAAAATGAACCAGTTGACCTGGTAGCTCCTGGCTCCGGCTAACACTGCGATGTCCGATTTGTCAGATTTTCCATGTTCAACAGTTCACGGAGCTCAGCGGGAAAAGCTCATCTTAAGAAACTGTTTATTTTCAGATACAAAGCTTTTACAGAAGGGGCAGGGCGTGATCAGCACCAATGATGGAGTTTTCTTATGTCGGTAAAGCATACATACCGCTTCTGTTCTCTCCGAGGCACGTGTAGCTACCAAAGTACTCATACACCCTCAGGTATTTGACCTCTGTGGTGTATGGTGGAGTAGACAAGCTCAGAAGGCCTAACGGCAATATAGATGGAGCCGCAGAGTTACACAAATACACATGGAGACTTAAGGAAAGCACAAGGAGAAAGAAGACAAATGAGCCGAGCCGGGTGCTGAAAGTGAGGCAGAGAGGATTTGAGGATCTGTGAACAGCATGAGACTTCAGTTCCCTTAAGCCTGGTTTATGGCCATGGAAAGCATGTTGGAACAAAAGGTCTGGGTTGCATATTGAGTGTTTACAGCAGGCCCAAATGCAAACACTCAGGGAGCACGTGGGAACCCATTGTCAGTGTCGAATGGATCGGAGCTGCGTTGTGTTCCCGGACACAGGACGGACGCAGCCATCGAACCTCGCCAGTGTCCTTTCCATCTATGTTCTCACCCGTCGCTCTTAATACAGCGATGAGGAATATACGTCATTCTTCTCAGAACCTACTCTCTTTCCTTCCTCTCCATCCGCGGCGTGCATCTGTGTTTGAGCGCCTCCCGTGCGTTTCCCATCTGACTCGGTGTGCCGTTGCGCGCCGGCTGTAGCAGCGCAAAGCTCAAGGTGGCTCACTGACATTTATCTCAATCTCCCTTAGGGATCACATTACAGCAGCTCATCCTAAGCGCTGTGTTCTAATGCTAATAAAACACTGCAGCGATAATGCTGGGCGGCCTGGGCAGAGGCATGCGTGCGCGGACACACACACAGATTCACGCTGTGCACGGAAAGGAGGCAATTCTTTGAAGTGCTAAAATCGTTACTCAGAAAATGTATCACGCAGTCAATTTTGTCCCTCGTTTGCTGCCAGTTCAGACAGCAAACGAGCAAACAGGCAGCAAAGGGACCTGCGCGTTCATGTTTTGAAAGCAAGATTGCTCTCAAAGATAAAGAGAAAAGATAAAAAAAATCCTCTCGTGAGATTTGGCGCCACCTAGCAGCAAGGGTACAGGTTGCAAGACGTGATAAACATTCGAATGCTACACTTTAGCAATTTTTTCTTAGTTTTGAAGATGTCCCGATTTGCTGGTTTGCTTTTCCTCAAATTGTTTCATGCCTGCTGGTTGGATCTGGAGTGGCAAGGCTCTCACTCCCAATGTGAGCACCGTGTGTGTGTGTGTGTGTGTGTGTGTGTGTGTGTGTGTGCGCGTGCATGTGTGAATCATGCATCGTCAGGACTGCCCACCTCCGTTTGCGGTGAGCACTTTGATGGAGGATTGCGAGGGCCCTAAAGTGTGCATGTCTGTGTAGGTTGTGCCTATACTGCATTGTATTATTAGCCGAGGAAGGGAGGGCAGCTGGGGCATCAAGTGCCCCACTGTAACTGTACCTATAGCAGCAGTTGTGCTCCTCCGGTATAAATAGTGCCGTGGGCATGTGGGCAGGCAGTTATGACACAATGACAGAATTTCAGTGTTCTTTCGGGGAGGTTTGAGAATGTGACACCCCGCAGGCGAAGACCCTCCTCCCCAGATACGACACTGTGGCTTGAAGGTTACATCAAGGTGGCGAACAAACAAGCAGCAGTCAATAAGACCGGTGCTCCTCGTTCGCCTTGTCTCAGAGTTTAATCGCAGTTTTTAAACCACAGTGTTCAGGAACGTTTCTTTAACCTGAACCTTTTATGGGGGAAAAGTGCCATAAACTGCTGAAAGTGACCTTTCACCTTTGAAACGGAATCAGATCCTTGTCTAAAAGGTTTCGAGAAAACATCATGGAATAAGTTTCCCACATTTTGAAGCCTAATGCACAGGTTCTTGGTCATCACTTCACCAGATTAGACCTGCACAGGAGAGCAGCTCTGGTGGCCATTATCAGTCCAGTCCTAACGTCTGTAAATGAAACTGCTGCGTCTCCTCAAGCTTCCCTCTCCTCAGCCTCGCTGGCTCGCTCTTCCCAGTCTGCCCAGTACCCACTCCATCACTCGGCCACCGCGTGCCTTGAAACCTCTCTCAGAAAGGCCAAGTGAGGTCAGGCGCTCTCTTAAATCGGCGTGTGCCTGAGAGGAGAACGCCGAGGACGCTATTGAGACTCTCGTGTCGCTGCTTCGTTATGTCACCCCCACCCCCCCACAGGTCATCACCACCACCCCCAGTTCTCCCACTAGAAGAGAACTAGAAGAGAACCACTTCCTCTTTGAAGGAATTGGTCGAGCTTCACGGTGACAAAAGTCAAGGTAATCAGAGACCGACGCATTTGAAACAACCTATATATACACCCTCCGTGCCGTGTCTCCAAGATGTGTGTTGTGGTTTTGTTTACGGAGGCCTGCCCAGTGCGTTATTGAAGATGACATCGGTAAGTGGCCCGATGTGCGCCACCGCTACGCATTTGAGCCTCTCTGCTCGTCATCCTTCTGGATTCGCTTTACATTTACTTCCCGCGTGAGGTGTTTCCGACCTGCGGTGAGGGTTCCCCGCCCCCGTGCAGGTGACAGCCAGATTATGAGATTATGCATTCTCATCTTTCTGCCATTAGTGTCATCTAACATTGATCTGACTTTCACTTCAGAATCATTAATCAGGACATGGGTGGGTAATGTCTAAAGGTCAAAGGTCAAGGTCAAATGGCAGCCCCATGTGTTTTTTTTTTTTTTAAATGATCATCGATTCAGATCCAGGGAGGAACTATTCTGGCTTTTGAGGTCAATGGGCAAAGCGAGCTGGTGCCTCATCGACATCTGCTGGCATTCATTAAAACATTCCTGTAATTTCACCAAGTTGCAAGACCACGATGCTGAATTTAAACGTCAAGACAGGCCGCCACATTCAGAAGAGGACAGAGCCAAACTTTAACATTTCGGCATACGCCACATGGATGGTGTATTTTATCGAGTATTCACAGTATGCTAATGGTGGACAATTGCTCATCGTTGTGTCTCCATGGTGCATCTCTCACTGACAGGTTAGTTGGAGGAGTTTGGCACCGGCTCAGCTTCGGAGTATATTTAACCAAGTGTCTCCCCTGCCGGATGGCCCCGCCATATACGGGCCTGAGCGCGGGCGGCCCAGGAGTGTGAGGCAGGGGCAGGAGAGAAGGCAGCGATGACAGGAGGATAGAGGCGTGTTGGGCAAGATGAGGGAGTCTGCTCTGGAGGCCTGGGAAGAGATTAGGGAGACGCGAAGGTGTGGAGGACGACAACGCCTGGGAGGTGGATCGGAGGATGCTGCTGCTGCTGCTGCTGCCTCCGGGTCCATTTAGCATTCAGCAAGCCGTATCTCTTCACTTCACTCTCAAGTCCCGTAATCAAAAACTGATCAAGTACAAATACAAATGTACCAGCAACAAATACAGGAAATCTTCCCAGTTTGCTATAAATGACTGTAATTTATTTTGAAAGCTCTCCAGCTCAATGTTTTGGTCAGGCCTGTTTGAAATTATTATTATTTCCAGTCAAGGAGAGAGCAGACTCCATAAAGTAACAATGAGAGGGTTATAAAATTATTAGCATTAGATCCATCCAGCTCCTGGTGAGAGTGGTGAGTAAAATTGATCTTAAAATAGAGCCAGAGAGAGGAGGGAGGCTCCTAGATGGAAGCTTTATTGGGAGAACCCCCCAAAAAAACCAGAGCAGCAGCAGCAGAACAGAGACATGACCTTGTTGGTAATATTTCTGAACATGTTACAGCGTGTTCAAGAGCGACAGACAGACAGACAGACAGACAGACAGACGGACGGACGGAGGGACGGACGGACGGACAGGCAGGCAGACAGACAGACAGTGGGCATGGCATGTAGCTGACAGGTGTCTAAGTGTGAGAGCATATTTAAGTGAGTATATGTGTGTGTGTGTGTGTGTGTGTGTGTGTGTGTGTATACGCGTGTGTCTGTGTGTGCATGTGTTTGCGCTTGTGTACATGCATTTGTGTGTGTGCGGGCGTGTGTGTATGTGTGTGTATACCCCAGGAATAGGGCTCGGGTTGGGACAGCACTTAAAGATTAGCACCATTCCAGCTAAACACCTGTCACACACACACACACATACACACACAGGAACAGCATTACTGTATCTTTTCCCAGCGTGACCATCCATCTCCCCATAACAACACCCTTTTTTTGGGGATCCTTAATTCCTGTTTTTTAAATAAAAGCAAGTGAGCTGGTGAGAAGAGGAGAGAGAGATCCTGCACATATGCATATGTAAATGTATATCCACTGTAACCATATTTCACCACATTCAAGTTCTGGTCAACCCCAGACTTTCCACCTTCTGACTCCTGATCACACCTGCGGTATCAGGTAATGACACCTTAACATAGTAGTGACATCCCGCTGTTATATAATCATTTTAACCACGTGAGTGGAGTATTTCCACAGATTATAAAAGACAAATGTTTTTCAGATGTACTGTAGCTAGTTCCTCCTTAAGTTCCTATAGTTGAGTTTAAATAGGTCGAGATGCAAACATGAGGATGGCAGAACAGCTACAGAGCCTCCATAAATCACCTGCACTGTGTGGAGCTTGATTACTTCCTCGGTCCTGGAACCAGATGAGCCGAGTGCTGACAGAGGAGCTAAGTAAATATAATATAATATATCAGTGAGTCCATCACCACTGCTCTGGACCTGATATCTGCAGGAACCACCGGTAAGAAAACAATGCCCGTCACCTTTCAGGAGAAGAAAACCCCCATCCTAACAGTTTAGTGCAGCTATAAGTCTCAGATGGCACTGAGGGTTTTGGAAACTGTCTTGGATTTTTTTGAACCCTCTGGAAAAATCAGTGTAATTAACAGTGTAAGAGGTCAGGGCTACAGAGGGCCGCAAAAATAGTTAGCTGAGCAGAAGGTCCCGTTTCTCCAGAGCCAGTTGACAACACTTCCTATTAATAGTGAGGATTGTCCTTGGGTATTTTTATAAAAGGAGATGCAGTGTGTGTTTGTGTCTGTGTGTGTCTGTGTGCACTCCAGTGTGTGTGTGTGTGTGTGGGGGGGGGGATAAAGCAGAAGGGGATGAAGCTTTCGGAGAGAAGAACGATAAAAAAGGCTTACATTCTAGCCAACTGGCTTTACATCCATTTATTGGCTGTGTTTTGATCTGTAGTTTCTCTACACACACACACACGCACAATTATACACACAAATACACGAATATGCTCTCCTGGTCTATTTTTAGCATCCTGTGTGAGTTTGAAGGTAGAGTTGTGTCGACCCCTTGTCTCACCCCAGCTCCAGGCCTTACAAGGACCCCCCCAGTGCACTCAGGTTGCATAGCAACCGGCTGTGTTTGCACCTAAGCCGTGAAGGTCCAGTGCACGACCTGCACCTGCTCTCCATCATCTTAATTATCAAATTCACCCCCTCCACCCCTCCTCATATCATCATCATTTTACAATGGGGCACTCGCACAGCTCACGTTGTGCTGCTTTTGAGTCTTTATTTTATAAACTATCTTATTTAATCTGTAACGTTATCAGATGGAACCATTAATAAAGATAGTGGCATTATTTAAAGCAGCATCTGAGGATAAACTGTAGCATCTGTTGTATCCTGATGCTCACACTGCTTCTCTATGGCCACCTTTGTTCTTTGGGTCTAATTTGATCCCATTTTTTCCATCATGTCCCGAATATCATTAAGCCTAACCAAGCCAATTACCTCAAGGAGACACAAAAGTGAGTGTGGAGTGTGACAGCGGGCAGCGATAATGACAGCAGGGCTGGAAGGACGGCGGACGAGTGGAAAAGGTCGAGGCCATCGGTGGGAGACAGCTGCTGGAGACAGACCGAAGTGTTCGACTACGGCTCGACTGTGAGCAGGACGAGGACACAAGGGGATGGGAGGGCAGGAGGAAGGAAGCGAATGTGTGGTTATCCCAGATTCTTTAAAACTGGTCGAGTTGCTGGTGATGGTTATTAATCAAAAGGGGCAAGGAGTCCTATAGAGTGTTCATAAAATTATCTTCTCTTCCGGGAACATAATTTGGGGCGTATCATCAATGGACCACATAGAACATGCTTGGAATGTTTTCATTTTCCAAAAAACACCTTTCTATCCAAGATCCAAGTTGTCACATTGGGTAAATGTATTCCGTATTTAATATATACATTTTTCCTGTTTAGTAAAAAAATGGTCTTTTGTGACACTTGTTTGATATTAACTTAATTTAAAAAAATGTTCAGAACATGTTTACTTTAATACAGGATGATATTAAAGCCCAGGAATGGGTTAAAGTGTCTTAATTTAAATTAGCTTTTTCCTTCACTTTTGTATCCCTTTGGAGAAGTCACTTCCTGTCCCAGTCACATGACTGTCACATGACCACCACACCAGGATGTGTAGTGTGACCAAATGAGTTCAGGGTCACACACACACATTGATACTGGAGACCTTTTGTTTATTTAATAACTATGATTTATTACAGAATAGAAATTTTTCATTGATACACAGGCCTTAAAATAACTGACACTTGGAGGAAATAAAAATCACAATTCTCAACACTAAAGCAGCGCAGACATTAGAAATATATATCTCTATATTTATATAATCTCCAATTTCTCAATCATCACCAATTAGGTATGTGTAAAACTCTTATATAAGCTTTTCTCTTCCCCAGATGTCATAAAATTATCACATCAATGCTCAAAATGCGAGGAGCTGAAACCATGGAGAAAGTTATCCATACTAAGAAATTCACATTTTATTGGAGGATATGGTGTGATTGAAGTATGAATATACACGATTAAGTAATTAAAATCCAAAGAGTTGCAATCTGTCAAAAATGTAAAAATATACATATGATATATACACATATATTATGTATTAATTTACTTGAAAAAGCGATTCTTTCCAGTTTTTCTTTTCCACTAAAGGACTCCCAAAAGAAGCTGAGCAATGCAAAATAATTATATAAAGTGAATCAATGACCTCACATTTGGAGAATAAATGATGGCGAGATGAATGATGGGCTGATTGTCAGACTGGATTAGGGACTTTAAGAGCTTTAAAAGCCTTGAATGTTAGAATAGACCCTTACAAACCCAACATGCAGACTGGTGAACGGGTCAGTAAAGTTATTTCCCACACACACACCTACACAAACACACATGGTTCAGCTCTCCTCCGCTGACATACTGGTTTTAGAAAAATTCTTGTTAGTATCACAATATACATCTTAAAATATTTGGATTATAAGAATCTAAAGAGGAGTAATAAGGTGGCTATTTTACAGGATGGCAATTGTCGCGATAAAAAACAAAATAACACATTTAGTTGTCAAAATCACTTTTGAAAAATCTGCAAGAGTACGAGGTGAGACGTTCTATAGGTTGCTGAAGAGCTCGTTCTTCTTGGTCCAGTCCATGGGGGGGGCCCTCTTGTTGGAGCGCTTCTGGTGTGCCAGCTCTTTGACCTGCTGCAGGGACATGTTGAGCGCTGGGATGGTGTCTGGGACCAAACCCTGGGAAGAAAAAAAACATCAGAGATGAGAAGAGAGACGCTCTGCGTGGCTGTAAGGCCGACGTGTCATGCGCTCTTCCCCCTGGGACGGACCTCGGGCGGTGTGTTGGCAGGCGGAGTCCCCAGCGAGGTGTTGGACGAGGCGTTGGATGGAGAAGGACTGACTGACAGTTTTGAGTTCCTCTCAGGTTCCGTAGCCCCTCTGCCGTTCACCTGGGAACACAGACAGCCACCGTTAAACGGGATTGTCAACGTAAAGTACCAGGAATCACCACACGGGGGCAGTCTGGGTATATATTCTAAGCTTTTCTCTTTATTGGTTTCTTCTCATTTTACGTTTAAATGTGCCTCAGAGGTTTATTTGACTACTCAAACGTCCATTGAACAGTTTTTCACCCACAGGCTTTCAAAAACAATTCGTCCCTGACCCCTCACATCCTTCCCAGCCAGTCAACCTTTTAATAAGCATCTGTTATGCAACAATACTTGGAACATGTAACTTCAGTGCTACATGCACAGTCCCTGAGTAACAGGAAGCCCGGGTCAAGCCTCACGCGGCATATTTGGCCAAACGCCCTCGTGGAAGCCAGCTGAGGTTGGTACAATGGCCTCTTTTAGTTTGTGTTCCCTTGTTTTCATTGACATCTCAAATAATCTGGAAACGCTGACGCAAATATTCCTAAAGTTTGTAGTTTACATAGGCTAGAGGCCAAAGCAGAGGTTTGGCAACAGGTCAGAGAGCAACATATGATGCTTAAATTACATTGTAAACATAAAGATAACAATTGCTTAGTTTAGCATGACTGGGAACAAGTTCCAAGGTTACACCTAAGCCTCAGCCAGGGACAGTCAATAAATTATCAAGCTAACTAGACAATATGCTTACGTGCAGCCTCAAAATTAAAATTAAAAAATTGTGAACATATTACAGAATTTCCTGACAAAGTTCTGAATGCACCACCTGAGTTTTGTGTTTGTTCAAACTTTAGAACTCTTGAATAAACTAACTCACAGTTCAGCACAAAAGTAACATGTGTGTTTCCTACCCTATCCTGACGTACTTGTTCTTTTTATATACTTTGACATGATTAGAATGAAGTCAAACAGTATTTCTACTGAACCTGAGACTGTCCTTGGTTAAACATGAACATAATTCAAACATAATGGACAACTAATCGGGTGGAGTCGTCCACAGAAACCTCAAAGAATGGGTGGGAGACAATTGCAGGAAATTAGGTTCAGTGCTGGTGAAACTCTGCTGCGGAGACCTCGGGTTTATAGAGAGGTTCTGTGAGTGAAAAAAGGAAGTCTGAAAACCTGCACGCCAAAGTTCAAAAGGCTAAAGTTGGTTTCAAAGCCGCATCTTCGGCCGACAGACGGCTACAGATGTCTGCTTTCATAGCGGCATCTTAGCTGTTGCCGTCTTACCTTCTCCTCCATCTCCCCGTTGAGGACGGGCTCAGGCAGCGGACCTGAAAGAAAGAGAAATGGATCATTAGACTGGAGAGACCTCCTTCCATTCCCTGCCCTCTGGGACCACGATAAGGATCTCCTGTGCGAAGTGTCTCTCTCCAGCTCACCTTTCATAGCTTCACCTGCTCTGCTACAGAGCACAGGTATGAGCAGGCCATCAATTATTCACACATTCATTCTCTGGGAGAAGGTGCTCCTCTACTCCAACCAGAATATTCATCATGAAGGTGGATCTTTTCTCCTCACCTTGTTGCAACCATCTCTCTCCACACCCGCACAGAAAGCGCAGAAACACAGCGTGATACCCCACTCCTCCCTTACCTTCCATACCCCTTTGTCGATCCTTCACTCAGCCCAGACGCGGGTTTTAATCTAAACGCCGTATTTCAGCCTCCCCTACAGCTGACATTCAAGTCCGCCTCGGGTCTCTGCTGCCCCGAGCGAACGCGAAACCTGTCCCTGTCCCAGCTCTGCCCGGGCTCCAGCCTGAGAGGCCACTTGGAGTGAGCACCTTGGAAACCAAACAAAGGTGCTGGCCAGCTCCTGAGAGTGTCAGAGGAAAGAGGCGGTATGGGCAGGCATCCAGGAGGGCAGCGTGTGCGGGTGGTTACCTGGGTAACACTTCAGTGGAATCTCTTCCCTGTAGGGCTGTAGTTTTATTTTCAATTATATTGTGCTGCTTGTTGTGGGAACTACCACAGACACACAACCACATGCTCACTAATGTATTAACTGGGAGCTCTGGAAAAATCTTGACAACCATCAGCATTATTGTGGGATGTATGTGGGCTTCTATGGCTGCAGCAGGTTTGCTAATCACCTGCCTGAGGATTTGTGGCTGAGGCAGGAAGCAGATCTGGAATATGCGCCTATACTAGGGCTCCCTCTAGGGGCGGAAATGGGAACTGCAAAAATACGTTCCAGGGTAAATTGTGATGACAGCTTTTATTTTTTTATTTTTTAAAATGTTTTTGTTTTCTTTCTTTTTTAAAATTTTAAATTTCTATGAAATGTGTGAAAGACAGAGGGCGGTCCTCTCGTTAGATCTCACATACAACACTGGTGGCCAGACTGTGATCTGTCTGATCCGATTTATTTATGTCTGGAGATTAGATTAACTTTCTCCACAGGGACAGGACATGAGGTGGTGGGCAGGATGTGGCTTAGCGCTGGTCTGAGCTCCTAGGCAGAGGGAGCCAAAATAGCCAAACAACATCTTGTGTCTCAAACACCATCACACAACCAGTGGGGAAATATTGCCAAACTAGCGGAGAGAACAGCCCGGTGGTCTCACCGTTGAGGTGGTCAGAGGTGGGGGTCACGCCGCACCGCTTGAAGAACTCGTCCGTTTCGGGGTCCACCACCAGCAGGCGGGCCACGTTCCCGCCGACTTTGATGGCCGCCACAACCTCTGAATGAGTCTTTCCTTCCACGGAGATGCCATTCACCTAAGAAGAAAAAGAAAACAGTTTTAATCTTTACTGGAAATCATGAAAAAGTTGCGTTGGTCTTGTTTTGATTCCCACACAGAGCTCAGGATTTATTTTACAATATTATCACTTTGTCTGAAGCCAAAGGCAGCAGGGCAGGAAATCCTGTGGATCCTACACACACACACACACACACACACACACACACACACACACACACACACATTCCACAGCCTCTAACCATCCCAACCAAATGGCCTGACCCTAACCTAAACCCAATTCTACCTAAAACCAAGTCTTTACCCACAGGAAAATCCTGTTCATCGTGTTCCGTGTTGTGCAGCACATGACAGCTGTTGAATTTACAGTACGCCAACATGTCAGGTGGCCTTGCCCGCACCAGCTGAGGGATCCGGGATGAAATCTCCCTGGGAAAGCATGTTAGAAATGCCTTGAACTGTGTGTGTGTGTGTGTGTGTGCGTGCGCGTCTTTAGGTCACAGGGAGGACCTGCCTGTTTAAGCCAGTCCCACAGAGGAAGCTGGACAATAGCGGCCTGACCAGTAACGGCAGCAACAATGGCCATCCGCTCCCCACAAAGCCCAGCTCCTCGGTGGGTGGTGTGGCTGTCAGGGGCCCTCTGGGAGCCTGCAAGCCCTTCGCTACACACTCACTCACTCACACACACTCTCTCTTGTACCTTTAAATCTATTTGTTCTCGGTGTAATTCCGGCGCTCGCCACAAGGTTTTTTTCCCTTTATACATGTGAGGCTAGTTCATAATCTGATCATAGCAGTGCCCCAGATGAAGTGACGGCCTCACCAGTGTTTCTCACTGGGATTAAAGAGCCCACACGGTGGCTGCTTGTTCTCTTCATGTCCTGAACAAATGCCTGACAGAGCACATTATAAATGCACTGATAAGTGATCCTTTTTATTCTGAAACCAGTTTATCCCTCAAACCCTGAAGCGTACCAAAATACTATTTATACGGTATATAACATGGAGCTTTTGTCATCCATTAGCCCTTTTGGTTCTAAATCAACAATATTTACTTGTTATTTTGTAAATACTGGGGATCATTTTATAGTTTCGGTAACATGACGCTTCATCGCACAGGTCATCCCTCCACCTGATAATTACACATCCTTTTCCCATTTTTACAATCTGTTTATTTCTGTCATAAAAACCAGCAGAGGCTGAACTGGGTAGCAATATAACAGTCTAATTACCTAAATCATAACATTTTATGGACTTCAATCTTGCAACAGCTATTGCTGCCGATTGGTCAGCATGTAATAAACGTTAGCTAAGAGGCAACAAACCATTTAAACCTGAATTAAAATATCATTTTATTGTGACATCAGATTCGGTGGTGAACGTCTGCAAATTGACAAACCATTAATGACCGTGCCATGTAAAATAAATAATGAAGGGTTAAGGCGCTATTCAGAAGATGAATATGGACAAGGGATTAGGATTCATGGGTTTGTAAGGTAATGTTTACTCCATGCAGGTATGAGGAACAGTTATTTTGACCTATCAATTATTGTAAAGTTCCTGGTACTACAGAGTTCATCAACAGTTTCCTAAACATGTCAACAAACAAGTTTGGACAAAATGCTTAGTTAATGCATTTTACTGTATTAACTATTGAGAATTTTCTGACCTTTAATGACAGGTTGTGCCATATTATTGACAGTGGATATAAGTTTTACTAAATAATGATACTTAATATTGTTAGGATCATACTATGAATAATAACAATACTACTAACAACAATATCCTGACGCGCGTGTCCTACCTCCACTATCCTGTCTCTGGGCTGCAGGCCGGCACTCTCAGCTGGAGAGTTCTCGTCCACGGCTCTGATGTACTGTCCCGGCCGTGCCCGCTCGCTGTGCAGGTTGAAGCCATATCCGTTGGACCCTCGCTGGATCGCGCAGAGACGTGGCCTCAGCTCGGGACACACCTCCTGGACAAAAACAGGCAACAAAGGAAAGAGACAGGCCGGCGCGTTACTACGCTAAAACAACCCCTTTTTTCACAGAAAATACCTCCACCATGGGTGTCTGTTCAGAGAGAACCAGCGGCACAAAGATTATGGAGAGCTCCTCCGAGTCCTTGACCATGAATATGAAGCCGAGGCCGAACATGCAGGTGGCTGCTGCATGCTGGAGGGTTCTGCGGCGTTTCAACAGTGCGTAAAGTGAAGCTGCTGCTCAACTCCACGTGACTCCAAACTGCTTTCCAGGAAGGAAAAGGGTTTCGGAGGCATGCGATTGGAGGTCTGCCGGGGAAAGAAATCGTGGAGAAATTGGGGAGGGGGGGCAAGCGGTCGTCTGGAGGAAGGAGCTGGTTCCGCTGGGGTGGGAGACCGCTGCCTGCCCTGGCTCCGAGGAGGACAATGGGAGCTGGGCGTTGACCCCCTGCATGCCTCAAAGCTCTCCCAGTCTCATCCAGTCCCACTTTGGGATGGCAGGAAGAGTCGGAGCTGTTTTGTCATCCAGGAAAAGACTGGAGCTCAAACTGAGAGCCTCCCTTCCTCTGTATGGATGAGGCGGTTACTTTATTTAGCCGCAGAGGTTTAATATCATCATCAGAGGCAAGTACGGAGCTGCAGGAGACATCGGTCAGGCTACTCTTTGTCAGTATGACCAAGAGAAAACGACAGGAAACCCATAAACATTAAAACAAAGAACCTATAAATAATCAAAATGGAATGAGTGATTAAAATAGCTCCACCATTACACAATAATTAACCTAATAAGCCCAAAATGGTGTGAGTTGAGTCCATTTTAATCGTCTCCATTACATAAGAAGATTGCTTGGGAGAATTTTTAACAAAGGCCCATGCGTGGGTTCGGACTGTAAACTGCACCAGTGGTGCTGATCTCTGTCCGCTTTAAGAATCTTTCACAACAGCGTGAGCGGGACAAAGGTTGGTGGGTTTTACACCTAACTTCATACGTGATGTGGAGCAGCAACGGCAAACGGCAGAGGGTAGAGAGATATCTTTGTGGTAACAGGAAGCTAACAGAGGCTGTTGCACAAATGGAGTCAACGTCAGAGGGTTTGGCAGTTCAATTTCCGGCGTTAGATAACGAGCCCAATAGGGGGTCACGTCAGTCTTATTTTCATTTTAAGCGTAAATGTAATTCATGCACTTCTACCCTCTTCACCAGCCTTCATCACAGTCAAGGGCCTGATGAATATTTACTGGGCTGATTAGGCTCCTGAGGGCGGCTCACTTCAACACAAAACGGGCCGCGAAGTGCGCGTGAGCGCACATTTACATCCTCGAGCGGAGATGAAACCACCCTCTTCTGTGAAATTTATACACTTTAGCAGGCGCGTACTCCATTTTAGCACCAGTTAATCAGGTCTGAACTCCTGACGCAGTAAGTCTTCCTCTAATTTCCCAGTGAGGTGCAGATCGACACACTGGGCCTCAACTTGGCGATGTTGATGAGGCACCCAGACAAAGAGGCAGAGTTAGAACTGTGTACAAGGTCCCCGTGGTATTCCTGCAGATATTACATAAACACAGCTGATAGAAATGAGCTCCAGATAAACGGCTAAACACAGGAATATTAACGAGACCTCCTGTCCATGAAAAACACCGTCGTCCGCTTGAAGTTCCCGGCTAAACCAGACGAGGACTAAATATTTGTTCCAGAGAGACGTACCGCCGCGTAGTTTAATTTGAGAACATTGTATACTTCCTCCCCAAAGGTTTATTTGGGTTTAGGTGCTTCGTAAGCCCTGGCACATCTGACCACAGCACGTGGAATGAAAACGGATTCATTTACCACTCTCTGCTTCCTCTGGTTTAATATGGTTGCCGTAAGAGGAAGCAACAGTGGAATTTCTCCAACTTCCTCATGCAAAATCACCCCGAACCATTCAGTATAAAACCATATCGCCCAAGTTAAAGGCACAAAAGGGAGAGTCAGAGACCGAACCCACCCAGTTTTCCACCATGTGATCCGAAACCTCCATCTAAGGAGGAAAGTTTGTGTCACCCAGAGCCCGTTGAAGTGAAAACTGTTCAACAGGAACTGTTGACACATCTTCTCTCAATATGCTTCCCTCTGCGCTGGCTCAACTTCCTGACATGAAAGAGAAGTCAATACACAAAATAGCCTCCCTCCGCCCAGACACTCGGACCAAAACACCTCTGGACACATGCATCCTCCGGAGCCAAGATGTTTACTTTTTAAATAAAGCGGTGGTCTTCTCAGCAGACACAACTCTTCCAGGGAGCGAGATTCTTTGCTTCGGACGTCACAATGTCAACCAAAGTAGCTGATTTAGTGCTATTCTGCTGCTGTTTTAATGCCTCCTTAAGTCTTCTGTAGTCTCTCCCCCTGCAGACATTAAATGACTCTGGAAACAAATAAGCTAGCAGCGGTGAATACCAATGGATGTAAACCAATAAAGGCACGAGTTAATGGGGTGAACCGCTCTTTCCAGACACGCGGCTGTCTCATAAACCTCCCAGAATCTGGTCCTCCAGCGTTTGTCTCTGTTTTTCTGCGGGTTCTGGAAATAAATGTAAGCCCTGTTAGACTTAGGCCTGGCTTTCCTCAGGAAAAGGCGATAACCAAGAGATAAGACAAAGAGGCAAAGTTCGATTTACAGGCCTCTGGTGGAGTTAGAGCCCACCTCCATAGCAACGGAGCTTTTGCCAGATTAATCAATGAAGCACAAATGATTTGGGATTAAATCTTTGCTCCCAGGAGGGTAAACATACTGTGGCCTCATCAATTTAGCCTTGAGAAAAACTCAAATGAATGAATACACAGATTCCTCCTCTGCACGTCGTGAACATCATTTAATCATGTTGATTCATTGGGATCTTCAAAGGTCTCTCAGATATTTAAATGAAGCCTCCATTATGGTGAGCCCCAACAGCACCTCTGACTCGACCCCTTTCTCTCCAAAACACCACCGCAGTTGCCACTCAGCCGACTGAGTCGGCTGGTGCTAAACCACCACCTCCGCGGAGGAGCGTGCATACAGAATACGCTGTCTAGGTGCACGATACCTCTCCTACCTCAGTTGTGCGTATCGAGAAACACACTGGAATTTCCTGAAATGCCATTAACGACCCCAGTCTTACATCATTCTGCTGACTTGTCCAGGAATTTCGTGGGTCCTGGAAATCATCAACTAAAAGCAGGCCTACTCAGCTGATCTACAGGTTATCCTTTTAAAGCCCTCCACCTATCGCTGGGTCTTCATCTGCTCTTTACCCCCGTCAGCTCGTCTTTTAGGTAACTCGAAAGAACAGTTACTCAGTGACATGACAGTTCGTTGCCCTCCTAGTCCTTGTGATTGCAGCAAGGACTTTTTCACTGAGATTAACAGCCTCAAGGGCAGACTTTATAAATGTTTGATGTGAGACTGGTTCCTTTTTAACCAGCACAGCCCACGTTTTGTCCTCCCGGGTGCACGGAGCAGACCATTCTTTCGGGTTGGTTGGGGGTGTTGGATTTCAACAGGCTGCAAACCAGGCGAAGGGGGCAAACAAAGGCCCCTACTGTCCACCCCTTCCATTTGAAGATGGGGTAAACTGGGAAAGAAAAGATAAGGGTCCCTGTTTTTTTGTAGGCGGGGGGGTGGCGGTGGTCAACACAGCAGGACCACAGGCTGCGATAAGATCACATTAAGTGGTCTTGATTACAGGAGGGGCTTCACTATCACTCCAGGGTCTTTAGAAGGTGGAGTCGACTAGCTCTGCCTTTCCTGGACCTTCCTCATCAGTTAGTTTGACCAATATACAAAAAAAACTTCAAATTTAATCACTTCAGCCAGTCTTCTTTTCCGATTCCACGACATCAAACCAACTCTATTAAAACAGAACACAAACACATCTGCCACCTTTTCTACTGTGACCTTTAATGACAGATGTTCCCTGACAAAAGTATGCCTGACCGACATATCCACCAGTGGTATGAACAACGATGCCGTACTGATCACTCCCCCGCGCCTGTTTTAAATACATTTTCCAGAACTTCGAGACCAATCCCAAACCACATAGACAACCAGGAATCTGGAAATGTGGAAAAGAAGCTATTGTTGGTACAAACAAACCAAATAAAAACCATAAAAATCTGTGAAGCACCACATGAAGGCTTCATTCTGCGTCTGGTCGGCAGCCCCCGCAGCACTGCTGGAAAACTTTGATTAATTTGTCATTTATCTTACTACTGCTTTTTTCAAGGTTCAAGTTCCACCTCACTTCCGCTTCTATTTCCACATTTTTGTTTTCAAATGCGTTGTGACCGTAAACATGGTCACATGATTTTCAGTCAGGGCCCAAAACAAAAAAAAAGCCTTCCTATGGTTTATAACACACCAGATAACCCTAAAAAATGTCTGACTTCCTTAAAAGCTTGCTCAGAGGCACTACGGAGTTAAACACTGCATGGTTCTGGCCTCATTCTCTTGGCAGGTAAAGTAGAAGAATGTGGAGCTTGTGCTAAACTCTGCCCAAAGGCGCTGCTCTCACAGAGCCCCCCCCCACACATCCTCAGCGCCTCCACGCCGCTGACTGTGCGAACCCACGCATGCACGCTCGTTAGCACCAGCACGCGCTGACGGAGATGTCGGTCCTCCATCTTATACAGAGCGCACCGCACAATGATAACGGCGTTCTAGCTCAGCTCCACTGACGGCGCCGCCGTCTTGCAGGGTAGGAAGGGAGGTGGGTGACAGAGGCCCGAGTCTATTTCAGGGTATCAGCGAGTCATTTCCCCCCTCCACTATGACCCTCCGGAGGGCGCGGTTCTCCGGGTTATTGTCCAGTCGGGGTGGTGGACGTCCAGCAGAACGGAGGGGAGGAAGGAATGCGGGATTGTACGGTTTCTGTTCATTATCCCACGAGACCCTGTCGCACCAGCACCGCCCCCCCACCACCACCACCACCTTCACTTCACCCACCCACCCTCTCAGAGGGTTCAGGTTCAGCGTCTGGCCTGGACACAGTGGTCCATACTGGTGGGCAGACACTGGCGCTGTTGTTTTCACTAAGTACACAGATGAAGAGTGAAACCAGCGACCGATGCTGGTGACCGGTTTCAAACCCAATTAAAGGTACAGATCAATAGTCTACAGTCTGCAGATCAATATTTCACGTGGTTCAGGGTTTTGGCAGGAACCAGCCCGGAGAGCTGGGCCAGCAGAAAGAACAGCTCCAATTCACTCTTTATTATTTCCTGCCCAGCTCGCCGCTCTTACATAACTCACCTGATGCTGCGCTCTCAGCCAAAGGTGTCGCTCTTGTGAAAGCCCAAAACTTGGAATAGAAACACAATTAAGCCCCTCAGCTTTGTCTTACCGTGATGTCATTTCCTGTGGGACACCCAGCAGGGAGCGGGACGCAAATGGACACAAAGGAGACAAAGGCAAGTCATTCCAATGAGGAACGACAAACATGATACCTGGCTTTGTCATGCTGACGTCACTTCTGGCGGGTGGAAGTAACCCTTCTGTTTAATCACACGTCACAATCCTTCATTGCTGATTCTAGTGGCAGGTTCGATCAGTAAGAAGACTCGTGAGGACGGGTGGGGGAGACAGCAATGACAGGAAACCAGCACAAACATGGCGGGGTGGGGTCTTAATTCACACCTTTGACCTTGATCATATTTCAATTTTCAGGAACTTTGAGGCGGATTCCTAGAAATGTTGATGGTAAACAAACCACAGCTCCTGCAGGTGTGGCTGCCTTTGCCTCTAAGACGCTGATGTTGCTCCTACTAAACCTCAGTCAGTGGTTATTTTGGACAGCAGGCGACCTCAGTAAAGGTCATAAAAGCTCATTACGATGCAGAGGAGCGCGCGCTAATACCAGGCGAATCCTCCCGAGGAGCATCTCGAGGATGGGGTGTTTAGGAAAAACAACCCGCTGCAGGACAGACGCGGAAAGCCAAGCGTGCAAGGAGTGGGCGATCTTTAATGAGCCAGTCTGTGCAGATTAGGAGGCACATCGACGCAGTTTTATTACCACCATGGTCTCCAGAGTGATAACACACACACACACACACACACACACACACACACACACACACACACACACACACACACACACACACTCTCTGCCTTCCAAAGAGGCTGATGTCATCTATTCGCGGTCAATTTCATCCCGCACAAGTGTTTTTCTTCCACTTAATCAGAGCTGCCGCCGCCCATCAGGGAAGACTTCCAAAACAAAATGTTCTCACCCTCACACCCGCCTGAATCACATTAAAAGTGTGATGTGAAGGACGCGCTCGGCTGGGTTCGGATCAAACCAGAAAAACCACCAGACAAGCACGGTGGCGGGATTTGTATAATCAGGGATAAATTTAACCTTATTCTGCCTGTCAATTATATCTGTTTCCAACTGCACCATATCTAGTTATTCTTATTTTTATGCCTTTTTACAGCATTTCAATCTCCTTTTTTCCCATTTCATGCGACTCTTCTCCAGCCTCCTTTATTTAGAGCTCATAAAAACGCCTAAATTAATTTTTGTTGCCTTCAGGTGTGCGAAAAAAAACATGAGAAACTGACAAGTTTCGCTTTCTTCTTTCTCTAGATGAGCTGATTCGGATCCACAACAGGAAGTGAAAGAGAGACAATGTGCGGCGTGGCTGCGCTGGCCTCAGCAACCGCCTGGTAAGTTTTTTACTGCCTAGCAAACCAGACGCCGACCTTGCGGTGCTTCTATTTTCCTCCCTATTCATCCTCCATCGTTTTGACCTTCATCAACACTCGCTACAGTTTTTCCCACCTCTCTATTCGCACTGCCTCACTTTCGCCCACTTCCATCTTCTCACGCCCGGCGGCGGAATTCATCAGAATAGCCATGGCAACCCAGTCCGTGGCTCCTCGATTTCCTGGTGAGGCGTCACACTCTTGGACCCTCTATTGTGTCTCTTCAAACACAGAAGGGCTGGGACTGTCTTCCAGGGCTGCGCAAGTGCGTCCGTGGCCGCGCGCAGGAATGCTGGACAGGATGTATGCAGAAAATTCCATAGTCGATGTGAATAGCACACCCAGAGGTGGCTGTAACTGGGAGCTACAGGCAGACGGGGCATTAACCACCGTCCCTCGAGGTCCAATTTACACACTCACACACTCATCTGCTAGGTGTTCAGTGCCTTAGTAACTTCCTCAGCCTTGACAGTGAAATAGAAAGCACATGCGCAGCTTCGTGCCACCTCTATTAACCTCCGCTGTCGGGGCTGAAGGGCCTCGCTCAAGGGCTAAACTGATGACAAGGGTGGGGACAGCATTGGTTTTGGAAGACATTACAGCTTTTGTTGAACAAGTACTGTCTCGGTATCGATTTTCAGGACAAAAGCATGAATTAGCGAAGGCGTAACGTTGCCTAGCAACAGGTGGCTAAGAGCTAAGTTCAAGAAACCTGACAAAGTAGGTTAAACCACAAGGCGCCTGAAACTGTGTGGATTGACGGGAAGTGATGTCATCAGACCGATGTTTTCACAATTGTATGTGCTCAGCCGGGTCAACATGCAAGGTTGGAAAGGTGTCAGATGTAAAGTTTCGCAAGAAAAACGTGGGGTAAGAAAAGATAAGAATTGTAGTTTTGGACTTGAGTAGTAAAACTGACATAACTTTTAAATGGTACCAAGCTGTTTGAGTCTCGGACTCCAAAAAGTCACCTGACAATCGACCTTCTGTGTCTCTAAGCTTGACTTCCTGGACAGGAAGTTGAAAGTTCAACCCCTCTGTAGAGCCGCTGTCTTGGCTCACCAGAGAAAGGGTTATTTAATGGTTCAACTATTATTATGGCATCAAGAGAAGCTACAGCAGATGACAGGTTGGACACCACGTGTCTCTCATGGACAGGACGTCAGGATGCTGAGCGTTTTGTCGGGGCTGTCCCACAATGCAAAGGGCCACCGGCAGAAAGAGCTGCGGCTTAGACGTCCTACATCAAGAGCCTTCTGAGAGAAGAGGGCACCACAGGCGTTTCTACTCTGAGCCCTCATCTGTCATTTTGTGCCCCGTTCCTGCGTCACATCGAGGAGCAGAGCTGGACATAAACACCCCCGGGGGTAAACATGCGCGGTCAGGAGCACAGATGTTCCAGAGCCGTGGAGACCTTCTCCTCTTGAAGTGCTTTTTAATGAACCCGGATACCGACTGCACGTGCGCGCACACACACATACACGGGCCAAGCAACGAGTGGTCTCCGTGGAGCTAGAAATGTGCCCCGTAATGTTTTACAGACAAGGATCAAAGGTTGAGGGCGGCCGTGTGAGCAGGGCTCATTTTTGGGGGATTAAAAAGTTAATCGGGACAGAAAAGCTGCTTCCTGTTATTTGTTGTGGGCAGGATTAGCAATGCCAAATATTTGACAACAAAAGGGGACGCACCACGTCTTCACAGACTGCTTTCTTTGTCCCTTTTCTTGGTGCCGAGGCCTGTAATTGTTGCTGACTTCACGTTTAAGCTGTGATAATAACAGAAGACACAGGTGACTCTGCGGCGCAGAGCAGCAGTTTACAGGAAAAACACAATGCGGTGAGGAGAATTAAAGTTTTCGACCCTGGGTCTGCAGCCGGGTAGGATGGGGGGGGGTATGGGGGCGAATGGGGTGCAGCCGAGGCGGCACAGAGACCTTCCTGTGCTCTCGGGTCAAAGGTCGTGTTTTAAAGTAAAGCTTGCGGAGAGATGGGGACACAGAAACACTGAAAGGTGGATCTCACCTTCTCGGAGCTGACGCTCAGCTTCATCTCGACGTGATCATGGATTCCTCCGTTACTCTCTGGGAGCGGCGTGGACTCCCTGGGCGTCTCCTCCTCCTCCTGCACCTCCTCATCCTTCTCCTCTCCCCCCTCACCCCGCTCGCCGTTCAGTCCATCGCCGCTTTCGTTGCCGTTTGCCTCCTCCACCACAACCACCACCTCCACCGCCGCTGCCTGCTCCATCTCCTCCTCCTCTCCTACTGCCTCCTCCTTTCCCTCCTCCTCCACCTCCACCTCCGCCTCGCCGTCGTCGAACGGTATCGGGAGACCGTCGGTGACGAACTCCGGCGCGCACTTCAGGTTGTGTTTCTTCAGCAGCAGCTCCGTGTCCGGGTCCAGCACGACGAGCTCCAGCCGTCCCGGGGTGGCTCGTATCCGGGACACGACCTGCTGGTGGCTCTCGTTCTCCACGTCCGCCCCGTTCACGAACACCAGGCGGTCCCCGGCGCGGAGCCCCGAGGTTTCCGCCGGGCTGTCGGGCTCCACCAACCGGATGAACTGCCCAGTCTTCCCCCTCTCGCCGTGGAGGTGGAAGCCGTACCCGTTGTCGCCCTTCTCCAGCGTGCACAGCCGCGGGCGAAGACACTGGCTTTTGCTCGGCATGGTCGCCTGAAAGTGCGCTGCAACCTGTTGCTGGTTCTGGAGTGGAAGCGACTCAAGAACCTCCCCGGGATGCTGTAGAGGAAGAGGAGGAGGAGGTGGTAGTTTGGAGGAGTGGTACTCCTTGAGAGAAAAATCCAGCTCCCCGCCCTCTCGGGAAGATTAATCCGACACAAAGGTTCCAGCTGAAGCCTGCGAGCGCGTGGAGAGAGGAGCCAGACTGGTGCCGGCGCAGAGCTCGGGCGCGCACCGAGCAGAGGAGGCTCAGGAAGGAGGAGGCGCGTAGAGAGGAGTGGAGGAGCAAACACAGGCCGAGGCTGTGCAGGAAGCCTCTGCGCACATAATTCACCACAGAAGTCGCATTTATTTCCCTAAACAATGAAGCATAGACAGCCGAGAAAGAAATGCAGAGCAATATTTGAGGATGGGAACCAATATGTTGCGCACCCCCCCAAACATTTCCTCAGATCACCTTGCTATAGATTTATTATCTTGATTAACAAGGAACCTAAAAGTGAGAAGAAACATATGGGGGTTTACAGACTTTTTCACCCCCCTTTGAAATGAACCACATCCGTGAAAAGAGCCCAAAATCTTTAAAAAGACAAAGTTCAACCAGCAGGAGAGGACACGGTGTGGGCTCTAATATCCTCTAAATTCCCCCCAGCCGTTAAAACGAGTTAAAACAGCGAAGAGTCGGCGTCCCCAACTGTGCTGAACCAGTGGGACTGGTGAAACGCTGATGGGAGGACTGGTCTGTGCTGAACAGTAAAGATGGTGGCTGCTGCCACACTGTGGCCGATCGACCACACCACATCCTCCACTCAGCCCACACGTCCATGTACTGGACTGCTATTGTTATGAGGGCTTTCTTAGGCGTAATAGATTACTCATTGCTCTACCCTAACCACCCCCTAACCTCAACCCTAACCCAATTATGTTACAATTATGATTTAACCCGAGACGGAGCTAAAATGCCACCAGTTCCCATAAATGTCCCCACTTTAGAATGCATATTGTGGTACTCGATATGTAGCAAGTACAACACGCGCGCGCGCGCACACACACACACACAGGACAAATGGACTCCAAAAAACCTAGCACCACATACATTACAAAATAGACTTTTATATAGATCATATGATAACAAAGCACTGTCTCGTGGCACTTTGTGATCCCCGAAAGGGGCGAACGTGACGCTGAGAGAGTTGGACAGGCAGACATTCATGATGAACAATGTACAAAGAAATGAGTTATACAGAGCGGTGAACAAATACAGCTTCAATACAATCTGGAGGACAACATCCATTATTAAAGAGGGGGGCGCGGGGGCCGGTGGGGGGGTTCCGTGTCTCTGTGAGTGCATGCCAAAAGTGAGAAACTGTGGGAAAGCATGGAAATCTCTTTATTGTAGGTCACATGGTTGAATGTAAAGCAGATTAACGTTCCATTGGCCCTGAATTCAATGTACAGACATAAAAGCAGAACATTGGCTTTATTCTGTCTGACAGCTGTACAGAAGTGTGGCTACAGCCTGACCGGATCATCAGAAAAACATACATTTAATGAAGCAAAATGGGAAGAAAAAAAACAAACCCAATGTCCACATCCACTGCAACAGCAATTGTTCATAGAAAACTGGATTATTGGGAGTCAGACCTGCAAACTCCAGAGGGGACGATGACGGAGGCGATAGTGAGCAAGTGATGGAGCAAAAATGCAAACAACATAAACTCATTAAAAACAAGCCCAGTACTGGTCGGGCTGGATTAAGAGAAATTGTACACTAAACCTTGAATGTGCTCTACATACTATCACACACAGAAGATTCTTCATCACATACAACACTGTAAAGGACAGATAATTAGCTGCGTTTCCAGTTTAGGGCCCCGATAAGATCCACACAGCCCTACAAAGACCAAGGCAGACGCCTCTAGCTCAGAATTAATTACACTATGTATAGGTAAATGTTGGGAGAGCATTGAAAAGATTCTCAGCATTTTCTGACAACAGGATAGGCCACTAGGGGGATATTTTTTGGGTCATTTGGGCCACACTTTCCTGCTGGCTTCAGCTCTCTGGGGTCGCGTGATTTCGTTAGCGTTAGCCTGCCTAGTAAGCAATGTTGAAGGTCAAATTTAATTTCTCGGAGTGGCTGAAAACTCAACTAGAGTCTGCCGGTAAATGTCCGTTTTAAAGGCCATTTAGAGCCGAAATGGGCCCCTGGAACTTTAAACATATACTGATCAACACTGGACAGAGCTTTTCAGAGTGCAGTTCCCTCCAAGTCTTTTGACACAACTCTCACAACAAAAAGCACAATGTGACACAAACAAGACTTAAATTTCACAGTTCGGATCAAGGGGCAGCGGCCAGATTCAGGTAAAAGCCCATGAAGGAGGCAGAGATGTCCACTTCTCAGTTTGGGGCATCAAGATTGGCTTTTTTTTCTGGTAAGACAGGACGTTTATACGTCTCCTCCCTTCCTCTCTCCTCCCCTCGCGCTCCCCCTCTGTGGTTACTTGAGGCCACAGCAGGCAGTCTTCTGCCTCTGAGACTCAATGTAGTCGTGTATCTGGAACTTGGGCTCGTTTGGTTGCTGTGTCGTTCTGTGCTTCAGCTCCCTGGTGGAGACAGAGAGAGACAGGAAGTAACAGCAGATGCAGGAGGAGGTGGGTGTGTGGGATGCAGCACAGACTGGGCGAGCGAGCTCGACAAAATGAGAGAGAGAGAGGGAGAAAACTGCAAAGAATCGTCTCCGGGATTTCATCAGAATGCCTCCGGCTTGAGTCGTTTAGTCTACTTGCGCTTAAAAACCCATCAGATGAAGACAAAGCATCTCCAAAATGATATTCCTCCACCCCTCTGTGGACACGCTGCGCAAACAGTCAGCTTTTAGATAAAAATAACACCTTCTCTCACGTTCCCTGCCAGCCGGTGTGCGGGACGTGCGCGTGCAGCATTCAGAAACAGACGTCGGCTGCGGCATCAGTGTTTGAGACCACCAGGGAGTCTTGAACACGCGCGATCCAATTACGACAAGTCAAGAGGAACAAACAACAAATTAGCTAAAAACCGTTAGAGTGTATTGGCTGCAAGTGCATCAGAACCGGTGCAGCTGTACGCATGGAGTCCAACATAATGTCTTCTAAAGGAGCACCAACGCCATAAGGACATGTTTGTTCTCTCCTTTCAGCACACATCCTCCTTCGCTCTCACTCTTGTTCATCGTTCTGAAGTCACTTTCCCTCTAATTTGAAGAGCACTGCGCCACGTCACCTCCCACCTGTCGCGTCTTGCCAGTGCGTGTCTCTGAAATGCCAACAAAACCGCTCTGAGGCAGACGCACAGCCCGATGTGGATGGACATCGTGACAGGCTCGCCTCTTTAAACGCGAGCGCGGCGCCTGCGGCCCTCGGGGGGCCCTCACCTGTTATATTCATCTGTTTATAAAGACCCGCGTGTCGTGCGGCGCGGTGTCAGGCGAGCGATGGGAAATGGAAACGCTTTGGACGAGCCGTGTGCTCGCGCTCTGTGACCAGAATAAAATGAACGCTCGTGCCATTTTGGATCATTTGAGAACCAGAAAAACCAGAAGACTGAAATAGCATGTTGAGAATGCACTATTATTGAATTAAGTCTTACTTTGCTATGGCAAGAAAGGCCAGCTCCACATTGACTCCCGTCTTTGCGCTCGTCTCCATAAACGGAACGCCATATTCCTACAAAAGAAGCACGTTAGAGGAGCAAACGGAATGCGAGATGAGCTTCTGGATCACCCTGAGCCGTCCTGTGGTACCTTTGCCAGCTTCTCTCCCTCCTCCGTCTTCACGGCCCTCTCTGCAGCCATGTCAGACTGTCACACAGCAGAGAGAGAGAGAGAGAGAGAGAGAGAGAGAGAGAGAGACAGAGGGGTAAACAAAGGTGAGGGGTTGCAGATTAATGAGCAGTGGAGATGCCAGCCTCACGGGGGCCTGTGAAGCCAGAGACTAATGAAACGTCAGAGGTTTGGCCCTCCGGCCAAAGCGCCGCGCGGCCCCCGGACCCGCGCTGCCAGATCTGAGCTGCTGCCAGATGTCACCCCTGACCCCCGGGCGAGGCTGAGTCCTCTCTGGGCCACCAGAGGGAGCCTACGGACATATGAGGAGCGACCGCTGTGGTTCTTTTCGTCCCTGCCAGCGGGTTTGTGGGGGGTTCATGTGATGGAAGCTTGGAGGGAGACATAAATAAGTTTTGTGGCCCGGCGGGTCATTACCATCCGATAATGTCGGGTCACAAATAAACAGTCTGGCTCTATTTCCCTGCGCGTGTGTGTGTTGGGGGGGGGTGTTCTTTTCAAGTGTGCACATTTGGAACTGTATCAACAAAGCTGCACATGCACCCCCCAAAAAAACGATTGTTGGAATTATGGCTTCATTCATATGCTGCACAGTCGGCTTTTATGCTCTGGCGGCTGTCTGAGTGTGATAAGAGCGTCTTAAAACTGCGCTGAGGGACCGTTATCCTCGTCATCTTTTTATGTAATGCAAAAAAAGGAAGCTTTGCTCACCTTGTTGCCGAGCAACATGATGACCACTTCCTTCTGGGCATACTCGTGTATTTCAGTCAGCCAGGCCTTAAAAGTGGAAAAGAAACCTTCAGTCAGTGTATCAGAGGGATGGGAGAGCAGTCCATAAAAAACACACAAATACCACCGATTAAAGGCGGCGTTCTCTGCTTCCTCCTGAGCTACGTGTGAGCGGCGCCCCTCCAATCAATCACGGCGGGGCTGGCTCGTTCTTATCCGGCACTTTTATTGCTTTTCATTACTGAAAAGGCTCGGCGACTACGTAGCGGAGCGAATGATAACGTTATGTCATTTCCAAAGGGGGCTGTGGGGCACTGTCGGAGGGGGCCGCGTGCACGCCGGCAGGCGGAATGAAGCGTTCAGCTTGAGAGACTTTGGGAGGCGAAAATGAAGAGAAAGGCAGGCTTACCCTGATATTGTCGAAGGACGTCTTGCTGGTGATATCGTACAGCAAAAGTAGAGCTGCAGCAGGAGAGAGAGGAGCGTGTTGGGTGCACCTTTCCTGGCGTCCACACAAAGTTTTATGCAACACACACACACACACATCACGACACCTACACACACTTTCTGGGTACACATCTACAGCCTGGCTAGTCCCTTACCTCCACTGTTCGCACCCACACATACAAAGAGCATGAGGAAGTAAATGATAAAAGTGGACGGTTACCCTGCGCATCTCTGTAGTAGGCGTGTGTTACGCTGCGGAATCTCTCTTGGCCGGCTGTATCCCAGATCTGTGGATCAAACCGTATAATCACGCAGTGGCTAAAACGGGGAAACTCACAAACCTGAGCCATCCTCGCCAACCATTGACTCGAGCGGCAAACACAGAAACGCACCATTAAGCTGTTAAAACGCAGCAACTGGTTTGACTGCAGGGACAAAGACTGGGGTTATTTTTACTCTACTGTCTGTTGGAGAACTACAATGAAAGCTCCAGGGCTAAATTCCCAGAGTTTCTAAAGAAGACTGCACCAACAACTGCAGGGAGTGGACGGTTGGAACAACAGTAAATGGTATGCTAACACGTGCAGCTTCAGCCATGGGAGAAACCTCCTTGCAGTCGTCCTCAACAGCCAGTGAGCTTAGATGAGGTGACCCTAGCTCGTCCTGCAGCGAGCAGCAGGTGCACTGAGCGCTGATAATAACAACAGTCTGAACAGGAAGTCAGGGAAACACTCACATAGCCTCTTCAATGTCATTTAGATTCACTGATGTCTACACATCTATACATCAAAGCTAAGCTCTAATATGACCTAATCATAACATAAAGCACATTCACAATGAAGTTTTTGTACCACTTTTCAACATAAATACAACCTCTATGAATAATGTCTTTCCAGTTTCTAATTACCCATTGTTAGCCAAGTTCGGTTTTAATCTCTATAAGGAAATCAAGATCCCCCCCCAGTTATTCCAGCCTTGCTCAGGAAAAAAAGTAAATACTTCCTGAACCATCTCTAACAAAAGTGTTACTAGGTTGCATGATTTGCATCTGTGAAAAAGATTGCTTTCACTGGTTTAAAATACTGGGTCCATCTGTTCAACCAGTCAGCCAGAAACTCTAAACCTGCTTCTGAGCTGTCCCCCTCTGCCTACATTAGGGTTGATCACAGCATTTTGTCTGGTGTGTCGCCCATGCAAAGAAAAGGAAGCTAAAGATTTACTCGAGTTAGCAGAGGAATCTAAGTAGCGCCTCCCACTCGGCTTGGAATGATCAGGGTATGATGGCAGTTGCTTTACATTAACGGGATTTTGCTGCTGCATTAACTCCAGGAGCCATACGGCAGAAACATCGACTGGGCGAATTAGCAACGCCAACACACTCCATAATGTCATCGGCTCGGATTGCGTCTGGCTCTGAAGCTGCCGGGATGAGGTGATTTACGGCATCATGCGACGAGCCGGCGTCCTCACCTGGAGTTTGACTTTCAGGTTGTCCACGTCCACAACTTTGTTCTGCAGAAAAGGAGAAAAGCTTCATGAGCCTGACAATCCACCATATGCTTCAGTTGCTGGAATCCTCTGAATAATGACCATCACGGCAGCAAAACAAAGCTCAGAGACTCAGCGTGTGGCTAAAGAAGTAAGAACGTCTTTGAATGCTGGCAGGAAAAGCAATTTATAACGCCCACACAACAAGGTCCTGGGATTAGACTTAATTACACAACAGTGAGAAGGAGGCCGGCAGCATAACAGCCAACTTCCCCGTTAATTTCCTGCGGCCCTGCAAGGGGCGCCCCTTTATTTCCTCCACAGACAAAATAGGCCAAATCCTGACTAAAACAGCTGAGCCGTGATGTGTTATTTTCACCTAAATGCATGCAGGTGTGGAAACAAATGCAACGCAGCTAAACGGACAGAGCCTCACCGATGCGTCTGAAGGCCTAAAATAACGAGAGGTTCATTAGTGGCCAATGCAGCTCAACCTAAATGGACCAGCATTCAGCAGCTTAATTATTGACAGGAATCTAAGAAAGGGGTTAAATGTTAAGAGCTCTGAATAAAATGGACGTCCCAAGACTGAAAGTAAATCAAACGATTTGCCCCGGATCACTTTTGCCCCGCTTCAAAACATGCTGCTTTAGGGTGCATCTGTTGCTCAACCTATTTAAAAACAAGCCAGGCCAGCTACATTTCACACGTAAAGAACCAAAACCGCAGAACGCGATGGAAAGGCAGAGAGCTTGAGGAAGTGCGGCCAGCAAATGATCTGCAGCACTTCCTTCATACTGGTGACAGGTCGCTGCTGTCAGGCCCCGCGTTGCAAACAATGAAACCTTGTAAGAGCCACGAGGTGACACAAAAGGCGGCCGCGTTGTGCGCGAAGCCGCCGCTGCCTCTGAAATGGCCACCTGCTGCTCTACTGCCATGGCAAAGAAAAAGGAAAAAAAAAACGGCCGTGGTTCAACCCCTGCATTAGTTGCCATGGGTTTCCATTTCTCCCCCAATTATGACGTGCGAGGAGCCGCCGTGCTGAGTAACTGCTACAAGGAAACATGCTGAAAATAGACCAGCCATGTTAGGAGCTGCAACGGCGGCACCGCCTGCCTACCCGCACATGGAGGACGACCTCCGCGCGTTGACTCAAACGCTTCTGTCAGCGGCCTTGTTGCTTTTCCATAAACCGGAGCAGGGAAAGAAGAAGGCGAGGGTTCATATTAAGTGCCATTCGGTGGATGAATAGAGCGCGCTGAACGCTAGATTGTCAAGTTAAGGAGGCCCTCTTTCATGAATGGACGCGATCCTTGAGCCAGAACCACAATAGCTGACACGTCCGTGGTTCTGAGCGGCCGGCTCTCTGCTTCTCCCGTCCATTACGCACTCCAACATCAACACCACCATCTGGAGAAGACAATGCATCACTCTGCCTAATGTGGAGCCGCTTCCTCCTCAGATCAGACCCACTTATGTGACCATTAGACCCAGTGTTTGGCCTAACCGGGGGGAGACAATGCCCATCCCAGAGGGAGACGAGCATAGGGGTGCGCGCCTAAGGGCTTGGACTCGGCGTTGCTGTGAAGGGATGATTTACTGATGAATGGGTGTTCTTACACATAACACGGTAAACACGGCAACGTACAGAAATCACGTGAGCGTCGATGAATCAATCTTTGAGGCTGTTTGACACCATCTCTCACCCTAAAGTCAATGCCGACGGTGGCTATAAAGTTGCCTCCAAGAAAAGCCCCGTCTTTGAAGCGCACCAACAGGCATGTCTTCCCCACAGACGAGTCGCCCAGCAGCATCACCTAAAATAAAATAAAAAGAATTTAAAAATCCCACCAATCAGATTTGAGGCACAACAGGTTCACGGAGACTCCCGTTCCGCCTGCCGGGAGAGGAACTGAAAGTGCGAGGGGCGTGAGAAGAAATGATTTAGCAAGACATTTTAATCAGATGATATTATTTCGTAACGGGACGTGGCAAACACGGCTATGGCGCTGCCGTCGTGTGACGCCCCGCCAGTCAACATTCTGGAGCCAACTGTGCCATTTTACTGCCATCATTCCCCGTCTAATCAATGCAACAACAACCACAGGATGCACAATTATACAAGTCATCCGGCAGCATGTTTGTCATTGGCTGTGACTCATAGCTGCACAAACACACGGTGCACCAGGCGGCCGAGGCTGTCAAACTTGAATAGAACTTCTGCTTTTGTCTGCGGGTCCGTAAATCACCACAGGTGTGTCTGCGCCGCTCCGTTTCTCCTATTGAACCAGAGGGATGGTGAGGAGCAACAAGTTGCCGCCACCCTGCACAAATATTTGCATATCAGTAAAGGGCAGACGGTGCAACCTGGGGAGATTCACAGACTTGAAGCAGAGGAGAGCATCAGGTTTCTGCCTGTGCGCGCGCTGCCATCATCAGCGTGCACACAGGGAACACGGCAGAGCAACACTAGTCAACTGTTGGTTAATGGTTGACACTTAGCTGTCACCATACTCCAATTATTGTTCCTGCAGGTGCAGAATATTGACACTAACGCTTCCCACAAAAGCCCCACAAGAGGAGAGAAAAACAATCAATCACAACAGGACGTGATATACAAACCTTAAAGGCAATATCATAGTACTCGTTAACAGACGCGCATCTCTCCAACACATATTTTGAAGTGCCGTTTTTAGTCTGCTTGTCCGTCAACGATGTCTTTCTTGCAGACATCGCAATGCCAAGAAAAGGAGCGCGGGCGATAACAGCCGAAGCACAGCGATCTCCGAGACGTGTCCAAGAAAGACGCGCAGGGGTGCGTGTGAGATCTCCGCCGCTCAGTCCCGGTCTCCGCCAACCTGCAGACTCTCCGCTCGCATCACTGCGAAATGATCGCGTCGAGGAAGCGGCGCTGAATCACACATCCATGTGTGGCGCTGACAAAACGGAAGCGTCAGTGAAAACTTGAGGGAAACGAACGCGGCAGCGGCGGGAGCGGCAGCGGCAGCGGCAGCGGCGGCGGAGGCGCGCCAGCGTCTTTAACGCACCAGTCAGGAAGAGCGCAGATGACAAGCAGGCGGAAACATTAGTGTGAGGAGCGGCGCGTCCTGGCGTGGGCAGATGATGAGCTGCGAGTGCGAAGACGGGCGGGAGCGCAACACCACACCATTTCCTCCAGAGTGGCCAAGACGCTGTCCGTGTTGCCGGGCGGACTTTATCTCCGCGCCACCGGCTGCCGGAGGCGGCCACAGGTGGTGCCTCTGCAAGGAGTAAGTCAGAGCGAGGAGCCGCAGACACGAGAGGAGGGAGAGACCTGCAAATGTCAGTCCATTCATCGGTGGGATTCCTCTCCAAAGACTGAGAGTAGCTTCAAAAGGTCTAACAGGCCCGTGGATTATATTTCATGTGTCTCATTTTATAAATCAATGCTGAAAAATGTATAGCTTCTACATCAGCCCAACATCACTCCCTTTATCTTTTCTAAGCCCATACATTGATGCTCGGGACCCTATAAATATCTTTAGTTAATCACCCCGTCATACATGTCAAAAATTATTTCATTACGTTTCATTTGTGCTCCCGCAGTGTTTGTCTCCCCCTGCTGGTTCGCAACAGAACAGCAGCAAGTGTAATTTTATTATAAAGTATTGGGTTTTGTTTTATTTCACAAACATACACACATTACTAAGAAAACATAGTATTGCTGGTTCTTGACTATTTGTAGTGGCAGACAGATGTAACTGGAGTAGTTCCAGTAGGTCATGGAGACCAGACAGACTGGTTAGACTGGCAGCCAAATGCTACCTGGACTGGATATAGTAGGTTTTCAAGGGAGACGCTAACCTGACGGTTTCAAAGGGGAACAAAGGGGACAATACACTGGCTCAGACACAGACTAAAATGAGACTACATACACTAAACAGATGGTGGTTGTGTTTGGAGTTCTGGGGTTCTAGGTGAAGTGAGGGACTCTAAACTGATCTCAGGCGTGAATGTGAGTTTGAAGGGTTATCGGACTGCTCGTTAGATGTATTATATTATACGTTAGCCCTGCGGTCACACACCCGCCCTGCCATGAACTGACAACTTGTCCTGGGTCTAACCCTCATCTGACCAATGGCAGCTGGGATTGTCTCCAACCTCTCCAATCCCGTTAAAGGAGAAAGCAGTGGAGGATGGATAGGATGATGGATGATTATTTATTTATTTATTTTTGTATTCTTTGCACATCTGGATGTAGAAATGTGGGTGACTGATTTTAAAGTGAATGCAGTAAAAGCCTCTCCTGTGTGTGTTTTTCCACGTCTGGAGCTCTCAAAAAAAATAATTCTGGCTGTTAGAGAGTGATGAAGACAGGAGGGAGCTTGAAAGCCGTTAGAGTTATTCCAGGTGAGAGCCGCAGACACGCTCCTGGTGTATTTTCACCTTGTGCACGTTTGGGGCTGCACGTTAGCCTTGACGTTAAAGCCGCTCAAACGAACGCAGCGGTGTCTCGTGTCTGCGGTGCATTTATTTTTCTTCCCCTGAGGAGTTTTGAGCCTTGAATCACACACAAACTTATGCTAATGCGAAATGGCAAAGCCAATTTCATACTTTGCTACACATTTCTGCCCGCGCCATTGCTGCCCTGACAGCAGTTACACGCAGCTAAATTAACGCCGCCGCTTCAGAAATATAAGTATCGCGCACTAAATGATCCATACATCCTCCTGATTTTGTCCCGCTCATCTCCGCTTGCCACACAGAATAAACCTCTGTCCTCACACGTCGCCGAGCGTGAAATCCATGTTGTTTAAAATCAGCTTTGTTGCAAACATCCTGCAGCACTGGCCTTCATTGGACCTTCTGTCTCCATGAGATCCTGATCACAGCCTCACCATCAGCCATGATGACAACCATGACCCCCCCCCCCACACACACACACACACACACACACACACACAGAGATTCAAGCTGCACCTCGGTCCCCCATGAGCAGTGGAGAGAGAGGGAAGATTGGCTCCGCTGTCATGTCAGTACAAACAGTTCATCAGTGTGACAGCGCTCGGGCGAAGTCAACAGCACACGAGGAGCGGTGGGAGGTGGGAGGTTGGGGTGGGGGGGGCAAGACTTACTGTGAAACCAATGCCGACGGTAGCAGTGAAGGACCCCGGGAGGAACTTGCCCTGGTCGTACTGAACCAGAAGGGAGGTTTTGCCCACTCCGCTGTCACCAACCAGGATGGTCTGCAGAGAAGGAGAGGGAGGGGGGAATGACTCTATGAATCCATGCTGGCCCCTTCCCGGAGGCAGGGTCACGTGGTCTTTGTTTAAATTATGGCCGCATGACATAGGAGAGCGTGCAAAGGTTTCTCATTTCCGTGCAAATCTGTTAGTGTATTCAAGCAGAGGTTACAGGGAAGTCTCACATGGATTCCAGAGTGTGGAACCATCATCCACATGCCTACAGTCATGGACGGACTTGGGTCTTTAAACCCTCAGGGTTAAAGGCTGGGATGAGAATAAGCCAGTAAAGGTAGGGATAAATCATGGAACAGTTTCGAATTTTAATCCAGCCATGTAACCTGGAAAAAAAGGAAAATCCATTTATATATTTATATTAAAATCTCACAGCAGTGAAATCTGCTTACTTTAATGTTTCGGTGCCTCTAGTGGTCACTAACTGCAACTGCACCACGTCACCGGGTAAAAACCAACATATGTATGAGGTGTAAATCATCTTTCTAACCTTTGTTTCCATTAGTCTTTTACTGAAAACTGAGCTGTGTTCACAAGTCAACCGCGTGTCGTGGTGATTTCTGCACAGTTCTACCCCGCTGAGGGCCAGCCCGTGCACGAGTGTTGGTTACACTAACAGTGTTCATGGCAGCGCTGCTCCATGCGCTGTAATGCAGTGTGACAGCTGGAGGTTGGGCACACAGCCTGCAGGAGGGAAGAGCAATGTGTGTGTGGCCATTAGAGATGGTTGCTCATATCACAGGCTGATGCTGTTGCACCCATGAGGGGGGAAAAAAGACAGATCACAACTGTCTCAGGCTGGTCACATTTGCCAACATTGGTGAACAAGTACTGCCCAGGGCAGGCCGCAAGTCATGATTGTTTACTTCTATGTACAACCCTTAAAATGCGTCAGTATGTGGCTTATGCTATGTCTTGTTGCGTCACCCTGCGTGTGCATCCGTCAGACCAGTCCGCTCTGGTTTGACTGAAATAAACTGGGATCTTTACCCTCTTGATGCCACTTGGTCTGGTTAATCTCATATGCAGCTGATGCAGTGACTCAGTGCAGGCCCAACATGTGACAACACTGCTAAATACGACATTTGCATATTTAACCTTAAAACTGCTTTAAAAATAAAGTTAAAATAAGCCATCTGCAGCCTCGAAGCAGCCAGCGGGTATAAAAACCCACAAACCAGATCAGCAATTAATCCTGCTTACAAACTGATTACATGATTCCAAGTACAAGGCTATTTAGCACAATAAATTACTTTTATCTTGACACTAATTTCACATAACTTCAATAAAATCAAACCCGGTGCGACAGACGCCGTTTCCCGCGATTGAGGGTCTTGCAGGTTCCAGTGCAACACTGGATGTGGGCATAAATCAGCCGATTCGCCATGGTTACGGCCTAACTGGGGCCCTCCGGTGCGCGCAGCCCGTTGACACTCATTACTCCTGCAGCAGCACGCTGCCCGCCTCTTATCTCCAGTCACCACATATGGCGCAGCGTTACAGCACTTTCCCGCGTGCAGGATGTTCACTTTAATCGATGACAGCAGCCCGAGTTCTGCAAGGTTTGAGCAGAACGCTGCACGGTCCGCTAGAATATAGGAACGTAAATAATATTCTATAGGAGCTGTTTGTTTTGATTTTCAGCGAGAGGCGCCGGGAGGTTTGCGTCTCTGAGGTCAACATCACATCGCCCGAGTGAGCGGGAGGACAAATATTCTCAAGTACAAATGATGCACACCAGAGGGGAGGTGCTGCGTGCCTGACTCACCCTCCGAGGAGGAAGTGGAGCGCGGTACAGCCAGCCGGTGTGAAATCAACATATTACTATTTGATGCCTCCTCATCAATTGTTGATGCAGACATGAAAATGTTCTCAAGACAAACATTGGTCCCAGGACAGAACCAGCCATCCCTTGGATGATGGAAGGAGTTTACAAAGATGTTTCAGGTGGAAAAACCCAAAAAAAAAAAAAAAAAAAAACACACATGAAATGATGTCAATGGGATCAAGAGTGCGCCCCAGAGGTTTTGAGATGAGAACCATTACCTAATCTAATGGGATATTTACCCTGAAAAATAGCAATTGGTATCCAACTTTCCGCTGAAAACATTTGTAATTAAATTGGGTTAAACTCCAGGGACCAGAGGAAGAATGGTAAAAATAAAGATTTTCCTCTGTGCGCCCTTTCAAACATGGTAAATGCTAAAATGATGCGTTTTAATCCGAGTACAAGAGTCTGGCACAGGCATCTTGTTCAATATTCATGTAAAAACTTGAAATATGGCCTGTAAAGACGGTGCCATCTGCCTCGTCCATGCTGTGTACTTCTTGGCAAGCCATGACTTAAATACAAAATGGCAAATATAACCAGGAACATGATTAGTAAGCTAACGGGGACTTGTTCTGGGCTCTTAGACGGCACATTACTGGGCTTAAAGCAACATATAAAGTAGAGTTAATAACAGGTTTAAAGTTTTGACCACGATCCATAAAGTGTGTCGTCTTAATACTCAGCTGCTCTTAAACTCAGATTAGTTCTTATTGCATTTATCAGGTTTATTATCGGACACGCGTCTAGACAATGTGGATCTTTTTTTAAGACTACAACCAGTAAGTATCTCAGTAGATGCTATCAGAACTCATAATTAATACTCATATTAACCAATTTTAATAATGTTCAAGCACCCCCCCCCCCCCAAAAAAAAAGTTGAGATACAGAGAAGACTTGAGAAATTAAGGTAATTTTTCAGTATTTTCCAACTAAAATGAGTCCAGTAATATCAGGTAGCAACAGTTTGGGCTATTTACAGTCAAAATTTGGTTTATTGATATATAGTCATTCATCTTTGTGCCTTTTATTTACATGTAGAATAGAGAGATTCTGTGTTTTGTATAAGGAAGTTTATAAAATTACCTTATGCGTCATATCTTTGTTGTAGTTTCCGGGGGGTGTGTGAGCGTCATCTACGTCCGTGTTTACCAGGGATGAAACGCAGGCGATGTCCTGCAAAAATAGACTCCGGCTCTTCTTATTCCTGCACTTTACCCGCAGCATAAACTGTTTCAGATCTTAAGTGGAGGAGTTTCTACAAATGAACGCTCTCCATCAGCCTCCCGCCCAGTCTCTCCCTTCCTCAGGGTCACTTCCTCCACCCCGTTTGAAACCGCAGCAAACACGCATCAGCCGAGGTCCTGCGGTTTAAACCCGACTAATTATTTATAGGGAAGGTAGTTGGATGCTGTTTTCAGTATTTATAGGAGCTAAAACACTCCTGGAATTTTCTGACAAATGACGAAGACCAGGAGTTCAGAACCCTGGAGAGCACCCAGACCAAAATATCCCACCTGAGACAAAAACAAATAAATAAAATAACTGGAAATAACAGGGTGGAAAAGACAGAAAAGTGGATTTAATGCGTAGTGGAATACAAAGTAAGATAAGTCCAGAAATACATAGGAAACAGTCTCGCTCTGGCGGCGCCAAAACGCCCCCTTAAAACACAACGTTTTTAAATTGAGCCATCAGTCACGTGGGGAAATGTTCACGTAGAAGATGCAAAGTTGACAACCTGACGCCAAAGACGCTGCATTTTGTTAGTTGAACAGCGCAGGACGTGGACAGATGACACACACAACACACACCTCTCCAACAGTATAGAAAAATAACATCAACTCACACCGATGAGTCTGCTCTCTGTCAAACTGACGCTTCACTGAAGCAACAGCACTGTGCAAGGTCAACAAGGCCACTGAAACTCACATGTGGTGGTCATCCTTTCCGAACAGAACAGGTCATAGTAACAGCAATTAAACGTACAGTAAATGCTCAACCTAAGACTTGAAAAAAAGGCATTCATTGCACATCTGTGGGGAGCAATCGATTCATCTTTTCAACTACTCAAAGGCAGGATGATTCTTCCGACCTTGGAAAAAATAAAAGCAAACAGTGGTCTGTGGAATTTGTGCTGATGATTGAAATGCACCGGAGGGACAATAAATCGTGAGGCAAACAGCACGCACAGTGACAACACTGCATATTAACGGATTCACAGGAGGTAAAAACACATGGTGTTTTTAAGCTTGCATAATGTTAAAGAGCTAACATAGAACTGGGAAAAAAAAGTTTGCTTCATGTGTTTTCCCATTTCTGACCATATCAATCTTGGAAATCAGGGACAAAAAGATGCAAAACCAAATTTGCACCCCCGGAACAGCGGAATAAATAATAAGTACCGAGTGCATCACACGGCCAGTCGGGCGGCCGTGCGACTCGAACCGACATTTTCTGAGGCAGAGATTGTCGTCTCTTTCAGTTCTAGAAAATACTGACTAAAATATCAAGTTAAAAACTATTCAAACACCACAATTGAGTCGGAAACTTTATAACCATCACTCTCGATCCTTAGTTGTTTTGTTCCTAATATAGGTTGTAATTACAAGCATTTAGTAACGTGTGCACGAGTGACGGTGCAGGTAAAATGATCGTGTCCACAACAACTCCACTGAGTGACCTGTGTGTGTGTGTGTGTTGTTATAGTCTTACAGTAAAGTGCACTTCACCTGTCTACTCAAAGCTTGGATAACAATGCTTCAAAACAAGCACACGAATGATTCTGACGTTCCGCTCTCCCTTGAAATGAAGACAGAACACAGTAAAGCTGCTTCTGGGCTCTTCCAACTGAAAGCTGTGTGTACAAACACACAGCTTTCAGACCTGGGATGAAAACCGGCGCGGCGGCAATATAACGTGATCGGTCTGAAAACAACCACGCGACGCAACGCACAAGCGTGTGCAGACTTGTATGTTTAAACGTCCAGCAGTCTTATTGTGGTCTTTAAATTCTACATCAACACCTTAAAGAGAACGTCCTGGTGGAGGAAGATGTTGATTATGTGCCCTTGATTCACAAGTCACAGATCACACAGGCTCTCCTGGGGCTCTTCCCCTGCAGGTCCCAGTCCGTCTCATAATGCCCGACAGTCTCTCCCCTCTGCGGGGGCTACCTGATACGTCCGTCGCTTTTGACTGGGCCCAGTTCAGACTTGGGGTCTGGGGACAGGGAGCTCCAGGTGGTTTTAGAGCAAAGTACCAAAGCTGGGCAGGAGGAAGTCTGCGAGGCGCATATGTTGCCCGTGACCCAGAAGGTCCCAACGCTGCTGTCCACCCACTCTTGCAGAGGCTGATCCACCAGCTGGGCTTTGCGCCGCGCCTCCTGCATGGCGGGCTCCTGAGGAGGCAGCTGCAGCACGGAGCTGAGCTGCTGCATGCTCTGCTCCAGGTACAGGTCGCGTGGAGGGCCCGCGTGGAGCCAACTGTCCTCCACTGTGAAGAAAATCAAAAGAAATAGCTTCTCCGCGTCTAAACTCAGTGTTGATCATCAAACATTGACCTGACGCCTCACCTTTCCGCAGCGGCTCCTTATCTTTGAAGGTTAACGGCGTGACGAGGAAACGAACCTCCGCCACCCGCTTCCAGTGTTTCAACACCTTCACTGTCCAGGTACCGGGCCGCAGGGGGCGCTGCAGAGGGGGCTTATATTGCGTGTACTCTGCGTCTAAATCCACGGTGATGTCGTAGGATGCTGCCACCACCAGGGCGGGGTCGATCCACACGATAGTGGCCGTGAGGTTGGGACCACGCGCCCACTTCTGGACTGCCAGAGGTTCGCTCATAGGCCCGATCACTCCCCCGAAGTTCCGGAAGATTCTTTCCTTTGGATCCCAATCTGTGCCAATCTGCCAGAGACGGGGACAAGAAAAGATGGTTATTAAGACACAGGGGGTCCTTTCCCAAAGGTGCCTTGACATGCAGGAAAGAAACATAAAGAACCATTTAAATAAGACACTTACTTCCAGATTCTTCAGCCTTTCGAACTCTTTAAGGTTCGGTTCGAGGATGAATGTTGTTTGAGGCACTGCCCACATCTCCAACGTCTCCTTGACGTCTGATCCCACAGCCTGGACTTCCTGACGCACCAGGTACCCTTGGAAACGGTCGTCATAGAAGTACAAGTGTACCGACAGAGGGAAACCTACAGGTTGGAACCTGCGGCGGCGGAGGAGAAAAGAGGTAGCCTTCGTTATTATCTCCACGTTATTGGTATAATTTAGTGTGACCGCACCAGAATTAAGTCTACTATTTAAACAAGTGTCATCTGCTGACCTGCAGGCGTCTGCTTGGTTCTGACGAGTTGCCAGATTCTTAAGGCCAAGGCGAAAGAAGGACATGTAGGTAGTGAGAGCAATGTCACTGAGTGAGCCGACGCCGTCCAGCTGCTCAAACACACTCTCCCAATATGCTTTGATGGCAATGGTGCCTGGAGCGTACTGGCCGTACAGGTGAGTGTCCAGGATTTCGATGACCTCCTGGTTCACCGTCGACTCAAACTTGCGAGCGAAGAATGTCGGCCGGGTCAGTTGCTGTGGGTCAGTGGAGACGGAATAACAGAATCAAGACAACGAGACCAATTTGGAAAGATTAGAGTCTGCGCCGCTCACTCACCTGGATGCGAATAAGGTCTTGTGGTTTGAAATCGTTGGGAGAGCAGCCGCACCAGTCAACAATGTGCTTGTACTGGCACTTACACCCTAGTTTACGGTTCCAGTTGGTCACGCGGAGGTTGTTGTCTATGAGAGAGTCGCACATGTGACTGTTCCCGAGCACCGTGTGGAAGAAGGACTGGAGAGAGACCAGAAACGCATCATTTCAGCCGTGCGCATTGGACTGCAGTGGCTGTGGTGTGAAAAAGAGGTTACTGCAAATGTCAAAGACGTCAAGTGATTAAGTAGCATAGCCTGATCTCTAATGCTACAGGAGCAGGACAGGTTTATTTATCGACCCGTCTGTCTCCACACCAGGAGCTCAGCAGACTTCCCCGGGCTTACTTACCTCAGCAGGGAGCAGAGCGTAAGAATAGAACTGCTTCAGCCCCAGTACCAGGTCATCCTGGGAGTTGATGACATATTCCACAAAGCGGCGATTGAGTGCGAACCAATCTGAGCCTCCCGAGACCTCCAGGCCCTCTGGAATACTGCGCTCTCCGAGACGCCACATGTGGTTGTCACACTCGTGGAAGAGGCGATCAAGGCCCTGCTTCTTAATAAACCTTCAACGCGAGGCACAGTTCAGGTTAATGTCTGGCGGATTACACCCCTCAAAATAAATAATGGCACTGAATATGACTGCCTGAGCTGCCGCCACACTTTTCGAATTATGCTAAGAGAGTCATTATGTTGTCGCCTGCCTCCCTCCTGACAAACAGCAGAATTTAAAATCTTTCATTAGTTTCCTGCGGCTGACTCATTTATGCCCATCTGTCATTCACAACAGTCATTTATTGTGGGAGGGGATGGCAGTGGGGCACTCTTGGACAGCTGAATATCACGTTTTCATTACTCACCGGACATTTTCTCTCCCGTGGGACTTGAGGAAGTTTTTGTCTCTTTGCTGCGACAGAAATGCTATTAGCTCATCGTTGGTCCTGCAAGAGGGAAACCACACATGTGAAAACAGGTGGATTGAAACACAGGTCCATTAAAGGCAGCTCTCGTCATCACTGTCAGTGAAGTAAACAATCCTTCAGCAGCATTAGGATTCTGCCGTCCAGACAGCTCAGAAAGTGACTCAGTGATGATGGAAGAAGGTGGTGCACTGCCTGCTGACAGCTATGTGTGAATGCTAACATCAAAATACTGAAGCAACGCTGCAGCTGACTGAACACGTCAATGTTGATTAACTGCAGGTATTTGGAGCACTTCAATGGTCAAGGTTTCTAGATAAAATGAAGGTTGAACAGAGTTAAGTTTGGAAGAATTTGGAAATTTCTGAAGGATCGACGAGCATTGTGGAGCGTCGTGATCTTAAAATGTGCAAATGTTGCCTCAATATTAACAAATTAAAAAACGAAAGCATAAATTGGACAAAAATCTGAGTATATAGACTGTAAAAAACACTTGCTGCAGTCAGTAATTTGGGAAAATGTGTATCACTTTATGACTTCACAATAATATATATACACATATATATGATTTAAGCATATTTAGCAAGATTTGGAGCTCCTACCTGGTTGGGAAATCTGTAGCGCTCAGGTTAATGAAAAAATCCCATTTCCAATCCAGCATGGACAGGAGGTCCTGCATGCTGTGGAGATAGGCCTTGAGGAGGCTGGCACCCCCCCAGATGGTCACCATCCTCCAGGGTGTGGCTCTAATGTTGGGGTACTGCTGGGCCACCTGCAGCACCTCCCGGTGCATGTATCCAGAACGCTGCAAACAAACCGGGTACACCAGTGATGCTCTCCCAGCTCTGACGCAGACATCAGAAATGTGTACAGTGGGTCACCGAAACGCCTCCTTTCAAAGAAGTTAAATCATTAAAAAGTGATTGGGAAAATAACCAAGCAGCTGCCGAGATTTATGGAGGAAAATTAAAGGAGGTAAAAAAAAAACAAAAGCTGACGCATATGTTTTGTTAATGAAGATGATTACTTTTGAAAAATGGTTAAATTTAGCTTAACATCCTGACTATGTATAAAGTGGAGATGCAGTATGTTAGTGCTTCGTTGCATCACAGGGAGAAGGTTCTGATTTTGTTGTGGAAGTTGCATACTATCCCCATATCTGCTGAGGTTTCCTCTGGGTTCTTTTCCTAATAGGGTTTACTCGTTACTCTGAGAGGACCCGGAGGTGTGAACTTAAGTATATTGAAAAAGATCAATTTAATCCCGCTGGCACTTATCCTGATTCAGTAAAAGGCAAATAAACCCCCCAAAAATAAATAAATAAAATCTACGGAGAAGGGAAGAACTGCTCACAGCCATCATTTGGAGAAGAAAGAAGAAAAGGTTTAGCTGTTGGCAGCCTGACTCAAGCTGAATCTGACCTGCTTTAGGGACTCATCTCTCAAACCAGAGTTGTGCCTCAGAGATAAATGAGATGGGCTCGGCGACGCCTGTGCACGGCTGCCTGTGCACGGCTGCCTGTGCACGGCTGCCTGCCGATTCCTCACCCTCGCCTGCTCTCTATCGACCCCTGTTGGCAGAATGGAGCAACTGCCGCGCAATCTACAATCTTTTCGCCTTCAGGAGAGCAGACTGCTCCACTAAATCTGGACCCTAAGTCTAACCACGCTATGCATGCTAATCCCCTTAACACACTGTGAGACCCGCGAGATAAATTTAGCCTGCAGGAAACAGGAAGACCTAAGTAGGCAGCGCATGTGTCACTCTGCCCTCTGAAGGAGGTACCTTGTCCACGTGTATGTAGTAGTAGTGGTCACGGTGATAAATGGCCTTAATGAGGCGTTTGAGCTGGCGTACAGCGCGGCCGTGGACCATCAGAACGAAAGCCACTCTGACGGGGTTCTCCACATTGGACAGGCTGTTGTCGAGCTCACCCACAGCCTGGACCTGGCTTGAAAAACCTGGACGAAGCAGTGGATGGACGCAGGGTAAAACATAATTCCATTGGAAATCATCCTGCTGCACGCATCTTTAAACGTTCTCACCGAGCTGTGGGCAGAACTGAGGCAGTGTGCCAGGCATGAGCTGGCCGGCCTGGTGCTGACACACGATGTTGGCTATCTCCTGCCGGCAATGCTGCGACTCGGCGCGATGAAGGGCGGACAGCGCGTCTTTGCCTATGATGTCACATTTGGGAGCAAAGTCACTGCTGGAGGCCTGGTGCGCCAGGTCCACGCTACCCGGCTCCCCCAGTACGGCGGCGCCGGGGAACCTGGCTGCTCCGTCGGTGCCGCTTCGAGCGTCGCTGTGGTTGCGGCTGCTCGACAGGTCGCGGAGGACGCCGCCGCCCCACCCAGGTCGGATCACACTCTGCTCCTGTGGGGGCTTTGGCTTAATGCCCGATTTTTCTCCTTTGCGGCTGGTTCCTCTCCTCAGCGCGCTGGCAGCTGTGCCCCCCGTCCGCTCTAACCTGACGCTCCATTTGCCCCTGTTCTTCCCTGGCAAAGACTTGTGCTTCTCCCACAGCGCGATGTCCCTCTTGGGATCCTGGATGTTGTGGTCCGGCAGCTTGGATCTTCGGATTTTTCTCTGAAGACGGAAAATAGAGAGAGAAAGAAATCAGGGCAGGAAGAGAGCGACAGCCTCAGGGAAAGAAAATAGACCTTTTTAGAAAAAAAATAAAATCCAAGGTTCCGACCCATTCGTGGATCAGAATATATCTGAGCAAAAACCAGCGAGGAGAGGATTCACAGATGGAGACCGATGCGGGGTGAACAGAGCTCACACAAAGACAACCTCCGCGAGGCCCAGAGGGAAAGATGTTTTGTCTATTTGGAATGTTTTCCCTTCATTTCCCTGATCGCTGTTATTTTTAGCCGAGGCTCTGCCTTTTTGTGGAGGCAATCAGCAAAACGCACAGTTCTGAACATTCACATACGCACTCATCACATCACGGAAGCATAATTACAGCCTTGATCGGGGAAAAAAACAAGCCTTTTTCCCTATATTCTCTGATGACACAGCTCTGTGGATTATTCAGTAGTTATGTTCAAATCTAAGTACAAAAACAAAGCGAAGGACAGGAAGCGCTGTTCCTTGTATCGGTGGTTGTTCTGTAATGAGGTGATAACTGCACCAAAACAAACACCTTTTTAAGAATTTAAATAAAACCTGTCTCCAGCCATACATCTGAGGGAGGAAAGCAGGATTTAAAAAAAAAAAAGAAGAGAAGACGACCAAAGGCAGGTTTAAATCTTCGGGCTAATCCGCATCAGCTTTGGCAACGAGTAGATTATAGCGCGTCATCAGAGGCCCTTCAAAAACGTGCACGCAGAGGAGGAAGAACGACGCGTGGGCTGAGAGACCTCTGCCTCCGTCGGTCCGGCTCGTGCCGCTGGCTCTGCGTCGGCCCGGGAACTTTCGGAACTGAGGACGGACTGTAGCTGGGTGGTGGGACACGGAGCCAGAGAATACGCTGCCAATAATCCAGCTGTCACTCAGCAGGAAACAGGCCAAATCCACCCTCGAACCGTTACAGGGGAAGCCATTGTGGGGCAACAGAGAGCCCTTTCTACTGCGCTTCAAAACAGTTATCCAGAGGGGCATTTTAGACCAGCTGTGGCACATCTGTACGGCAGGCTGTGGTTACGATGGAACAAAATCGAATGCAAGTGGGGATGCAAGTGTCTTGTCACTTAGCGTAAGGACAGACACTACTAATAATAATATACCTATTCCTGTAAAGCAGACAGGCACGCCGCCCAGGCTAATGTTTCCATTTTCCTTATCGCTCGTCTGCACGGCGTTTTAATTAACGCCATCAAGCCAAAAATGTATTGATTCAAAGGCGAGCCGGGCAGCGACTTTACTTTCCAATTAAAGCTGAGCAAAAACCGTATCGGCGTCGCCATCTGCTGAGGAGGGGAGCAGCAGCGGAGCAGAACAGGCGCGCAGAGGACGGCGCGGGGATGAAGGTCTCCCCCTGTCCTCGCCATCCCTTCCCTCTTTACACAGCCTTTCACATAATGCCTTGTGTCCACACAAGCCCGGCCAGCCGCCGATTTGAGATGTGAATGGACGACGGAGCGGGGAGAAAACCTGTGGAGAGACGATTGTGAGGCTTTTTAGGCTTGACATTAGTCGGCAAGCCGGCACACGTGCGTTACCGCAGAGGAATAATCAAACTGAGAACTCAGGAGTGTGGTAGTTCTGGTGTGTATCCTCTTCCCTGTCCAACAGGAACTGTAAGTCAACTCACATTTCTCTGAATGTGTGCAAGTTTGAACTTGAAAGCCATGCCATGAAGCTATAGAAGGCCTCGGGGCTAAAAAAAAAAAAGCAAGCTGGCGCCACAAATCAGGCAGAACACTGATCCCGAGTTCAAATGCAATCTGCCTGGTCCGGTCCGGCAACAATCGCATTACCTGAGAGCCACTCAATTATAGAGACTTAGCTCTGGGTCACCGATGACAGTTTGGGAGGCTTCTTATATCATGTATTCTTGTGTGGAGGCGATTCCTTCCTCAGGTTGCTGCTCGCATTCCTGGGTAAGTGATCACGCCGTCCTGGGGCGGCCACAGACGCTGCAGGAAGGATGCGTGGGTCCAGGTGTGCAGGAGGTCTCCCACGTGCACATGTCCACTCATCACCAGGGTCATGAGTGGACATGAAGGGTCACGCCAACTCAGATCGTGCATCCTCTCACACGGGAAAGTTCAGCGGGATTACGCAGACCTGCGCGGATGCTGCGCGTCAGCCGCCACCGAGAGCCCGTTATCGCTCATCTGGCTAAAGTTGCAGTGTTTCACACGCATCCTGTTGCGTGTGAATGAGGCACAGTAGTAGATTGCCTGTTTCCTCTGTCATCACGATTGCACAACGACACAATGGCTCAAGATGTAACGGCGAATGTGGAGATTAAGTCGTTTGCAAAAGTTAGAGGACGCGTCAACAGGACAAGAACACTGATTTATTAGCCAGTTAACTCTCTGTAACTTCTACCGAAGTCACATTAAGACAGGAAAAGAAAGGCTTATCGGTTTGTGTCAAACGTATTTTTGTTTTCAATAGAATGAATGTACTAATAATCTAAGCTAACGCCAGCTTCGGTCAGCGTATCAACACGGTGAGCTAACGGCTAGCGCCACAATCAAACCCACAAAAAATCCCTTTCTATGCGGGAAACAACTCGAACAACCGCGGCTTACCTCCGCCTCGCCTTCCTCCAGGCTCCGAAGGCTCCATACGACAAGTCCTTGGATCAGAAGAATGGTCAACGCGGCGGCAATTGCTAATTTGTATCGGCGGAGCAGCTTCTGAACTCGAGCGCTGGCCACCATTTTTCCTGCTGTTGGCGAGGGGGGGAGGGGGCGGGGGCGGGGGGAGCGGGGGCGCGGCGCGCTCCGGCCTGCGCGCACACGCGGCGTCGCCGCAAAGTTTGTTTCCAAAGAGTGAAAAAAGCCTCGAATAAATGCGGTTTCAGTGCCAATCAACACTGTCGGGAGAGAATGAATGAGGCGCCACGCAGGCTGATTTATGGCGTAGGTGAAAAGGTGAAAGGAAACGATTGTAATCTCATGTACACGCAGCAACCTTGTGGATTCCTTATCATTGATTTTGTTATTTTCCGTTTTGGTGAATGATAGGACCCTAAAGACGGACACCATTTTCCATTTGGACCGAATCCACCCTGTCTACAGGCCTGTTGACTTGGACCAGAACCTCTGGTGTTAAATATGATATGACAACTCCTCTTGTAGTCCATGTCCCGCACAACAGGAGGCATCATCAGTCACGTTGTCTTTGTCCGCCATGTGGTGTCATTACACGGGTTGGCATTAACTCTTATTGAATTTGTCAGGCCGTAAACGTGGTTTTATTACAACTAGATTACCATTTCACGCATAAACCACCTGTGCGTTTGGTTCAACTCGCTGCAGGACTCATTAACGTGGCATGTTTGAACATCCTCACACGCACATAAAAAGGTTCCTTGGCTGGTGATTAAATGACAGTGGAGCTAAATCTTCTGATGTTGTCTATCTTTTGGGGCAGATTGCTACACACGTACCCCCATGAATACTAATATTTGCGTTGTCTTTGTCTGGCAGAGATCCGACGGGACCTCCCGCACGGTTACCCGGGTGACGGGAATCCGGCTCAGGCATCCCGAGTGTTCACCTACTGGTCTGGATGGATTAATTATATCTTGCGGAAGGAGCAACATTGTGTTTTGGTCATATTAAGAAATTTACTTTCTGCTCTTGGTGTGATAAGACTATTTGAAATACGCACGGCTCTTAAATTAAATATATATGTTTAATCATAAATCTGTCCGTGCGCACGGGTTATGAGATGTGCATTAGATCTAATATGTATATATATAATATATATGTTGACCTTCCCCCGCCATAAATCAAACACTTCGGAGGCGGAGAGCGACGTCATGAGGCCAGGCGGGGAGCGCGCCAGTGCGCCTTCGCCACTCCGTCATAAACACTCCGGCGTGTCCGCCGTCGGGAGTCCGACTCGAGCTGCGGAGCGCATGTGCAGCGCCTCCGCGCGTCCGCGGCCGACAGACGTCCAGGGTGCACGACAGAAAGTTACTTTTCCTCGGACATGTGAGGTGGAGGCACTTTTGCGCGAAGCCAGGGGAGATCTGGAGGGTTCCCGATGGAGACGACGACAGTTTACACGGGAGAGATGACCACCGCCGCAGGTCCGACCGTGCCCCCCCCGCAGCTGACATCGGAACAGATCACGGTGGTCGCCGCGTCCTGTGAGTGAAAATGAAATCATTTTCTCCGTCGTTGCTTCTTTTTTTATACGGGATCGTCTTATTTTCCCTCGCTGAGCGCATCTGCGGCGCGGCCGGTGCGACTTCTTTGTCTTTGTGCCTGACGTTATGGTCGCGATCCCTGTGTAATAACATTTAATGAATAATCCAATCAGGTTCTTTTCACGCTGCCACTGTTTTGGACAGACTGGCAAGAGCAGAGGAGGGAGATTACACCTTAAAGCGTTCAAATCCCAACTCCAGTCTGTCAGTGGGAACATGAAACTTTCTCAGGCTGAACTTTTTCAGAAGACCCAGTGGTGATGACTGTCCCCTCTGTCCCCTCTGTCCCCAGTTTTCTCCCTGGTGTTTTTTGTGGTCGTCCTGGTGCTGATCTCCATTATTTACAACAAGGATCCTCACTGTTGTAAAGCCCGCTCCTGCCGAGGCCAACGCACGGATATGGTAAGGCCCTTTTTCCCACACGGGGACACAGAAACTGCCTTTTGTGCAGCGTCCTCCTTTAGAGGAAACAAATGATATTCTATATTCAGCCAAGCGAAAGACGCGTCAAACTGAATTTTCACGGCTGCGGTAGAAGGGCTGGAATAAACCTGATACCATCGCCGCCATTTGCCTCAGTTAAATTAGCTGCCCCGCGGACACGACCATGGGATTGGACACACGTTTGTCCTATAATAGAGAGACGAGTTCAGAACCGGTGTAAGGAAATCAGCCCATTTGGGTATAAAGTGAGCGGCAGCACTGTCCCTGTGTCACCGGGGTGTGAAGCGGAAAGGTGAAAGTAGCCTGTCATTGGCCCTTCTGCTTCCTGTCCCTGACATGCTTCTCGCCTCTCAGGGGTGTTTGTTTGTTTGAGTGTTATCTCTAGATAGCAAGGGACGACTCATACCCCCCCACAACCACCTATGTCAGCAGACAGGAAACTGCTCCGCTGCGGTTTCCAGAGAAAGGCCTCTCCCGTCCCATTTGAGGAACCAACAGTGCGTTCCGCCGGAACAAACGGACCGCATTATGGCCCGCCTGTTACTCACGGCGTGCCTGATAAGAAACCACAGGACGTGCTCGGCGTCCCCTCCCCTGAGCTCAGCCTCAGCAGTTTGGGCTCTCGGATGGTTGCTCTGAATGTCGCCGCTGTGTGGGGGGGGGGAGCGGCGTCGTTGGAAGACGGAGTCTCCCTTCGTGTCCTTAACTTCATCGTCCCATGCCCGCTTCAGTTCGCAGCATGAATGGTGGGCAGAGCCCATTGTGTGTGTTGGGGACACAGGGAGAGGACAATGAGTCCTCTTTGGCTTTGCGGTGGTGAAAAAGGCACGCTGCTGCTGTCCTCCCCCCGGATTCACCTCTGATTTTACACGGTTGTGCTTTTGAATCGGTGGCAAACGCACAAAAGGACGAGTCTCCCTCTTTCTCCCCTGTCCTGAGGACTTTTTGGGGAGTTCTTAAAGGGCTCAAAACAGTGTGAGGGAAAGTGACCTTTGCCATCGCATTTTTCAAGGCGGTGAGGGCCGTGGCAGAGGTCAGCGGAGTGCGCCGCTCGGCCTGTGAGTGATGTCATTGTTTAACCGGCCTGGGAAAATGATAAATCTGAAATTCCTCCACTTATCTGTCGTGCACGCCGGACTCCCGACCGGTTGCGGCGGACATCGTCCAACAGCCGGGACACCTGAATCCCTTTAAGGCGTCTCAGATGAGGCACGACGCCGCGACGTGTATCGGGGTGCGCTCGTTAGCGGGTACCTGCCTCTGTTAAAAGGACGGTCGCTGAGAGAGGCCGTGGTTTATTGCCTGGGGAGCCTGGGGACACAGTAGGACGCCCCATTGTTCCGAGAACAAAAAGGCAACTCGTTTAAACCCAAGGCAATTACTTGTTTTCCTGGTAGCCTTTTCATTCCGGGACCCTTGCTCCTTATACAGTCAGACTGTGACAGGCCTTGTTCTGGAGGGGGTGGGTCGATAGGGGGGGGGGGGTGCAGAAATTGGAGGGTGGCGATTGTATTGATGGGATAATTTATGGTATGGCCAAACCAAACAGCGTCTGCAGCGATGAAACCAGGCACGAAAATCGCTCAATTAGGCAGAAAAGACTCTTTTTTGGACTAATTGCGGTGATTGAGGTGTTGTAGGACAACTGGTTAAAGGAGAGGCGTACAAACAGAGGCATTTTAAATATTAACTACGGCCCTGTTGCCCTCTGACGTGCCGCTGCTGCCTGTTTTACAGGGCGCTCCGCCTCAGTACTACAGCAGCAGGCAGATGCTGGTGGGCTCGCCTTGCCTCGACACGACACAGGCCCCAGATGACACGGACGCTCAGGTGAGAGGTCCCGGGAGGCATAATCTTCAGATTCGGGGGGCTTCGGAAAGGACCCATCCGCTCGGCTTAAAGAGACGGGACTCCTTTGGGTCATCATTATCCACAATCCTCGGGGCTGACAGGCCGCCGTTTCCTGTCCTTAATATAACTGTCGCTCTGTGTGTCCCCGTGTGTCCTGTCAGCAGGCGGCTCAGCTGTTTTACGTGGGCCTGCCCTCCAGCTACAGCCTGCCCTCGCTGGAAGCCCCCCTGCCGAGGCTCCCCTCCTACGAGAGCGTCCGTAAAAAGGACCGCCAGAGGCAGATCCACATGATGATCGCAGATCGCTTCGGCTTAAATGGACCCATTGAGACCGAGGTAGGTGACGTTGGGGCTTGAGGGTGGACCAGAGCGGGAGGTGGCGGAGGCCGCTGCGGGGAGTCTTCGCGTGTGTCGAGTCCTTGTGGACCGACAATTGCTGAGTCCAGCCACAAAGCAGCTCTAATAACTCTAATCTATTCCATTTGGAAGTTGTGATTCTTCTTTATTTACTGGTCACCAGGCAACTGATGTAAGACCGTCCAGCTCTAAAATGGACGCTCTTTTCCTTCGCATTAGACCCAGGCAAACGTTAATGTCACATTCGACTGTTTGCAAAGTAACTCATCTGATAAGCTAAATGCTAATTTTATGCTCCATGCTCCCTCCCTGCTGCTGACTGCTAATGATACCTCAGCTAATGTTGGTACATTTAACCCCTGCAAGATGACCTTCAAATCAAGGACCTGTCCTCGCCAATCATTTAATGGCGAGACCGCCGAATGGATCGGCACCGAGGTCAGACGTTAGCTGTTCTTAAACCAAAGGGGACACGCACAACGAGAAGCACAACTGCTGTCATTCATTACTGAAGATAAGATTAGATAGCATTCGGAGAGCGGTAAACAGATGCCGGCGCCTCTAATGCTCCCCGCTGAATTGTGCTCGCGGTGGCTTTCAAGGCTCCACCGTGTTGATCGTTCCCTTTTGACTCCCACAACGCTTGAGTAAACAAGGTAATGAGAAAAAGGCACATCAAACATAATTAAAGTCAGCATCATCAGTGCAAACAGGAGCCAGGAATGCAGCTTTGTGCTCCTGACTTCCCCTGTTTGACCTTCTCCATCTTTTTGGACTTAATTAAACAATCCCTAGAATGACAACACACACACACACACACACACACACATGCATAAATGAGTCTCCTCTTGTCTCACCCCCCATCTAAAGAGGAGTTCGAATGACTTCCCCCTTCATGTAAGGGTGTGAGGTGTCTGCCCAACGGCCCAAGGAGGAATGGTCGTAAAACTTTGTGGCCTGCTGTGTGTGTGTGTGTGTGTGTGTGTGTGTGTGTCTGTGTGTGTGTGTGTGTGTGTGTGTGTGTGTCTGGTGCATGTTTCAGACACAGCCCAGGGTTGTAGGGTCGCGCTTGTCGCCCGAGACGCTAATTAAGAGATAAAAATGGTTCTCTGGGAGTGTGAATCCACTCGGAGAGATACAGAACATCCAGTATGGAGACTTTTGTGGAATATGAACAGAAACTTTACAGTTTTTTTCAGGGACAGATATCAAAGCTGAGGTTTATTTGTCCTGTACGCTCAGTGTTTGGTGTCTGTGATAATGACGGTCGTGCTGACTATGATTCTTGTTTACAGTTTGGACGGAAGCTCTCCTGCTCTTGTCCACATCAGACTGTCTTTAGTATTTGTTTAATGATTTGGCTTTCCTGATTAGCTACAGTCATTTTAAACCACTAGTGATACACAGGAGCAACGCACCTTAAAACCCTGTTTCTGTCTCATTTTGCCTTCAGCCTCCGCCGACATACGAAGAGAGCATCCGCCAATCGGTGGCGCTGCCGTGTGACATCCTGTCCGGTGTGGACACATCCCACCTGGAGAGCTTCTGCAGCCAGGCCGCGCCTCCTCCCGGCAGCCCAGTCCTGCCCGTGTGAGCTCTGCTGAGCGACCAGCACGACCATGACTGAAACTTGAATGCAAACAGACAAACCAAAGAGAAGGTTCATGGCCTTTAGGGGAGGACTCTGTGCAAATGTGGCCCCTGGCACCTCGGTGCCGAGAGAGTCGCCGGAGACGAGCGAGGTGGCTGGTACACCTTCGACGATACGACGTGTGAGAGGAAGTTGCTCTTCAGTCGGTTCTTCTTTGTTTACTCGCCTTTTTTTATTGTGCTGCTCCAAAACCAGGAGCCTCATCATCTGCTGTCGATTATCAGACGTTCCATTAGGGGCTGCTGTAAACAAATAAAAGTGTTGCCTCACATGGATCAGCCTTTGGAAGTTGCTAATGACAGCTGTCCATAGGTTACAAATTATGAAAAATAGTCTCAGCCTGTGGCTAGAAACATTTCTTTGCTCCTTTTGAACAACGATCTCAGTCTTATGTGGAGTGTCAACAGGAACACTGTCTAAAGATGGAGACACAAACCCAACAGCACACAACACTGGCCTCTGATAGTTTGAATTTATGATTATGGTTATACAGAATGACGTTATTTGATGTTTCGTTTGTTCTTTAAGCTTTTTAGACAGATATACTTGTGGTTCTGATTTCAATGACACGTTTAAATCTTTTTTGTTTCCTGTTATCTTTTAATCTGGTAATCCATGACAGTTATTTAAAAATTAATCTATTTAAAAAAGATGTTGAATTTGAAACTCTGAGAATACATTTTATATTCCTCTCATCGGCATCTGTAGGTCGAACACGCTATCGGAGAAGCGGTCTAAATATGAAGCCTCGCCGCCATTGGTTTATCAGTTGATATTCAGAGGTTATACTTGAAAATCTAAAAGAAAACAATTAAATTGGTAATAATGTCTATTTTGTCTATGTTCATGTCTGAGTGGGCAAATTACAGATTCAGAAATATTTGTTATGTTTAAGTTCAAAAAGGATTCGTCGAAGTGGAGTCACGTCGTTAAGAATGTTGGGCAGCAGGTGGCGCTGTTTCGCCGTCTATTGACCTCGATTTTAAAATCTAAATTTTGTGTATTCCAATTTATTACGGTACATTATGCAGATACTGTTAACATGCTTATTCCCCTTTTAACTTTGACTTCCCTTATTTATTCCCATCCGTACAGAGGGATGCGTTTAAGAATAGAAAAACATACATGACACTGACATAAAGTGAGGTCGTTTTTTGTTATTTCTTTGCCCCGAAAACAGCCAACTAGTATGAAGTTAGGGGTCTGCTTTTATTGAACCTCTACGCGAATCACTGGTTAGCCAATAAGAAGACTTCAAAGATCGACGTCACCATCAGCTGCGTCAGTGACGGAGAGAGCCGAGGTTTGCCGAGAGGGGGTCGGAAACGTAAACAAGGTCAGACGCTGCTTGTCGAACGCCTCAAACATCGGGCGGCTGCGAACCAAACACGGGAAGAAGAAGTCAGGAAGGGATATAAACGCCATTCCCAAACATCTGAATTTAAAAGGTGAGCTGCGATTCCTCGTCAGCTTTCTCTTGTCGGCTTGTCTGTGTTGTTTTGCAGGACGCAGCTCTGTTTCACCGTAAGCAAATTAAATAAGACGTCGCTTCACGCACGCACGGATGCACAAAAGTCGGTTTTTGAGCCTGGCGTGACAGTCGCACTGCGTCTGTAACCCAGATTTGCCGCAAAGGCGATCTCCACGTGTGTTTACCTCCTGCAGCAGTCAGCTGACCCGTTTAAGCGCCGCAGACTGCTGCCTCATGTTTTCCCACCGTCCTTCAATTCTACTGTCTGCTCATATTATTGACCAGTTATTTTTCCATATCTGATTAATCCACATCTGATTATTACTTGTTTCGAACCCATTTACAGTGTTTATCCTGTGCATGAATGCATCATGTTAGTCTATACACACATAGCCTGAGCAAAATAATAATAATTAAAAAAAATCCCCAAACAAAAACACGACTGGGATTTTAGTGCGAGTCCAGATGTGGTTGCCATTAAGTCTGCATGGGAATCAGCTCAAGATGGTCGTACTGGGGATGACGCAGAGACAGACCCAGAGAAAACGGGGCGCTCATGCAGGGATGCTGTCTGGTTATTGAAGGACAGGAGCCCAGGAAGCTCCTGATTCGGACCTCCTGCTCACGTTGTGGCCATTTCTGACCCACTTAATAATCGAGCTGAGGGGAAAAAACCACCCCGCTGCAGACTCTTACCACCAGAGGTAATCTGATATAACATTAACCGCACCAAACCTCCTCACCCTGTTCCCTGAAGAGGCGTGTAAAGTCTCCAGGTGTAATCATTGACATGACCCGCATTGTTGCTTTAGCAGTAATCAGATTTAAACTCATCTCTGTGTGACCCGTTCCTTTCGCCACAGGCCTCTAAACTCCCGGGAAGATGCTGCAGTGCTTTCACTTCATGGTGGAGCCGGCCAAAACTCTCACGGCCAAGATAAAGGTACTGAGGGTTTGTGCCACGCCGTGTGTTTGATGTGCAAACATGTCTTTTTTTGGAGTCGTGGGGATTCTGGTGCCACGTGACTGCCTGTTTTTCTCCTCGGGTTTAATTTAGCAACGCGGCGCTAATGCGTGCGGGCTGTTGCTAGTTGAAACTGAGGGAGAGGTGCTGCACGATGTGCATCTTGATGAAGTGTTCATGCTCCTGGAGACGCTTCACAAAATGGCAGTTTTCTCCCCTTAATGTGGCGTTTGATTACTTGAATTCCCTGGCAGGAATCACACAAGAGAGCTCAGCGGGAGAAGGTCGAGTCTCTGGACGAGGATCAGCTGTTTGTCGCAGAACTGGCTCGTGAGCTCGGGCGAGTCTGTCAGGTAACCTGGGAATTGACACCACAGCCCTTCTGCTGTGGAAGCCTCAGCACATAATGTCCCAATTACAAGATCCTCAACCTCCGTTTTGCCTCTGCAGCGGTCAGCGGTCCTGGAGAACATCTGGAAGCAGGACGACATCTGGCCCACCCCCCTCTGCAGGACCTTCATCTGGCAGTGGGCCTCTGTATTGGAGAGCAAAGAGGTTTGATATATTTATCTTTTACTCACGTTTTACTCACCTGTTCTCACAAAAGTGTGTGTCTGCCCACAGAAGAGGCCCCTGCAGACGGACGGCTGGCCAGAGATGGATGAGCTCAAACAGGCCGGCCGGATCGACGAGCAGGACGCCCAGCAGGCCAAATCCGTGATCCTCAACTGGATCAAGGACCTGCGAGCTCAGCCTGAGGTGGCAGATGTTCTTTAACTTGTTTACAATCCCCTGTTCTTGCTCACAGATTTACCCAACAGACGTGTCTTGCTCTCAGCAAAGCGTGTGGCCCGGAGAACCTGTTGCAAAGGTTCTGGAGGACCTGCAGTCGGCGTGGCGTTGGGGCCGTGCGCCCAATCTGCTGGCGGCCATGGAGATAGTCATGTGGGCCCTCATAGTGCAGCCGCCAGATAAGGTCCGCGTAGTTTGCTTGAAATTCAGGAGGTAGATTGTGTGTGTGTGATCATGCAAATTTGTGTTTGCAGGACTCCATCCCACAGCAGTGGCTCATGTGGAAGCAGCGGACTCAGAAAACTGGTTTGTAACTCAACAACTTTGCCATTTTAATGGCAACTGATGGACCTTCACTTATGTGGTCGTCTGCTTTCAGGGGCCATATCTTACGTTCCTCAACCAGGTGAGCTACAAAGACCTTGAAACTCCTCTCGTATGTCACATTTTTTGATTAACTTGCACTTTAATAACCCGAGTTCCTCTTGGCTCCAGACGGATTTCCTTTTCATTTTTAATAAATTAGATTGAACTGAAATATCAATATCTGGCCAAATATGACGGTAATCTGTGTACGGTGGCGACATCCAGTGGTGAGAATACAGATTGCAACAGTTAAAATACCTTTTCAGGAATACGATGGCTTTGAGAGGACAACATGGATTCTCCCACCGCTCAGGCCTAAATCTATATTTAAATACATCTTCCTTCTAATGTGATACTTAATTCCTGACTGGTCATGAGAAATAAATCAAGTAGCAGATCAAGTAGTTGTTCAGAATTAGCGTCTGTAAATTTCTGCAAAGTAGCTGGTGACTACAATTATTTCGAAGTAAAACTGTTATGTTTGCTTCATAATTGGAATAGAATAGAAGTTTTTAGTTCCTAAAATGAAACAACAGGTTAAATGAGTAATTGCCCTTGGATTCGCTAATATTTTTCTTAGATTTTCCAACATCAGTCCAGCATTTCATTACTTTGTATTTTCCAACATCTGCTTATGCTAAACACGTTTTAATCAAACGTCTCTCGTTTGCAGTGTGGGACTGGATCTCAGGTGCCGCAGGTACGTGGTCACCCTCACATTAATAGTCACCCTAATCTGAACCTGTGTGAGATGTGAGCGTCTCACTGTCCCCCTGCAGTGGAGGTGACTCTGGACTTGGACTCGGCCAATCCCGACCTGCTGGTGTCGGCTGACCAAAAGAGGATGCGCTGCGGCTTCGACAGGAAGGAAGTCCCCAACTTCCACGAGCGCTTTGACGGCTGGTGGTGCGCCGTCGGAGTGGAGGGCCTGGGCTCCGGGCGCCACTACTGGGAGGCGGAGGTGGGCGAGCGGGACTGGCGTCTGGGCGTGGTCAAAGAGTCGGCCCTGAGGAAAGGCTTCAAGTCTCTGAACACGAATACGGGTTACCTGACCCTGCGGCTGGAGCGGGGCACCGAGCTGAAGGCCCTGACGGTGCCCTTTACGGCCCTGCCGGCTGGCCTCATCCCTCGCAAGGTGGGCATCTACCTTGACTACGACCGCGGCCAGCTGTCCTTCTACGACGTGGACAAGCACTGCCACATCTACACCTACAACGAGAGCTTTGACGAGAGGCTGTTCCCCTTGTTCGGCACGGTGGAGATTGTGAAGGATCTGGTGATCAAGTCTCCAACCTCTAAGAATCAGTGCCTGTGCCCCACTTCCTGCTTCTGGGCCTGAGCGTCACAGTAAAAGCTGAAATGAGGTTATATGATAATCACTCAGATGTCCTGATTAACAATGCTGTCATTGTGCTATTAAATAGCTTTATCCTATGAATCAGCTCCAAGCTGCTGCTGCTGCCGCTGCTGCTTTAATGTGATTGTTGCAACCACTTAGAGTGTCCTAGCACCTCTCCTAACGCTCCTGATCATGTATTTTAATATATTTGAAAAAATATAGATGTATATTCTATGAATGTAAGGAATTGTGCAATATTATCTCCACTGTAAGGAAGTTATTGTGAAAAAATAAACAAAAAGAAAATATAACCTGGTCTTCTTGCCTTTTTGGTTAACATGACTTAACATGGGACGAGGGAGGAACTTTCATGACTACATGACTTACAAAATTCCCCAATTGGAGAGAATCGTTTTTATTAGTATCTGTTAGATTAGATGACATTTACCTGCTAAAGAACAACCTCTGTATAAAGGGTTTCATTTTGTTTGCTTTTAATCATATTTCAATTATGGATAATTGGTGTAATAGTTACTGGTAAGCAAAAATGAATCAGTGAACATTTAATTGTTGGATAATAGACCCGTCTGATTATGTTATCGTCTTTTTTAAAGAGATCATAGCACCATCAATTACTCTATTAATTACTTCCTGACATATCGTAAAAGGTGTGTAGCTTCTGGGCCAATCAGAGAACCACATAACGGTATGTAAACATTCATTAAAATACGACAATCCTATGTTTAATTTTCGTAGAATTTGATTTCCCCGTCAGTCTCATTTCCCATGAATGACGCTGTGCGTGTAAAAGTAACAGATAAACCTAAAAAATAAAAACAAGTTTAGCGTAGTTCTGCAGAGCCGTGACGTCATCCGCATGAGACGACATCTATTGGATTATATGAGCTCGCAGCAGGAAACAACAAAATGACCACAGCGAGATTAAAACAAGTTTTGCACACACATTTTGGCTTCGAAAACTTCAGGTCAAAGATTCAGGAAGATATCGTCAAAGCTGTTGTCAAAGGTACGTCAAAACGATTTAGATCGAAACTTTATGTCAGTGCTAGCTAGCAGTTAGCTTACTCGTGGTAGGCAGGTAGATGTCTTCTTTGTTTCTGTTTCTTTGATCTCTCTCGGATGATATTGTCAGAGAAATAAAACGATATGCCTGGCAGTGACTGGTGTTGTCCTTCCGCAGGGGACAGAGATGTGTTTGTGTGCATGCCGACTGGGGCAGGGAAGTCTCTCTGCTACCAGCTACCTGCAGTTCTGGCTCAGGGGATTACTATGGTTGTTTCCCCACTAATTGCTCTCATTCAGGTCACTCTCTGGTTGTACAGTTTCAGCACAAGTCTTTAAAGCAACATCTGTATATATATAATAATTACATCTTGTGGTGCACACCAGGATCAAGTGGATCGCCTTAAGAGTCTGAACATCCCTGCCTGCTCCATCAACTCGAAGCTCCCTGCAGGTGAACGCCGCCTGATTCTGGCCGATTTGGGCAGCAGCAGCCCCAAGCTGAAGCTGCTCTACATCACCCCAGAGATGGTGGCCTCCCCCTCCTTCCAGCCCTGTCTGACCGACCTGTGCTCCCGCGGTCTCCTGTCTTACCTGGCCGTGGACGAGGCTCACTGCGTCTCCCAGTGGGGGCACGATTTCAGGCCGGATTACCTCAAACTGGGCAGCCTGCGTGCACGCATGCCGGGAGTTCCCTGTTTAGCCCTGACAGCAACGGCACCAAAGAATGTGCAAGAGGACATAGTTAAATCCCTGAACATGTGCTCCCCATTGTCTTTCCTTACACCTGTCTTCCGCAGTAATTTGCACTATGACGTGATCTTCAGGGAGATTGTGCCAAACCCTTACGTGCACCTCTATGCTTTCATTAAAAAGGCCTTAGAGCAGGAAAAAAACTCCAACCCACAGGTTTGTATACTTTCTTTTCACCTGAGAATAGCTGGTAGATTTTCCAAGCAATTGAACATTTGACCGTATGATTTGGGGTGTCTTTATGACCAGGGCTGTGGAATTGTCTACTGTCGGACCAGGGAAGCCTGTGAAACTGTGGCGTACCAGTTGACCAAGCTGGGAGTCTTGGCCAAGGCATATCATGCAGGTCTGAGATTTTCTCCTCTGTTTAGGTTGTAGGACTACAACGCACAAAATAATCCATATCCTGGTCAAATGTGTGGGTTACACTGTAGGTCTGAAGGCTGGTGATCGCACAGAGGTCCAGAATGAATGGATGCAGGGGAAGGTCCTGGTTATTGTAGCCACCATCAGTTTTGGGATGGGAGTAGACAAGGCGACTGTCAGGTAAGGCTGGTATGTTGTGTTGACTAACGTACAGACTTTAGTTTAGAGTTGCTGATGTCATTGTTTTTGTCAGATTTGTAGCTCATTGGAACCTGGCTAAATCACTGGCCAGTTACTACCAAGAGTCGGGTCGAGCCGGCAGAGACGGGCTTCCATCCTCCTGCCGCATCTACTACTCCCCCAGAGACAAAGAGCAGATCAATTTTCTCATTCACCAGGAGGTCAAACGCAAGCAGGTAGGCCAACATCAGGAAAGCTGGGAAAATGTAAAGAAAAAGAACCATACATTCGCGGTATGAGTGAATTTTGTCTGTAGGAGAAACGAGGCTTCGAAAAGGACACAGACAAAGCCGCCATTACGGACTTTGAAGCTATGGTGTCGTTCTGTGTGCAGGAAGCGTAAGTGATCGTCACCCACTCGTGCAAAAAGTACACTTTATTACAATCCGATTAAGGAGTCACAACGCCGCATCATTACTAAGCACACCCACTTCCTGCGTAACGTTAATCATTTCCAGTATGCGGCCAGCAGAGGGCGCTCTCTGTCCGATCTGGCGGGACTTGCAGGTTTACTTCAACACCTACTAAAACCAGTCTGACTGCTCATGCTCAGTCCTTTAAACGGAGAGATATACTTTTATTCTTAAAGATTTCAAGAAACAATTTAAAAGCCAGCCTGAAACATAGTGCAGTTGTTACTATTATAGCCCGTGTTATCAATCTTCATGTTCCTCATAATGTTATTAAACGAGTGAGTTCTTTTTCCATGCCTCACAAAGCAGATTTCCCATGGTGCACTCTGCCAAGTCACTCTGCTGTGATCAGGTGCTTTTGTTGTACAAGGGTTGGACGAGTGTTGGTCCTCTGTACACATCCTGCACGAGCTTTAACTCAAACGTAGATATGGTGTATTATATTTTCAGCAGGAGATTGAAGGACACCGGCACATTTCAAATGCCGGTGTCCTTCATCTTCGTCTGGCGTCTTGAGCAGCAGCAGGTCACACATGTCAGCACAACCATCAGCAGAACCGTCACTGAAAAACAAACCAGCATCTTGAGCATCTCACCCCTCCCCACTCGATCAGGAACCCTCTAACAATGAAGAGGGAACTCACACATGAAGGTCAGGATGATGAAGAATGCTCCGAGGTCAATGGGGTTGGCGTTGGGCAGATTGTGGAGCTTGACCCATATCTTGTTCAAGAGACCGAGCGCTTCTTCCTTAGCGTCCATCCTGAGGCAGAGACGAGCGGAAAGTTGCTGACAGTTAGACAGCTGCGCGGCATCTCGCTCCTGCGAGCAGTGTCATCAGGAAGTGACACAGAGGCTGTGAGAACGTCGCCGTTTACACATTATTCGAGAGAAATTTACATGAAGATGTGGGATGAGTGTGAGCGCATAAACGGGCCTGTTTCCTGGGGTAACTTTACACTAGGATAGCGGATGGAACTGGCCAGTCGTCTGTGGTGGTCTCAGTGAGCTCAGAAAACAACAGAAGTCCTCTTCTCCGCGTGTCAAACAGGATGTCCTCCTGACACGAGTCGCCTTGTGTCTTTAGTGGGTGGTGTTCAAATGTCACGTTCAGCCTGCTTTAGTTAATCACTCTAGGTGTGACCGACCAGTTTGGTTTTCACGTGTTAATTCAAATATATAACATGTGAAAAGGGGAACAGTCCTCTAGTAAGCAAATAAAACTGAATCGGCAGACTTGTGTTGCAATTATCTAAGACTCATTAAATATTTGCTGAGCAGTAACGTTTGATCCATTCAGAAATATATAAAAAGCTCAGTTTAATATCCAAAATGCAAGTTTGCACCTAAAGCCTTGAGGAAGAATGGGTGACTACTGTGGTCTTCTGGAGCAATTTTGGAGTGCTCAAAACACACACACACACCCTCACACACACACACACAGACACACACACACACACACACCCTCACACACACACACAGACACACACACATATGTAGCAAAAGGCACTTACTTGACAGAGTCTTTGGTGTTTTCGCACACTTTGCCCAGCCCAGACTGGTTCGGGACACACTAAAACACACTTAATGAGGACCAGACGACTTGCAGCTACGTCACTGGAAAAAACCAAAACAACACAAAAAACTGAGCCCCAATGTTTTTGTCGCCTACACAGAGAGGAGACGCAGGAGCGGTCTGACTCACTGGGATTAGCACTTAGTTCCAGATTAGGGTTAGGAGGGTTTAGACCTCAGGTGCCGGTAATTCTGTGCAGGCGGGAAGAGGAGCGCGAAGGTGTGAAAAGAAAAGAAAGTTCCCGTTCTGGGCTCGCTCTGCCACGGTGCTCCTCTCAGGCTCAGTCAAAGTTTTGCTGCTCCTCTTCTCCTCTCAGCTGTGTTTGTGCTGCTGCCTGGTGGAATATATGTGTTGCTCTGCGCCTCTCTCCGCCTTCTCTGGTTAAACCGGAGTTCTCTGAAATTTAAGAATTGCATAATACTGGATCTGGTTCAGATTGTTTTTTAGCATTTTAGCTTTTCAAAGGGGATCACATGTAGTTTTCTGATTTTAATAAGAAGCTTGCAATCGTGGAATCATCCTCCTTTGGATTCTTATTAGCATTGCACGAGGCTCTACGGACTGTTCCAGAACCTAGATTTGTGTTTTCAATGATAATGGAGCTCTGTTTGTCTGATTTCATAACAGCAGACATTGATCAGAGTCCTGTGTGGCGATTACGCAAGAGCTGACAGATCAATAATGCACTACATAGTCTGTCGTGTGCTCTCAAATCCTGCCACATTCCAACTGATTCCCAGTTCTCTTTTGTTTTGGGTCCCCTCTGTCCTCCCTCCAGCTGTCGTCACGGCACCATCTCCAGGTTCTTCGGCGACAAGGCGCCAAACTGTGCCGGAGCGTGCGACTACTGCCGTAACCCCAAAGCCGTACGAGCCCAGCTGGAGAGCGCGGCGGTGCTCAGCACCAAGCTCCAAGCCCAGAGCAATGAGCCCAGGGGAGCGTTCGGCTTCCAGTCGGATCTCTACGAGGGAGGAAAGAAGGGTTACGGCTTTGAGAGGCAGGAGGACGTTTGAATTGATCTTTGAACGTGTAACCGGGCAGAAGGTCAGGCGCTGACTGAACTATCGTCCGCAGGCATGACGAAAGCGAGGGCGGACACAGCGAGGGCGGACACAGCGAGGGTGGACACAGCGGGGACGACGGCACGAAGCGGAAGAAGGAGTTTTCCGAGCTCTTCAAGAAGCAGATGGGCCTGCGGAAGGTGAGCGGCGCGCGGTGGGCCGTTGCTCAGGACGTGGTGGGAAGGCAAACGCTGGCAGGGTTCATGTCTTCCACATCTGTTTGCCAGCTGCAGCCAGCGGGGCGCTGCAGTAAATTGAGCTTGCTCGCACGAGCTGGAAACACAGACCCTTGTCAGGTCTGGGAGCAACAATACCAGGAATGGCATGATGGTGGAACAGACGGGAGAGGTTCAGGAATGTTCCATTGACCGGCATTAACCCTGAAATGACTGGAACGTTGTTTAATGAGCACATCAGCAGTGAGACTGAGGCTAGTGTCTTTCTCTGACGTTGAACTCCTCTCTGTCCTCCCAGGCCAGTGAGGGCTGGAGGGAAGACTTTGTTCCACCAGGTAAACAGTGGTGCAGATTAATGACGGCCTGCCGGCTCTCCTTAGCTCACCTGAGAAGGTTAACGCGATGTGTCCTCGTCTGCAGATGCTGACTGTCCGCTCAGGGACGCCGACAGCCAGAAGATCCCCAGGCTCACCGTGAAGGTACGACAACGCTCTCCTCCCCCCCGCCACTTCTGACAACACCCAAACTAGCAGGACGACATATTTTAAAGTTCAGCCGATCGCATTTGAGGCTCAGAAGACGGCAGAAAAGCAAGAGAACTCAGCTCATCTGCGCTACCTGAACCATGGGCTGGCCATTCTGCTGGGATCACATGATCAGCTGTCACTGTCTCACAACTCACACACATCCCCCCCTTAGGCCCCTCACACTTACACAGAACATGTACTGACATTGTCCTGGAATCCTGAAATGAGTAGTTAGCTACTCAGAAATCATCTGGCAAAGTGAAGGGATGAGTGCCAGAAAGGAGATGGATAGATAGATGGATAGATGCATATACATATCTGGTACTTATACAAAAATAATACGTGTGTTCTATTTCTAGGCAAGAGAACACTGCCTGAGTCTGTTGCAGGAGGCTTTATATGGCCACCAGGGGGCAGCAGAAACGTTCCTGTAAGCACGCAGACTTGCACTTCACCCATTACACGGTGTGTTTCATTCATGAAGATGTTTCTCTCACATCGTGTCTCAGCTCGGACAGCGTGGCCTCTGCGGTGGATATCGAACACGAGGTCTTTAAGAGCAGCAAGTCGTCCAACCTGTACAAGGCCGCCATCCTGAGAAAGGTGACTGCTGACCTTTCTGCCTTTCTGTCACGTCAGATGAAGGTAGATGGCTTCACTGACGTCTCGTTTTAAAGGTGTCGGAGTTGAAGAAAACGCCGGGAGGAGAAAAGAAAAGCATCGGCACCGAATCCACACCAGAATTAGAGCTCAAACCGGAAGTTCCTCCCTCTTCTTCTGCGGAGCTGCTGGGTTTTACGTCCGCGTCAGAGATCTACTCAGTAGGAATATATCATATTAGAGTCTTTTGATATTGGTTATAGAGTTCTGAGGGTACATTATTGTGTTTGTGGTTCTGCCAGCTGAAGCGTAAGAGGGTGGGTGCTGGACAGAGGGGCTCATCAAACCCCTACCAGGCCGCTAAGGAGGTACTGAAACCCCCCACATGTGGCCCTGACTCTGCAGAGACGAACAGCGAGGCACCTCCAGCTGTGACCTGCACCATCAGAGCCAGAGCGGCCGCTGTCTCCGCTTCCATCAACAGCCCCACGAAGGCAGGCCGAGGGGGGAGCAAGAAGCAGCAGAAGCTGGCCGAGGCCGCCAAGAACTCCCGCAACATCTTCCAGTACTTTACGAAGAAACAAACAACGGAGAAACGAGAGGAGGAGCGGGAGACGGGGCTGGATCCTGCTGCCTTGCGCACCACCGAAGATGCAGAAACCAGCAACCAGCCCTCACCTCCTGCTGTAGAGGCTATAGAGATCAGCCCCACCTGGCCAGCCAGCGAGGTTGTGCTCGAAGAAGGAAGTAAAGCGGAAGTGATAATGATATCCGACAGCGAAACAGAGGACCTGACAGCGGTGGAGCCCCAGTCCACCACAGAGTAAGAACGCCTCTCAGTCCCAGATTACAACGATGGCAGCGCCACCTCCTGTCACATCGGATGTTGTTTTCTCTCACACAGGCAGAATAATGGAGAAGAAGAAGCTCCCACATTGCTGACATCACAGGTAAATACTCTCAGGCGAAGATGCGTGCGCTCGGACTCAGAACATCTGAAGTTTAGGGGAGTGACTGTGCGGCACGTGTTTCCAGACCGGCGATGTGAACCAGGAAGGAGACTCATCCCCTCCCCTAAAACGCAGCTGCCCTGCTGATGGCTCTGCCAGACGAGTTACCTTCAACCCCGACGTGCAGGAGAGGCCTCTGCACCAGGCGCCCAGTCCCGTGACGCTGAAGGAAGCGGCCGATATTGTGGTCCGATACCTGGACCCGCTTTACACTCAGGGAAAGTTCGCCACCAAGGTGAGATATTTCAGCCAGCTGTGTCATGTGACCTGGAAACTTGAGTGGCTGATGGATTTTTCCACCGTCTCTTTGGGTGCAGGAGCTGTTCAAGGCCTTTGCCCGCTACTTGTCTCACCTTCTTGTGGAGGGGCGGAGTCAGGGGAAAGGCCAAGGTAAGGCAGGGGGAACATTATCTGAAGGTTCAGGTCACGCATGTGATGACCTTCCTGAGACTGTCTGTGTCTGTGCCCGCAGTAAAAGAAGACGCCAAAGCTCTCATCAAGAAGTTCTTCAGCAGGGTGCAGCGCTGCGAGAACGAGGCGGACTGGAAACACCTTAAAATGCCACATGGCAGGAAACCCTCGGGAGAGCAGGGAGTGATGGGAAAGGGAACCATGGGTCTACCCCAGATGCCTGCTGACACCTTCAATGGACCTGTATTCAAACGCTGCTTGTGATGAATCAACAAAGTGAATTATCAAAGACTAAGAGGCCCAGAGAAGTGTCCCTCGTGATAAGATGACTGTTATTTAGGTTAGTATATTTTCCTTTTAAAAAAAAAACAAAAAAAACTGCACTTTTCTTTGTATATTGCATCACACGTGTCTCTCAATTGCAAAAAACCCCCCGCATATGAACAAACAATAACGGGGCCAATATAAGCTAAACTACTGAGCTTAGCATGTTAGCTGAGGTTAATGGGGACACCATCCATGTATTTAAATTATACAGCAAATTTTACTTTGAACTGAAAGCCACTGAGGCTTCTCCTCCAAGGATGATGAGAAGAGCTCAGTTTCATTCTCACATGGGCACCAAGATCATTCTCTTATCTCATCTCATCTCATCTACAGCCAAAGTTGTGCCAGACAGTAACATAAACTAAACTAGGATTTAGTTCTGTATTTTGTTTTATTGTGGACCTTTACCTTTTGTGCTGTTTGTAGGCAAACAGACCCTGAATAAAATGCTGTGTGTTGTAAACCCACTTTTGCTTAAAGAGTTTATGTAATGTTTCTGTTGCAGAATGAATTTCAAATTAAGTGTACAGTGGTGCCTTTGGGAGCTGTGGGAAAGCTCAGTTTCGCCTGCGGTTGCTGCTACTTGTTTACAATAAAGCGCGTAAGAACACGAACAGTCTTGAACGCAGCTTTATTCACGTCTTCAACTGGACCGTCTCACTATTCGTGGACGAAGCGGGGAGATGTCCCTGCCGGGGACAGTGGGACGGAAAGGTGACGTCACCCTGACTTGCGCTGCCTTCATGTGTTCCTCGTACACCAGGGTTCTCGCCTCCATTCATTTTAAACACTACTAATCTATCTTCAAGAAATGTATTTTGGATTTTATCCTAAATCATTTAAATAACATGTAAAATATCATTGATTAAAATCACAATTTGATCAAATCAAGCCTTTCTACCCCCATTGGTTCAGTCTCAAAAGGATGGGAATAATCATAATATCCAAGTTTGTGACATATATTCAACCACAATGACATTGATTTTTAAAAATCGTAATATAATGGTGTTCAATAAAACGAAACGGCAAATTTAAAACAGCAAATGACTTGTGCATTTTATTAGGAGGTAGCGATCGCGGCTCATGTCAGCTGGTGATTTATTTTGAAAGTCTAAAAGTGGCCGTGGGTTCTCTTTCAGGAAAGGTTAGGACTCAATCAGCATTTTAATAAAACGGGCGTACAAAAGGATATAAGGATTACATGTTGTCGCTTATGGTGGCGTGTTTAACCAAAAAGGTAAGAATTTGAACAACTACCGTGTGACCTTTATTGTTTTTGCTGGATTAACTTTGCTATAGTTGTCAAGTCATGTATAAATGACGGTCGCTTTTCAAACCTCACGTCTTCTCCCACAGCTCCTGAACGCATCACCACTCGCACTGGCAACCTGCTCGTGCACACATCCGTGCTGCACATCCAAGCCTGCTCAGACCCAAACACATCGTCTCCTCGCCTGTTTTTCTTTCATTCTTTCCGCCCGGAGGCTTAAATATATTTCTGCGGATGCTTCAGGAAGTGACCGGATTTTTACAGAATACATCTGAAGGGGTTACAGATACGGGGAGGCTGAGCCACCGTTGTTTGTGGCCACTTCCGGCTGAGCCAGTCGGTGAATTAGCATCCTCCTCATCATCATCATCATCATCATCATCATCATCGAAGAAGAAGAAGAAGTTTCATCGGAACTGATGCTGCGCGCGGGCAGGATGGACGAATTTGTGACGGAGGAAGAAGAGCCGTGGTACGACCAAAGGGACCTGGAGCAAGGTGAGCCCCGGCGTGTGTGTGTGTGTGTGTGTGTGTAAGTGAGGAGGATGTTAATGCCTGGGAAGAGGATGACACAATCTTGTTTCACGCACGAGTGCGCGCACACGTGTGTCCTCCGGCTCTGCCCTGTCAATTATCCCCATCTTCTCACTGGTGTTTCCCACAACTCTCCTCTCTCTCTCTCTGTCCTCTTCCTCCTCTTCCTCCTCCTCTTCCTCCTCCTCCTCCTGTGAGGATTAGATCTTCCTCACAGTTGAGACTGTAGATCTAAAACCCACAGATGAGCTGACCTCACACCAGAGGACCAAACCCAGCCTGTGCACGCCAGTCACATCCTCCAGGTCCACATGTTTAGCTTCAGAATGACTCTGCACTCTAAATGTGAACAGACAGAATAAATATAGAGTATATTAACAATAATTGTCATCCTGTTTTTTTTATTTTGAAAGGGTCTCTTCAGTAAAGAAACTCCCCTGCTCTTTTTTAACCCTCAAGATGGATCGCTAACTCAAAAAATAGAGCAAAACCCTGTGTGTGTGTGTGTGTGTGTGTGTCTGAGCGTGTTCGCATTTAGGATGTGTGTTATCCAGCCTGATGTCATTAAGCTCCTGGCTGATCTGATTAGGGAGGCCCAGACCAGACCTCCTTATCCCAGATCAGAGATTTCAGGGGGTCAAACCGGAGCTGGCGCTGTTCATTAAAATATCCTCGTACACAGAAATGTCGCCGTCACGGTTACGTAACCAGTCAGATGTGGGATGAGATGAGCCGTGAAATCTTTATGATCTTGCAAACATATGACGCGCGTGTGAGCAGATGGCGTGGTGATGTCACGTTTTTGTTTGTGGCCGCCTGAGAATGAGGGACACAGATGTGGTCATATTACCTTGTGGTTGCTGTGCTGGGTGGATGCATGGACCAGCTTAGCTTTGGTTTTTTCCCAACAGTATTTTGTGAGAAATCAAATTTAGAAAACCCAGACATGTTTTATCATAACCTTAGAACACTAACGACTGAGTATTTCTTCACTTTTTAGTCAGATGAGATGAGTTTTGATGCGGGTCCCCCTCCATGGATGTTGGTCGGTTCCTCTGTCGTGTTTCTACAGGAGCCCGGAAGGGACAAACAGTCTGGAACTCAGTTTTTACTCTTTATTAGTATTACCGAGCAAAGGTAATATATTATTTTTGCTGCCTGAACTTCATATTCTTGTTCATTTCAAATGAGTCCACAACATGGACCCAAAAAAACCTCACGATAGCTTCAATTTTGGATTCAGTGGAAGAATTTAATGACTCACTGTCAAAGAAAAACACTCACAAACACCACACACACACACACACACACACACACACACACACCCACATACACACACACACACACACACACACACTCCTCTGATATTACAATGCGACTGTAGCGCGTGCAGATCTGCGTGTCGTGACTCCCCCCCCCTCCAAAAGCGTCTCAGCTTGTTAGCACTCGGACTGTGACATCACCTGTGACCCCCCCCCAGTGGGAATGACGGCCTCGGCCTGTTTCCCAGTGTGAAAGTCACCGTCAGCACTGGTTTAGAAAAAGAAATTGTGCTCCTGCTGCCTTCAGGAGCACTGGGCTGTGTGGGACAGTTCGCAGACTTTGGAATCAGCAATTTAGTCCTGATGATGAAGATGATGAAGATGAGGATGGTGATAGATTAGAGTTTTGGTTTTTTTATCCTTCCAGACTTACACTTGGCAGCCGAGCTGGGAAAAACTCTCCTCGAGCGCAACAAGGAGCTGGAAGACTCGCTGCAGCATATGTACATCAACAACGAGGAGCAGGTGCAGGAGATCGAGGTACTGTTGCTCCTTCCTGAGTGCAGAACAGGTCACAAAACTAAGATTTACACGCGTGGGACACAACCCCTGAACATACCACGGTTATTGCCCCGTAGCTTCCTCATTTAGCATCAGTCAGACAACTTTAGGTGACCGCGTCTGTCAGGTAATAAATGGATAAAACTGAAATAAGTAGGAATATACAAGCAAATTTAAATATGGATCCACCTATTTACTTTAATTTTAAATATTCGGAATAATTTATAAGCAACATTTTGAATGTTAGTGTTGCTCAATCAGCCTATTTCAATACACTATATTTTGTTTTTTTAATGTTCCCCTCCGTACATATGATATGTACCAGCATGTCAGGACGGGCTCTGGGAATAAATCACAGGCTTCCGACATATTTAACGTTAGAGGACATTCTGCTGCTTTCACACTAACTCAGTTGACTGGTTTGGAACCAGTTTGGAACCAGTGCAGCTGGACGCAGGATGAACTGACGCTGCCTCTGTCTGTTCGCAGTACCTGACCAAACAGCTGGAAATGCTGAGGGAGATGAACGAGCAGCACGCCAAAGTGTACGAGCAGCTGGACGTGACCGCCAGAGAGCTGGAGATCACCAACGAGAAGCTGGTGCTGGAGAGCAAGACCTCGCAGCAGAAGATAGACAGGTCCGTCCGTCCGTCCGTCCGTCCGTCCATCCATCCATCCATCCATCCATCCATCCATCCATCCATCCATCCATCCACCATCATCCATCCATCCATCCACCATCATCCATCCACCATCATCCATCCATCCATCCATCCATCCATCCATCCATCCATCCATCCACCATCATCCATCCACCATCATCCATCCATCCATCCATCCATCCACCATCATCCATCCATCCATCCACCATCATCCATCATCCATCATCCATCCATCCATCCACCATCATCCATCCATCCATCCATCCATCCACCATCATCCATCCATCCATCCATCCACCATCATCCATCCATCCATCCATCCACCATCATCCATCCACCATCATCCATCCATCCATCCACCATCATCCATCCATCCATCCATCCACCATCATCCATCCATCCATCCACCATCATCCATCCACCATCATCCATCCATCCATCCACCATCATCCATCCACCATCATCCATCCATCCATCCATCCACCATCATCCATCCGTCCACCATCATCCATCCATCCATCCATCCATCCATCCATCCATCCATCCATCCACCATCATCCATCCATCCATCATCCATCATCCATCCATTCATCCATCCATCCACCATCATCCATCCATCCATCCACCATCATCCATCATCCATCCATCCACCATCATCCATCCATCCATCCACCATCATCCATCCATCCATCATCCATCATCCATCCATTCATCCATCCATCCACCATCATCCATCCATCCATCCACCATCATCCATCATCCATCCATCCACCATCATCCATCCATCCATCATCATCCGTCCACCATCATCCATCATCCATCCACCATCCATCCATCCATCCATCCACCCACCATCCATCCACCCATCCATCCACCATCATCCATCCATCCATCCACCATCATCCATCCATCCATCCATCCATCCATCCATCCATCCATCCATTGCTGCCATGCTCCAGTTTAATGAGCTCTTATATAAACTCCCTTGTTTCCTAATGCTAATCTGGGATCAGCGTTCCATTTCAAAACCTACTGGAATTCTGAAAGAACGTTTCAAAGGTCGCCTCTGTTCCTTCTTATGGGCTGTTGTGTAAAGATTCGTGTCCTTGGTGACGCAATGAGGGTGTGTGTGTGTGTGTGCAGGTTGATGGGCACCATGCAGACCCTGCAGGCTCAGGTGGACAGTCTGACGTCTCGGGTGGAGGAGCTGCGGACTCTGGAGGAGCTGCGGGTCCACAGAGAGACGAAGGAACGCAGGAAGACGGTCCACTCCTTCCCCTGCCTGAAGGAGCTGTGCACCGCGCCCAGGTCACTGTTCGGTTCTCAGATCAGCGGGAGCCAATTTCAGTGCCGGGATGTTTCAAACAATTAGGCTCCAGCACCCTGACAGATTCTTTCCTGTTTATTAAACTCAGAAGTGGCGTTTTCCTTCTTTTTTCCTCAGGTATGAGGATGGCTTCCTGCTGGCGAACCCGGGGAGTGTAGATCTCGCCGAGCAACAGCCGGCGGATGAAGAGAACGAGCGCCTCCGAAACATCGTCTCCTCCCTGCGTGCGGCCATGGCCACCGAGCGGGCCCAGAGGGAGAGCGCCGAGCAGGAGTGCGCCACCGTGCTGCAGGAGTTCGAGTGTCTGGAGCAGCGCCTCCTGGGGGCGGAGGGCGTCCAGCTGCGCGTTCAGGAGCTGGAGGCGGAGCTCCAGGAGATGCAGCAGCTAAGGAAGTCCAGGGTGTGTCTGATGGGCGGCGTCGAAGACGGGTTGGAGAGGCTTCTCAGCGACGGCCCCGAGACGGACACCCCGGAGGAGGGGGGGGTGCCGGAGGAGGGAGGAGACGGGGAGACGGGGGTCACCGGGCAGCAGGGGGGAGGTCCGGTGAGGAAAAGCTGCAGCGACACGGCTCTGAATGCCATCCAGGCCCGCGACGCCTCTGGACGCCGCCAGGGCAGCTACGCCCTCCACGCCAACGGCGTGCGCAAGCGTGGGATGTCCATCCTGCGGGAGGTGGACGAGCAGTACCACGCCCTGCTGGAGAAGTACGAGGAGCTGCTGGGCAAGTGCCGCCGCCACGAGGAGAGCCTGTGTCACGCCGAGGTGCAGACCTCTCGGCCCGTATCCAGGGACCCCTCCATGAAGGAGTACAGCATGGTCTGCCCGGGGCCGTCGACGGCGGGGGCCACGGCCGGCCCCCCCACGCCCCCCGAGACGCCCTCCACGCCCGAGGCGCTGGAGGGGATAAGCCGGCAGGTGGAGCAGGTGGACAAACGGCTCAGCCAGAACACGCCGGAGTACAAAGCGCTGTTCAAAGAGATCTTCTCCCGTCTGCAGAAGACCAAGAGCGACATGAACTCCAAAAGCAGGAAGAGAAATAAATGAGCTGATCCTGAAATACCCTCAGTGTAGCAAAAATACCTGCTTGTATTTGATCAGGTGGACTGCCACCCATCTGATACAATGCCAAATGTCTCCTCCTCGACGTGGATGTGAGGTTTTATGGTCTGTGTAAAGTCTGCCTCTTTGATCTCTTACGTAAAATGGGAAATTTGTGAGTGCCATTTTTCGTGGCTGCAGTTACCCCGCCCAGCCACTAGAGGGACACGTCCTGAATTCACTAAGATGACATGCTCCAAAGGTTTCATGAATATTTTGCTCCCTAATGTGTCCAAGTTGTGTAATTTAAAGTTTTAATATTAACAATCAGAGTTTAATGGTGATGTTTCTGTTGCTCGGAGAGGAGGTTTGCGTGAATAAATCCACGGGACACAGGCGGGACCCAGTCTTAACACTTTAATGTGAACACAGAAGAGTGAGCTGTCGAATTAATCAGCAGCACACGATGAGTGAGAACCAACCCGCTTGAGGAAACTGTCGGTTTTCAGCTGCACAAACATTCACACCGTCGACCTGTTGGGAGTGTGTCAAAAACACTGATTTCGCTGCACTACTTTGAAACAAAAAGGAAGCCATTTACAGCCGGATTCAGCTTCCTGGTGCGGAGCGCAGAGTTCTGCTGGGTGGGCCGTAAGACACCCACCGTAAGGCACGGTCGGTGTGGTCATCTTCGCACATGAACAACGGGACAGAGGTAACATCTCGCGTGTAGAAATACGGCCTCAGGGACCAGAAAAGACACCGGGTGACGTCATCCATGAGCAAAACAGTGATTTGAGATTTTCGGTTGCATCAAAGGGGTCAGACATTAGTACAAGTACTGTATAAGTGCCACCAACATGCATCGTTTTACAAAATAAACCTGAAGTACGTCCTGATACCCTGTCTGTGTTATTAAAACATGCTCATACGGAACTCTAAAAAGGCAAATGGCTCAATGAGTTGTTTTCAATCCGAGAGGTTCTTGTTAAGGCCACGTGGCTGCTGGAGTAGAAACACCCTGACCAGGAGGAGCGGCAGCCTCGCAGGAAGTTTGGATCGGGGAGGGGGGGGGCTGGTGATCGTCGTTTTATGTAGAACCTGCACCAAAGCTTTTAGGGGACCCCGGAGCAGCCCTACACCACTACTGTTTCCTGTATTTCCAAAGGCAGATCGCGGTCATCATACAAAAAGAACCAGAAACTTCAGAGACAAAAGGGAAGATACAGAGGAGCGATGGGGGGGGGGGGGGTCACAGAGGTCACTTTTCAGAGGAATTTAGACCCTGTTTTAAGTATACTTTTGTTTTATTTTATGACTATGACACACAATTCTGGATTGTGTTTACGCTTTCCATTTTTAAAGGAGTTTGATATTTTTTTCCCGATTCAGGTTTTTTTTTTTTGGAATGACAAAGTGATTGGAATTCATGGGGAGGGAAAAAGAAACCGGGGGGGGTCGTTGGACGGAGAGAGCAAAAGCTGAATCAACACATCATCCAGATGCAGACTGATCAGAAGTAACAGAAAGGAGGAGAGAAGACGGGGAGGAGGGAGAGAGCGGGAATCAGTCTTTCCAGTCTTTCTTGATGGTGAGGTTCCATTCCCAGGAGAGATGATCGTGTTTGTCATCATCGGTGAACTTAGATTTGATGGTGTAGGTGCCGCGGGCCAGCATCCCTTTCGGCGCCTCCTCGACTGGGGTGACATACTCGTACTCCTCCTCAGGTCTGGGGCCGTAGCTCCCCACCATGTAGTCCGTTTTGTCAACTGCGGGTTTAAAAAAAAAAGAAGGGGGAAACTCAATTGAGGTGCAGGTGGGATGAGATTCACAGGTTATTAACGCAAACATCTAATCACTCAAGATTAAAAAGAAATGCAGAGATGAAGCCGTGCTGCTCACTCACCCTTCACTCCTTTCCTGGTGGATGTTTGAGTGTATCTGAGGCCCGAGACGATCTCCTTGTTGACCTGTGAAAGGCATCAGGCGTGACCTCCCGCTCCTCTGACAGTAAAGCTCCCTCCCTCAGCAGCCAGTCTTACCTTGAAAGTGATCTTTATTTTGTAGTCCACTCCCTCCTTCAGCACAAATGTGCTCTTCTTTATGTTTTCCAGGTTCCCTGCCAGGACAGAGACGCGGTGTGACCACGCGTTGGGATGATTCACGCTGTATACAATGTTGCTGCTTTAGGAGTAAACAGACGTGGGCCCCAAGCATGTTTCGCCTCCCGAGAAGTACTTTGTTTGACAAGTGTGAGAGCTCTGCAGCGCTGTGACGTCACACGTGCACAAACACAGGCATGGGTACCCATGACGCGTAATCGCTAGGACCGTTGACAGTAGCGTGAGTCAAGTGGACAAAACTGTACTCAGGCCTGTGTAGGAAGAAAGCCGCCCAGCTCCAGCCAGTATAGACGCTGGCCACTAGATGGCGCAGTGTCGTGGGTGAGACCCTCTGCTGTGGTTCAACCAGGAAGCAGCTCATTAGCCCACTCACACAGTATCACACAGTGTCAGTCCTCATTTACAGACCCAAAGGGCCGTTTGCTGTGTCTGCACATAGAAATATGGCCGCTCCTGCTGCTCAGAATCACTGCTGTCAGCCAAGAAAGGAGGCGAGCAGCCGCACTCACCTGTCAGGTCCAGGACCAGGGCGCCGGGGGCTGTATCACACATGAGGGTCATCCGTGTCACATGGACGTTGGGCAGTTTGGGATCTAAAACACCGGTCGACACAACAATTTCATTCACGCCGCCGCATGTAAACCAACAATCGATGCTTTATGTTGAACATTCAAAACCCAAATGAGCGCGTTTATGATCCGTGTTGCAGAGGATGTGGGTGCGACGGATTTCTGCAGGTACGTGTGTGTCATGTAGAAACATTTTCTGTTTACAAGTGGATCTCTGGAACAAATGGTCCTTAGTTTTACAGCTTCTACATTTATCACTGGAGTCCTCAAAGGCGTCACCAGGTGTTGATTACTGACCTGTAACCACGCTAGCTTTGCCCAGCAGCGCCTCCTTGTACCTGCGCAGGCTATCGTCATCTTTGTCCAGCTCCTGGATCTCCTGTAGGCTCTTCTGTGCCGGAGCTTTATAGTTAACGGAGCCCTCGCTCTCCTCGTTGGCTGCTGCGATCTCAGCCAGCTGCTCTGGGGTAGGCTCCTGCTCCGCCATGTTGTTAACTGCAGAGGGATAAAGACAACACCACCCACTGTTGAGCCGAGGGGGAAAACACTCAGAGACGGAACGCCACCACCTCTGTACACTTGCCGTTTTACGTTTTGCGAAACTTTGGCGTGTGCAACCCTCATCATGTGGTCTGAATATTGCCTCTGTCCACAAAGCAGACTATAAATAGAACAAAGGTGCTCATACCTGCACTATAAATAGGTGAGGACATGTCAGCAAATGCTAAATCTACAATTGTGCAACAAATATGCAGATGAAGTCCTAAAATAATCCAGATTCTAATCTGCCACCTGTGAGAGGGCTACACTGCAACTATGGGGGCTCATAAAAGAGTGGTGTTAGCTTTGGAAGCAGCTCGTGCTAGCATTAACATTATTGGTGGAAACAGGCTGTACCGTTGGAAAAGCATGAATCCCCTCAAACCCGAAGTGCGGAGGCCTGATCTTGGTTTATACGCTGTTGTAATGTATAAATAAAAGCGTGCTCACATCATCGGGATATAAACATCATCTCCCAAGTGCAGCAGTGAACAGGAGAACATTGACCCCCACCACCAGCTTTATTCCCAGCTCTAATGGCTAAGCCACATCAGTTCTCTTTCGGAGGTTGCTTTCGTCCATCGGTGTAATTTAATGTGATTTGTGACGTCAAAACGTTGGGAAGGTTGGATAAAATCAGCTCTTTTCCAACAGCGGGATGACGCCAGCGGGGACATGCCACAGACCTGGCTGGGAACAGCCTCTTACGCTGATGCAGACGGCAGATTTACACCCAAATAAGCGGCTCATGGTGCGGAATATCCGAAGGGTCAACGCTGCCATTATATGTAGGAATGTGGTTTTATTGTGATCTCATCTCACAGCCCTCATCCACATTAGTAAGAGGAGCGCCAGTCTGCTGGTACAGAGCAGGCAAAATTGTTGAATACTTAGATCAAATTTAAAGATACAGTTTAAGTCTTTGGTGTGAAAATGCCCAGTGACTCTAGTGGAGCCCTCGTCTGATTTATTAAAACATCCTTAAAGTCAAGAAATCCGTACAAGTCGAGGCCCTCATAAATCAGTGTCGGAAGGCTAACAAATCACAAAAATTGAAAGAAAAAGCAGCCAACACACCCAGTAAGAACCCCACACGGGGTTCACAATCTGAGCCACCACAATCACGCACACCGCAAACATGCAGCCTCTGTCACTCTGGCTCGCTGCTTCTCTTTTATTGAGACCACTATGGCGTTAGCTATTAGCACAGCAGGAAAAGCGAGCTACTTGCTGCCTCCCCCCTGAAACGGGGCCTCTTTGTGTCCATATAAGCGCACATTCCTCGTTTGCCTATGGCGCACATTTGGGAGGTCAGCGGTGTGCCGGTGTGTTGAGGAAAAGCTGTTGAAGGCAGCAACAGGAAAAAAAAAAAAAAAACCCACAGCAGCTGCTGTCACGACACCTTACAATGAACAGGTTGTTTCCCAGCTTCTGCTAATCGGTCCCTTTTCCCGCGGCGGGGAGGAAGCGGGGCCGGCGAGGGCTGCGCTGCTACCTTGGGCAGACAGGGGGAGACGTAGAACGACGCGTTACATAACATCCTTTGTTGAAGAGGGAAGTGATGGCACTCAAGATGTCAGTTGAGGATAAAAATAAAGATAAAAATGAGCAGCCCACAGCTGCAGAGGACTTTAATATCCTGCCAGTAGGAGATCAAGTAGATCAATGCTAATATTGACTAGATGCAGCAAATGTGCTGTCAATGCCTGGTAGGAGGCCAGACCCCCTCCCTTACCTGCTCAGCCGTGCACGGAGATCTCTCCACATGGAGGATAAGGTGCTTGCTTGTCTAAGCGCTGCTGTTTTACAAACACACCACGCTTGGCAGCGGATGAAGCCCGAGATTAGCTGCGTTCCTTAGCAACACCGCCGAACGGTGAGATTACAGAAAGTGGGATTACGGCTAATGAGGCGTTCAGGGACAGGGAAGGGAAGGAGAGGCGCTTGGAGGTGTCAATGGTGATTCCAGGGGATTTCTGCTGACATCAGTCATTAGCGTCATGAACCTTCAGCCAAGATAATTGATCAGCGAGTTCAGATCAGGACCCGGAAATCCACAAGGGATGATACCGGCTTTGGGAGTTGGAATGGCGTGTTGTGGGACGGAACACCTTGAGCTGACAAAGGCAGGAACGCTAACGACAACCCGCTCCTTGATGGGTGGAGCGCAACAGAAACTCATGGCCTGTATGATCACAGGCTGACGAGCTTTCAGTGACAGGCGGGGTCAAAGGTCAGGCTCTTAATTGTATGACAAAGTACAGTAGGGAAACAGTGAATATGCAGCGCGAGCTTAAATCCCAGGTGAATGTGGCTGAGTTTAGTTGGCATTTGCTTCCTGGTGTCGGCTCTCTGTTCAACATGGCAGATGCAGATTTCCATATTCTCTGATCGCTGCTCTGTTTAGTCTTTGCACTTCATCTCTTATTCATTTGACTCCTCTGGACTTAAAAGTATCCCAGCGCTGCCGCTTTAATAAAGGCTCAGCCACTGAAAATCTCATTTTAGTCCCTTCGGACTCTAGAAACAGGTTTCAAAGAACGGTCCAAATCAAAATGGAGCTACACCTTAAATTTTGGGAGAATATGTTGGAGTTATTAGGCCACCGAGGGGCGAAACGTTCCGCCCAGAAACATCAGGCCTGTGTTACTCCTCATTTTAGCAGGCCGAGACATTGCGGAACGTGGTGGGAATCAAGCGCAAGCTCCCGATTGTCAGAACTGCCACCGTGACAGTAACCGTCACCAGACACCAAAGAAAGTTACAGAGAACTAGTCAGCAATACACAACGGTGTCCAACACAATTTCGTGCAAACTGCGCATTTGACTCATGACGATTTCCTCCCTACCAACTATATATTTTCATATCGTACGGCAAACTTCCTTTTTTAGTCAAGAGCGTTATGTTTCATATCCTTTAAAGTGCTGAACCGCAAGCTGCAAAGAATTTAACCCAGTTCAGCTTCGCGGTTCCACCTGCAAGACCAATCCAATGTTCTCCCTTTTTCAAGATACTGGAGATGCCAACATTAAAACGGCTACATGTCATGGCAGGAGATAAAAGCTGAAGATGTAGCGCTGCACATACCGGAACTTTGAGGAAGTGTTACAAGAGCTCTCTGCAGAGCTGATGCAACAGATTTGAACAGAAAGAGACGACCAGAGCGGAAATGCAACCACCTTAGAGGAATCGGCCAAGAACGCTGAAATTTCTTAAGAGATAAAAAGGTGAAAAATGCAAAAAAACACACCAAAAAAAATAAAAAACAAAAACCTTGGCCATGCACTTTGTGCACCACAGACTTCACCTATAATGAGGGATGGATCGAGATTTACGGGAGAAAAAGCAACATCTTTAAGCCAGGAAGAATGGCAAGAATTAGGAAGCTTCAAAAATAGCCCGAGGAAAAAAAGAAGAAGAATGAAACAAATCGGTGCATGGAGCAGCAGGAAGCTGTGAGTGAATGGGACAGACGAGGTGTCAGCTGAAGGGTCAGGACTTATTCCTACTGCACGAAGGGCCACGGACTGGCCGGCAACGCCTCGATAAACCCAACACACTCTCCAGAATGCATAATTAACACATCTCCGGTGATTTGAGGGAGAATTTGTGAGCAACAAGTACAAGTAATACATGGCTTCATTCTGGCTGAGGAACGAATAAAGAAAAGCAGAAGCTCCTCAGATGCATTTTTACAGTCCAGCAGTTCCTGCACTCCTGCCTGAACACGTCTGAAGCTCATCATATAGATAATCTATGGCCAACTCTCCCTGTTCATGGTCACCCAGCTGCAGGAAGAGAAGCAGAAAAACGCCTTTATTGCTAGTTTTTAGGCGGGGACGACAACGATTCCTCAGAAAGTTCTCCAAGACCTGGACGTGTGGGGAAAAAAACACTCCTTCAAGCATTTTCAGCCATGTTCCTAGTGGGTTGAAGCATTTTTAATATTCTTATGCATTATATTGACTTTTTAACTTCCAAAATGCCAAGATGGAGGCAGATTTAAGATGCTGAGTCCCCTGCCCAGTTTTAAATGTTCCAGGAAGTAACTGAAAAATGCCTTATGTATGGCATATGTGCCATTTTTCTAAAGACATAATGAATTGCCAACCCCAACAAAAGGAAAGACATTGAATTTAATAGCATAAAAATAAAGTTTGACGACGTTTTCCTGACGGAGCGAAATGCCGAAACAGCTCAAATTCAACACCCGGAAATGAAAGATTAACTTTTGAGAGATTACCTCCTCATTCTTGTTTGATAACTCTGCAATGACTTGGCAATTATTTGACGTCTAAAGTAATTTTATATTTAAACGACGACTTCAACATGTCTGTTGAGAAAAGAAAAGGCACAGGCCTAACCTGCAGGAAGTTGCCCTTTGGCCACCCAAATTCCTTTCAAACATTTCTACTTTAAATTGGCAAAGTGGCAAAAATGTGGTTGACACAAGCGCCGGTCCGGACTATGGACACCGCTCTTGTTCGGATGTATACGCTTATCGTCGGAAATAGGCATTCAATTCGTTTAAAAAGTCGGTTTTAAAGTCTTACCGTTGCTCTACTTGTAGCTTAGGGCAGACTCCCTTGAATGATGATGAGGGAACCAAGCGAAGCGACACACAGGAAACCTGAAGCCGCCGCCTGCCGCGCAAAATAACCAACATCCGGTTCGGTGTCTCAGAAATAAAAGCGCTTACCATAAAATACCGTGAATTTGATCTAATTTAGTTATTAGAAGCTTCTTACGTTAATGCAACGTGTGATTCACGACTAGTTCTCACGCATATTTTTTTTATATTTTCCATTAAACAGCAAAATTAGATTGTGGGCTGTCTTGTGTTTGCAAATGGTTATCGGGAATGTAAAAAAGCAGCTCAAGTTATTACAAAAGCTATTAGTACTATAAAGTCATTATACAGCTGGTCTTTAGTGTTTACATTTAAATTTTAAATTAAGATAAGCTAATCAGATTTTAAAAAAATCCCCAAACATTAAAATAGTCCTGTGAATTTAATGCTTTAATCGTGAAAAAAAAAACTTACCGGATGTTAGCAACAACTAATATCTTCCGGCTTCTTGGTACACGCGTGGACATGTCATGCTGCAGTTTAGTTTGAAGTCTATCTAGCCTATAACTTTCACTTATTGTAGCTTCGTGATCCGAGTTTCACGTTTTGTGTTCAGCCAGTGTACCGTTTCCAGTAGCAGACAAAGTACACTACGCGTCCGTTTCATAAAGCACCTCAGAGGTGGTTTTGAAGTCATAGTTCATACATATGGCGACACCTAGTGACAGTACCCAAGCACTGGTGACCATTAGCAAGTGCCCAAAAGACAGCCGCAGGGAACATTTTCTATTGACAGGAAAATACCACATTTAGCAGTTTAGAGAAATGACACAAAATCGATGCTTCCACATAGTTTACGGTTAACATTTAATGTGTCACTCAACCAGTCCCAAAATACAATACAAAAAGGAGGCAAACTTCATTGGCCCAGTGTAGTGTTCAAATGAGAAATCTTTATGTACAAAGCAATTTAAAAATGAACAAATAGGGAGACAGGATTGGTTACTATGCACTGCAGGTTTTATTACAAGTTCCTTTAAACTACAGGGTAGAAGAAAGAATTGAGAGCCCAACTCTTTTACCTACAGTCAAACCACTTTCATCAAGAAAAAAAAAACAAAAAAAACCCAAACATAAAAATACTGGTAAAAAACACTTTGGAGCATTTAAAAGAACAGGCTGGAACAATAACTTCGATCACATCAGAAGACGAGTGTAAAATATTCTATTGCCCACCCCACTGAGGGAGGGACAGATTGAGAGATCCATCTCTTAGCTGGTGTCCATCTGCAAAAAACAAAACGACATGAGTGTAAAGACAAAACTCAGTCCAAGAAAGGCAACATCTTAATGACTTGACATACTCTTGCATTGTAGGCATCTAACTGAGCGTCGAGTTCTTCTGCTGAAAGCGGCTGTTTGCTGCCCCCTCCTCGACCACCTCGACCCCTTCCCCTGGAACCGCCGGCGCCGCGCATCCCACGGGTTTTCTGCATGCCCCCAAAGCCGCCTCCACGAATTCTGTTCATGGTTCCACCGCCTCTACTAAGAATGCAAAAATAGCCCGTGAGACAAACATTTCAATGTGATGGTCATTGTAAAAGCGGGGGTGTCTACACATACCCCTGCATGGGTCGCCGCTGTGTGTCGATCTGTGATGTGACGAGCTGTATGTTCATAGGCCGCCCTTGGGAGTCAAAATGACAACTTAGCCAAACAGTCATATTAAAAGAAAAAGACCAATAGCTGATCAGGTTCCATACCATCAAGTGGGATGCCGTTGTACTGTTTCATGGCCTTGAGGGCATCTGCTCTCCTTTCAAAGTGAACATCTGCTGTTCCGAGGCTTCTCCCCGACCGATCGTAGTGAACAGCGGCCTTTTTTAGAATTCCAAATTCAGCAAAGAGTTCCTAAGGCAGAAACAACACTTTAGTCACAACATTAAACCACAGCGTTTTCCATCACACATCCAGCCAGGGGAAACAAGCATCACGCCATAAGGCTTATACCTGAATATCTGCATCCGAGACGCCGAAGTCTAGATTGGAGACGAGGAGCTTCCCTCCAGTTTCCACACCGGCTCCTCCGCCACTGGCAACGCCGTTGAATCCACTGAAGCCATTGTCAAACATGTCGTGCTGCCATTTGTCGGGAAGCTGTTTGGGCTGCAACAGATGAAAGAGAACGCACCTGCTGACTTCAGGATCCCCCTGCCCCTGTCAATTACAGTCCACTCGGCTGGGTGTTGGGGCAAGCAGGGGCTCCACTTCCTCGTGGCCAGGGTGATCAACGACCCCTCCAAAGTGTCCCCCAAAGCTCCCCAGCCCGTCCCACCATTACAAGTGAAGCAGTACAGACAGGACATATAGTACAAACATCTCTAACATAGCTTGATCTATAAATCCGTCTCAATTGCCATACATCTTTAGATGTATAGAACAGTCTAATAACTGGGAAAACTTTAAACCCCAAACCCTCCCTTAATCTATACCAACCCTTGGAAAACTCCCCCCATCTCGCTACCAAACACAGCCCACTGCCATCTTGTCATCTCCGCCTCCACCAAAGGCTCTCCAGATCCTCGGGGACCAAGGGTGGCCGTCTTAAGCAGTGCTGGCTCCAGCGTCGCACCGTGTTGCCCGAACCACCAAAAAGTTCTTTAAAGGGCCTCACAGACAGGTTTTCATGGGGTAATAGTCCATCAGGGTGATGAGAGATGAAGAACAACTAGGGCCAGCTACCCCCTCTAAACAAGGGTAGATTGAGCGTCCATTTTGAGACCGCACTTTTGTGTGGTGCTTTGTCGAACTACACTCGATCTCACATATGGAAGGACGATTTGAAAACAACTTTATACGAGGATTTGAAGTCCAATGATCCATCCAAGAGCAAAAGCCATCATGGTTGAAAAGCCATGAAAACAGGCCTTGTTGTGAAACCCGCCGGCCACTGCAGAACAAAAGGCGGCTTGGTCGCTTCAACAAAACACAACGTTTCCAAAGGTTGAGGGGGAAAAAAAAATCACTGGCAGGTCGTTTTTTGGTCGGTGATGTGGCTCCGTCACAAATTAACAGACGCTCGGGGCCGAAAGAACCCCTACTGAGCGTGGTCGACAAGATCTAATTTAAGATGCTGCATTCAAAATGGCGCCGGCGAGGCCTTCGATCCAACCGCCGCGAGTTAGCCAAAATGGCTCACGCCTCTGCGCGCTCCAAAAAGCCTCTTCTTGGGAAAAGGTGAGGAAAATAGAAAAGGTTGTGGGAGATGGGACATACAACGCACACAACTTCCATTAATGCTACACCGCGAATCACAGAGCTGTCGTTTGAGGGACGCTCAGCGGTTATAGCAATCATTTTATTTGCTTGACTAGCTCACTGGTTAGGTGGTTAGCTAGCAAGCCTAGCTGAGAACAGAATGATGAAACCCAGGCACTTTCAGGTTTGCCGAAGGCTTTTCCGTTTTTCCTGCCCATTCCTTTAATTTTCTCATACCCTGCTGTAAGGCGTCGGTCTGCCTCTACCGCGGTTCAGGTTTTGTCGGTTCCTCATGGGGCCGGATCCGCCGCCTCGGTTTCCAAATCCTCCGCCGCCACCTCCGAGACGCCCAACACCTCCGCCGCGGCCTGAGACGCCGCGGCCTCGGCCTCTTCCTCCCCGGCCTCCACCTCTCTGCTGCCTGTTCTGCTTGATAATGTCGTCTAAGGACATATCCAGTTTATCTGTCATTTTGCTGGCCAAATAGTGCTAAACTGTTTACAAAATATAAAAAAAATACACCCTAGCCTTGATTGGTCCCTGACACAGAACAGCGCTCCTCGCACTGACAAGAAACACAATGAACAAACAGGGCAGAGCGGATACAAATAGGCAAACCGTCCTTTACGCACAGTACGTAAGCGATGATGTCATCACGCATTGTGCGTCACTTGTTACGTTTAAACAGGCGATAGGCTTGAAACTAAATGGACCAAAATAGTGTTCGCGGAGAAAGTGGTCCAGTTTACACCTGGCCACGCGCATTAATGAGAGCAAAAACCGAGATGATGGCGAGGATCAAAGAATCTAAGGGACTTTGATCATAATGCCGTCTCAACCAGCGTTTGAGGTTTCACCGAGGATCTGTTCTAGAACATCGTTTATTTTCCGTTGCAGGCCTTAGAACTGTCCATTTGAGGGCACTTTAATCTAAGTTGTAATTAATTGAACAAACTCTTAGATTGTATAATCTACTAAACAAGCCAAATCCAAACCTAATCGTTCAGAAACCTGTTTTTCCATGAACAATTGTTTATACAGATTTAAAGGATTTTGACTTTCTATCGAGACTAGAAAAAAAAATCTTTTTTTTACTCATTCTAATATGAAGTTTTGTTCCTGGTACAATTTGCACACAGAATTTACAGAATCAAAGTAGTCTATTGAAGAAATAAATTGAAACGTCTAACATGCTCAGGTCCTTAAAAAAGCCCTTTAAAGCAAATCATGAAACGCGTGTGGCGTTCCGAACAAAAGTCCATTGCAAACCAAAAATGTGAGCAGCTGTTGCATAATTTAAAACTACATCATGTTTAAAAGGTACAACTAAATAAAAACTAGGATATTGTTTTAAATATTTTACACACCAATTAGTGACAGTGAATTTTCCCTCTGCATTGAACCCATCCTTCTCACACCAGTAGTGTACACACACACTGCTGCAGCCAGAGATCAATGGGGTTGGGTGCCTTGCTCAGAGATACCCCAGCACATGACATCATTTCCTTTCCTTGGAGCCATGAGCTGAAATGCCTGCTTTTATAAAACATGGGCTGATGTACAGAAGTACTGTAAAAGTCTTTTATTCAACATTTTGTTTCAAGGGTAAAAGGAAGGGAGGTTGCTAGCATTGTTGAGTTTTTTTTTTGCTTCCCCCCCCAACTAATTAAGTCCATTTCAGAATAAAATGTTGGCCTTCTACATTGTATTTGGCTTCGACACTTTGCCCATGAAGCGAGGATCCAGCATGACCTTTACATCAACCTCTACAGTGTACTCATCAAACTGGGTTCCAAACAAAAATAAAAGTAGTCAGCCCTTTGCATTTTCCTCCAAAGTGATCTAGGTAGCACAAGTAAAGGAAAACTGGGTTTGTATTTAAGACTGCAGTCATTTGTGTCCCTTGAAGAGTGCTAACAGTTTGAATATCAGCAAATTTTTGATCAAAGTTTTGCATTAGTCCCATCCACGTAAACCAAGTGACGAGAGAATTCCTGCTCCCTGGAATGCTGCTTCTTTTCTTCTTAGGCAGTTGCACAGGTTCAATAAACGGAGTTTTCTGGGGTTTCTCTGGTCCGGAGTTTAGAACATCTGGTTGATCTTCGGAGCTAGAAGAGCCAATGGGGCTGGCTTGGCTGCTGGAGGAAAAGTTTGAGGATAACGGGTGGAAAAAAGTGATGTGAGCATCACGAGAAGGACTAGGACTTTTTGGAGTCCTGTGTGTTGCGTTTTTTGAGGTCGCTCAGGTCCACAGGCGTGAAAGCTACAGAACACACAACACCGTTAGCCAGCCCAAACGATTCATTTGTGTCGAATGACATTATAGAGTCACTCACAATGTAGGTTAGGATTTGGGCTCTTCTCCACGTACTCTTGTGGTCCATTCCGTTCACTATTTTGTGTTGATCTGATGTCTCTAAGTACACACTGCCAAGCTGTGAAGAGCAAACACAGCAGTAGTTTGGTTAGTCTGGAAATCATGCCCAACCTGATATCCTTGTTAGCAGTGAGATGAGACAGACTTAAAGTGGAACAACATGTACAAACATGCCCAAATGCCCTATACCGAAGGATACTTGGGATTACTTTTAGTATATATAAATGGATCAACTGGGTAGTATTTCACATTGTTAACTAATAATTCAAACCATATCTGACCACTAGATATTTTCTTTTAGTCTGAAATAAATCAGTTGAAGAAAGAAAATACTCATTTAACTGGTATTTGCTGCAGGCTGCATTTATCTGTTGACATTAAATGACAAACCTCCCTTTTGTGTTGCTTTTGGACATCAGTGATTAGCACAGAGACATAACTACATAACCTTTACAGGTGAACAAGTCAACATATCAGACCATATTAAAAAACCCACACAGCGAAAAGGGTGTGGCTCCTCCAATGCAACATAGAAGTACTGAACAATGCTAAAAAGTATTCTAGTAGAAAAAAACATACATCAGATTATAATAAAGTAAAAATAAATATTAAAAATAACTACTTACAATCATGTATAAATCGCACATTTTCCTCATGTGCGGGGGTGAAAAGCTCCCCGCTGTTGGTGGGGGAACGTGGGCTGGAAGTCCGCTTGTAACTGTTCACCATCCTGGGAGCAGATGAGCTTCACAAAAATGAGCCCAAACGTGACACATTCATTTAAAACGAGAGACATGTGCATTTGTGTGTGCATTTTGTTACAGACCTGGTCATGGTGTTGGCAGGCTCGTTGCTCCTCTCTGGGGAGTAGATTGAAATGCAAAGTTCAGACCACAATGGAATTCTACAAAATAACAGTGACAGCTATGGAGCTACACGGTCTGCTTTTAAATGTCAGGAGTAATACCAACACTGATACCAGAGCTAACTATTGACACAATGTATTACATGTCACCTGTTATTGGTTGTCAGACGTAAAACGCTACTGTCAACATGCAATCGGAACAAAGAAGCAATACGAAAACTAATTCATAATCAAGTGTTCATATCTAATTACGCAGGGTCTAATGTGTGACCTGTAGAAGAAACGAAAGATCTAGGCGTTAGCTCGTTACAGGGGCTTCTGTTTACGTTTTGATAACTACAAGCTACAACAACCAAGTTCACTTAACCACTTAATTTTCACCCGTAATGTTATGGAATGTCTCTCTCGTTTGTTTATAAATGGTAACATTCTGTCTATTCCTGCATCGTTTGTGGCCTGTAAATGTAGAACAAACAAAATCAGTACAGCTAATTTTAGCCAGTTAGCTCGCTAGCTACTGGTTTACATTGTCTTGTGTCGCTAGCTTCAAACAGCCCATGTTTGTAGCCGTAACTCATCCCAGAGGTTTGAAGGAAATACATTTCACAAAACCCCAAAAGTTTGAAGGTGTAATGCAACTAATGTAAGGCACACACTGGCAAAATATTTAACAAACCCCGTTTGTGGTCCTTTCGCTTTCTTTATTCTGAGCCCGTGAACGCCGTTAAACTAGCTAAAACGTTGCCAATGCCAACCAATCATTTCCGGGATAGGACACGGAAGTGAAAGTGCTGCGATCCGCCGATGGAGACCACAGTTTTAGTTATGTAAATACATAACTAGAATGGATTTTACCTCAGCCATGGGAGACTGGTATATGACAGCCAGCATTTGTTTGTTTGAAAAATACCCCCAAAGGTTATGAACGGAATTTAACGAAACCTACTATGTTATGTAACCCCGTAGTTCCTATTTACTACTGGTTAACTTACCCAAACTCCATTAAGATCTCTCTCTCTCTCCCAGTGCTTGCTTGGCAGAGATCTACTTTTAAATCCATTTTTTAAAACAATATTAACAATGTGCCAATAAAATAGCACCGGTAACTAGAAAAAAACAACAACAACTATTTACCTATTATTTTCCAGACTGCATCACTGCACATATGAATTTTGTTGTGAAGATAATTGAATAAAATTTCACAGTATAAATGATTGGGATGAACAGACCCATGAAAAGGGATCTCAGTACACCCTGGGATCTCAGTACATCCTGGTGCATGGATGGTGAAGTGATGCTGTGATCTCCTATCTTGCACTTTTCCTCACTAAAAATGACACAACACAACCAAGCAGCTTGTACTTATGAAAGGGTTTTTATTTATGAAAACATACAAAAATAACTTTCAAAAATAAAATTATAAAACTTCCATTTTTGACAATTGTACGTACACAACCTAAAACCCCACTAGAACGATACAGTCAGAGTGAAGGTGCTTACTTACGATAAGCGCGACTTCACCGATTTACAATTTGGCTGAACCTCGAGCTGCACAGCAGTGAGGATTCAAATCCATTTAAACATAAATGCCCACATGTAACAGAAATTCAACATGGATAATGAATTGAAAATTTTGAAATAAAATCTTCAAATGAATTTTACAAAACGTGAAAATTCAAAAATATATTTGCACGGTTGGTAGAACATAGACTGTACAGGCACTGGCAGTATTGCTAATAAGCAAGGGAACCATATAATAACACAGGCATTAATCACAAAAGCCTTAAAAAATATACAGTATCGACTCAAAGCAGCGAGGCAGCAGTGTTTATTTTTCTGACCTTGTTTATCAGAATCAGTGACAATAGTTCTATTTCTTGAAGTCTTCTTCCTCCAAGTTCATGCGTTTCTGTTGAAATGGCTTTAGCTTTCTCACCCAGCAGACTCTTTATTTTTCTGCCTTTCGCTTTCAAGTCAATTTGTGTCCATCACACGCAGCCGGTCTCAAACAACTTGACCAGTTCCTTGCAGTCCGGGTCAATGAGGTCTGCAGGCTTTTCTCCACTTTCATTTTCTGCCTCTGTGCTTGCTCCCTTTGACAGCAGGTACCTGAGCAAGACGGGTAAGAAAACAATGTTATCCCCGGGGCTTGCCTCCACGGAAAAGATCACAAATGGATCTATAATTTTTCACCCTCTATCTGTCATGGATCAATGTTCCCTTGCAGACAAGAAACTTTGACTGGACTTCAAACAGAGCCTAAATGTTCAGGCATTCAGTGTTGCACATGTTCCGTTCTACCTTGCTATTTCTGGATAGCCGTCACTGCAGGCCATGTGAAGCGGCGTCCAGCCATCCTCGTCCCTCTGATGAACATCTGCGCCGTATTTTACAAGCAACTTTACCACCTCCAGGTTTCCAGTCAACACGGCTTCATGCAGTGCTGCCATGCCTGCACAGAAGATAACATCACGTCATTCCCCTTCCTGTCTTCAGGCACATTTAATCGCAGCTTAAATGTTTCGGATCTAGATTTTTTTTTTTCCCGGCGTAGAGATCTGTCTCACCTGAGTGGAAGAGCGTGTCGATTCGGACCTTCCTCGCCCTCATGAACCGACCGATTTGCTCCATATCTCCCCGTCTCACGATGTCCTGGAAGACGATGTCATTGGGGAAGTGCACGCTCCTCTTTGCGGGGGCGACGGGTATGACTGGCGCGGGATTTTCCCGCGTTTGCGTTCGCTGTGTGGAGCTGTACCTAGAGCCCTTGCTGTATGAGGGGATGTACGTTGAGGCGGCCCTGTAGGTGGACGTGTACTTGGACGGGCTGTAGTGGGTCGTGCTGAGCTGCGTTGCTGCACCATAGCTGCTCGCCGTAGAGTACGCGGACGTGTATTGGGTCGGTGTATAATGTGATGGGCTGTAGTAGGTTGGAGTGTGGTATGTCGAAGGCGTGTACTGCGAGATGCGTGTGTACGCAGGGACGTGGTAGTTGTACTTCATCCCTGCGGTGGAGGTTGCAGCGCTGCCTCCCCCTTTGCTGCCAGCCCAGGAGGAGGGGTGTGGGAAATCCAAGAGAAAACACCAGTGAAGTGAAATCCCTATATCCTTCTGGCCGTTTCCCCTCTGCTCTCCAGCGGGTATTATCCGTCAGTTTTCCAGATAGAGGATCTCTTGCTGCTACAGTATAAGACCCTGATCAAATCCACTGCATTTCTTTACAATCCAGTCCCCCTTTTCAGCCTTTAAAGTCCACCTTTCAAGTCAAAAATTGCTCTTCTGTACGCTGCTTTTGCTGTTGCTCACTCAGGGAAGTGGGAAGGGACCCCTATATACCCTCTGGAGGGCTATTTTAGGGCCTGAGATCCAGTGACTTCAGCTTGGAAATGAATGTCCCTCATTCAGCTACTCCCACTGACTGGTCACATGGCCAGTGCCAACATACCCATGCATCAGAAAAAATGTTGACCACCAAAATGTTGCTTTTGGCTTTAGACGTCTTCTCACACCATCAACCCAAATCGTCGAGGCGTTAACCTAAAGTGCACTTCGGGGATTTTGTTTATCGCTCCATCAATGAGACAGCCATTCACATGATTTCATTTAATCATGTGCTGTTTATCTGTGTCACACATTGTGATGTAATACAGCAATCAGCTCAGAACATTACAAGCCACACACCACCTCAATTAGGGATGTTTTCGAGGGGTGCGCGTGTCATCTGATGTTCCCATGTACTGCACGTCCCTCGTTTGACACAAGCAATACCTTTTCGTCATGAGGTTGACCTTTGACCTTCTGACCTCTGAGGACACGAGTGTGGAAGCAAGGGAGGGGGAAATTTAGCCACCGAGGAGTCATGTGGTCACGCTGGAAGAGTGTTTAAAAAAACTGCTAAAAACACACAGGGAAAAGATCCCTCTGAGCCACCTTTATAATGGCACAGTGCACGAGTGTGCATGGTGCTGCAACAACAGCTGCCCTGGCAGACTCTGCAAATGGGACTGAACTGGTTGGAACTGGTTCCCAATGCATTTGGAAGAAGTAACAGAGAGGGAGAGGTTGCGCATGCGCGCTTGCCACTGTCTTCAGGTTTTTGTTGCTCAAAACAACTCCCACCTCTCAAAGCCCGACCTTGCTGCAGAGCCGGGGATCGATCAGAATTTGAGAGAGTTTCTTACGTACTGCTGTATAAGGTCACACGCTTTGACCTTCAGATGTATGTTCACTGCCTGTTACATCTGGTAAACAACTTTAGGAACATAAACCACATAACCGCCTTAGCAGGACATAATTAATTCCTGTCATACAAGCACTAATCTCATGCCAACATAATATATTTCCCCCCTCACCTAGATGTACGGCCGGGGGGGCTTATGTCTAACGTCTGGGCAAATTAAATTAAATGTTCACAGCTTGAAGAAGAGATTTCTGTAAGAACCCTATTGGATTTCACAGTCCGTTTATGGTATTGAGGGAGCACAGAGGAGCTCCTTCCAGCTTCCCTCTCTCACGTCCACATTGACTTTATCACCAGAACCTGTTGGACACGTCTACTTGTCATAGCAGCGTGCTAGTCCGTCGCCTACTCAGATGCAAGAGGCTGCTTGTGTTACAGCTTCTCGCTATACATAGAGAAACCCTGCCCCCACCCCCCGCCGCAAGCCTTTCCCTAAAGGTGCGCATGACCAGGAAGTCACACTTGAACAAACAAACAGTGTGTTTCACTTCCATGTTTTTTTGGGGGGTGTTCTTGCTTTTATTGATGAAGAAAGATGGGAGGAGACAGACAACTGACATGGGGGGGGGGGGGGGATTCAAACATGTGTCTTAAAGGTACCACCTGCTCTACACCTCTGATGTTCTTCAACATTTCTTCCCACCACTGTGTGTAGTGGAAGTTGTTCCAGTAGTAGCAGAACTAGTTCCAACTCCCATCAAGGTATTTGGGACTGGAGAAGCCTCATAGATCAGGAGATTCACAGATAAATGTTTCTTTAAAGAGTTCAGTCAACTCCCGTTGAACCTGTTGAACCATATTATGTCACACTTTATGTCTGGATCAGTTTGGAATTCTCAAAAATGATAAATATTTTAAACTGGCTAAAAATTTTCCTAAAATCCCAGCAACAACAACCAAATGCTAACTTTTCTGACTTGCTATCCATTAGGCATTCAGCCTCTCAGTGCCACCAGTGCAATGCAGCCAAATTCATCTGCTTCACTTGCAGAACACGTGTCCAGGATTTTATGGACAGACAGGTCAGGAGTCCTGAAGTTCAGGACACGTGAAGCTGAAGCCACAATTATGAGCGTTTTAATGGTGACCTGTCACAGGGGCTTAGCGCTGGGCTGTACATGTTAGCTCCACCGGTTCACGTGATGCAAGTAGGCGTCGAGATGGCAACTCCAGCGCCTAAAACTAAGAGTCTGAAAGCATCTCAGAACCATACGTGTCTGTTAAAAGTTCTGTAAAAATCTCATTTTCCTTTATAATTACTGTTCAAAAAGTATGAACAGGGTGAATCGACTGTTGGGGGGCAGATCTGTATAAAAATACTGCCTCTCTTCTGGCTGACTGTAAGCCTTTTCCCAGAAACCCCCCTGCTATCAATGGGACTCCCACGGGTACCAACAGGAGAGTGTGTGTGTGTGTGTGTGTGTGTGTTTTAAAACCGGCTCCAGGTGAAGAACACCTGGATCACAGATGTAAACTGCAGGAATCAGATGCTGGCAGGCTCGCTGGCAGACGCTCTCTCCAAAGTGTCTGGTTACGGCACGCGTGTGGGATGTAGAAAGAAGGCGTTCCTAATCCTCTGTGGTTCAGAGAGAAAGAGGGACGCTGGGGTGTCTGCAGCTGTGGGGAAGATTCCATTTTAGGAGACAGATTCAGGGATTAACTGAAGCACACTGACCCTGATATACGCAGTATAACACTGAAACTGGCCCCAAGGACTTATATTATGTGCAATGAAATAAGAATAAAAGTAATGTGTGTTTTCTTTAGAAAGATTATAGAATTCTGGACAGATAATTGTAGTAGTAGCTCTTCTTCTACCTGATGAAAGAAAGGGTGATATGTAATGGTTTTGATTTAAAATATGAAATAAAAGCCCTGATACTGTGTTCCTGTGTTACGTGCTTATATCCACTTCAGTTAATACATGGCATCCAGTTTAAAACCTATAGTTTTAATTACGCTCTAACTAAAAAACAGTTTGAAACATTAAAGGGGAACTTAAACAGCTAAAGACATCCACCTGCTCTACATTTCTGGGGTGAAGAGGGTGACTATCTGTCATGAATAGAAATGTCAGACTTTGTGTTTAAGTGCCAGCAGTTTCTTTGTAAATCCTGTCTTGCGAAGCCTGAACATAATGCCCCAGGAAATGGCCAAGACGCAGTTAAAACTCAACAGTGCACCTGTAACCCTCCTCCTCCCATCACATTCACTTTGAACCGAGGCTGCTGAACAAATTCATGTTGTTAAATAATTGGTTTTGAAACATTGCTGAGAGACCAGTGATTACGCCGCGGCCCCTAATGTAGATAACCAGAATCCATACGCCCTTTAGTTTTTTAGCTCACATAAAAGATTGATTTTATGGAGCCCAGCTGAATAAAAGCTTTGCTCAGAGACAAACTTGATATATTTTTCTTTGTATTGTTTTTTCTTCTTCTTAATCACCCCAGACACCTCTCGGTAGATCCTCGTCCCATGCCGGGGTGTGAAGCACAGCGCACGTGCCCAACATGAAATAAATGGTCCACTTGCCTACTAGCATCTGGCCCCAGATACCCGGCGAGGCCCACATCGCCGCTGTGCCAAAGAAGACCAGATTTGGTTTCTGCAGGAATTCATTCATTCATTCATTACTCTGGTAAAAGGGGGGTTCTTTTAAACACCATGCTGTCATTTTGCTTGTTTGTGTTTTTATTGAGATTTAGACGAGACAGTGACTCCATCAGGCAAATTAGATGCACTTTAAACATTGACCGACAGAAGATTTAAAGACTATTAGAAGAGTTGGGATGACTTTGAACTGAGATGATCGATGCAGAATGATTAAAAGGTCATATACAGTATATTAAGAGCTTGCTATGGATTATCATTTCATGGGTTTAAGGTCAAAACATGAATTGATGTCATGTGAACACTAACAGGTGCAGGCTGCTGGATTTAACCTGTGCCGACCCCCTGCCGGGAGTGTTGTTCTAGTCCAGGAGAAATGCAAAAACTCCAGCCCAGTTTAAACGTTGGCACAGCTCGACGGAGGGACCCGCGCATCACTCCGCTTTGAACGTGTCCTCATAAATACTTTACAGTCTGATATTTTCCGGCGACCGATCTAAAATTAAAAAGGCTCCCGGTACTTCTGTGAACAAACAGACTGATGAGAGGGATTGGAGCTTTTATAAAAAGTGAGAAAGCTCTCGACAGGACAGGAGGCCACTACCGAAGCCGCACTATAAAGAGCAGGAGGCCGGAAAGGGGCCCTGCAGCTGTCTGCTGCGCTGCAGGCGTTTTTCCACCCCTGAATTTTATTCCATAAGTGGAAAAAGACCAGAAGCAAAAGTTGAAGGGAAAAGGTGTCACATCGCGTGCTATTGTCAACCACAGAAATCCAATCATCTCTCAGATGATTAAAGTGATCGTCTCAATGTGACGGGATTCATCAGACAACAGCAGCGATTTTCATGGGAAATCAGATTAACACACACAGATTGCCCCCCGCCTCCCCCAGTACTCTGAAGGCTTGGTGTATTAATAATCACATTTATTTTATACTTTTACTTCATGAATAGAAAAACAAATATGTAGAAAAGAGGTGAAAGCAGCAAAGGACCACTTCTGGAGGGAAATCCAAATGAATTCATGTTGAATTAAATAAAAATCACAGGAAGACAAGACTGGCTAAAGACTATATGAGTATTTCAAACGTGCAGATTCTATCTTGATCCACAGAATGCTGCAGGGACGAGCGCCACCTCCTTGAGGGAATTTGTGAAGGACAACTCACAGAGGTCAACAAGGATCCAGAGGTGACTTTCTGGTCCATGACTGAGCCATGAATTTGGCCAGTCAGTGTTTTCCTATGGAGCCTCACAGACATGAAACCATGAACCGTACGAGCTCTGCCAACCACTACCACATTCACCAAACCTCTAAAAACAGGGACGGTCCTTCAATCTATGTTAAAAATCTGCTGTATGTTGTATACGAGGGCTTATTCGGGGTACAATTGGGGATGTGGCTGGTGACAACCCAGAAACTGGACCTTTAAGGCATCCATACACAGAAGTATGCAAATACTGTGCAATAGTGGTTACATAAAGTCTGTGCCTGCTAACCTTGTGCAATAACACCTGCACACACACTCTTCTATGTGTGACCCTAACCGATAAGCACTTTAGCTCTTAAACACTTACCGGTAAGCACTTCACTTTTCCTTTGGTCTTTTAATGGTCTTTATCAGCAATGTGGCTATGGTTCATTGCTTGTTTGTTCCTTGTCGTTTTATGGTTGTTATTCTTAGTGTTGACATGCCCAGAGCCTGAAGATGGAAATTGGCTATAATCGCGCATATTTGCATGCAAATGGTTTTGAATAGAGACTGTCTCTTTCCTAGACAGACAGACAGACAGACAGACAGACAGACAGACAGACAGACAGACAGAGTGCAATTATTTGGTTCCTCAGTAAATGCTGAACTGCAGCAGCGGAGAAAAGCTCCCTTCGGCGGCAGATGGTCCAGCCCACATAGGCGCTCCAATGGGATGGATCAATGATTTTGGTACTGTTAATATCATTTGACACTTGATAACAAATGCAAGCCTTTGTGGGACGCTGCTGGATTTAGCGCGGGGGTGAGCAGGGCTATTGTATCGAGCTGGGATGACCGGAACATTGTAAATGAGGTTATTTCAGTCAAGGCCCCGCATCCATGGAAAAGCAGGGCAGAGGTTAGAAGCTGTGCATATGTGTGAATAATGTGTTAAAGCCTGGTTGCACAATGGAGGTGTGTGTTTCAGGCCAGATACAGCCAGTGGGCAGCGCGTTCTCCAGGCAGGTTGCACAAGGTTGCATCAAATTAATTTCCTGGATATGTCAGAGCTTATGCAACATTCAACAGGTGGGCTCACGGAATCTAATCTTTCTGCGCATATGAAGGACAACGACGTGTCTGACCTTTGCACAAAGTCGTGCCCGGGCTAGCTGCTACACGACACTGTGGCTTCACATCATCATTTACTCAAAAGAAGTTCTGATCTTTACTTTTTTAGGAAACAGTGACAAATGCACGATTGATGCCCCACACATATGCCAGATGGGCTAATTCAGGAAATGCCAGGTTCTAAAATGAGTAGATGTGAGTTGTTGCAGTAGGTCAACTCAGGATAGAAATGTGGCTAATTATGTTGTTCGCTTTCAGCTAACGAAACACTTAATATTGATCAATCCTGTGATGAAACAGTGAGAAACACAGTAAGTAGTGAAACACCAATGAAATGAACTTTTCATCGCTCAGATTGCATTCGTGTCAGTATACGGTTGATCCTTCCCAGTCATAGGAGACTCCAGAATCCATCTCCCCAGCATCAATTTAACAACAGAAGCTTGTTGAGGGAAAATTTACCCCCCTGACCGCAAACAGCTGTCATGGGTGCAGACAGACTTCCTTTTTGGATGTCTGTCATTCACTTTCTTGGAAAGGTATTTTGGGAATTGGGTCCATATGCTTGATATAAACTACACTGCGTTATAATTAGGCCTGTCAAAATTAACGTGTTAATCCAAATTTTAACACAAATACATGTGTAGCACAGGAAAAGTTTCAAAATGCTCCATCCAACTCGATCAAGATGGACCAGAGCCAGTTTTTGTTTCAGCAAAGCACTTCCCTCCTAAAGTTCCACATCACCGTAAAGCAATGAGTAGTTTGTGACTAATCCGAATGAATCCACAGAGGTCCGATTAATCTGGTTAAAACAATTACTATATATTTACCAGCCCCTAGTTATAATAGACACTAGTGATTAATTTTGTAATGGGGCAATTATGTAATCAGTCTCCTCTATGTCGCTGTCATCATTGCCTCCTGTTGAGCCTCATTTAAGAACACCAGGAAGTCTGAACTGCTGCACCTGTTGTGCGCTAACAAGGCTGTGCCAGATAAGAGTCGGCACCAGAAGCACCGGTGACGTTTGTGCGCACTGCCTTCGATTCTGGCCCGTTTCTTGGCGTCTCAGAACATGAACTGAGGAAGGTGAGGTCTCAGCCATGACCTCATTGCTGTATGCCAGCTTTAACCCCTAAGTTGAAGTCAGTATATTCCCAGAATGCATTTCCCAGGGGTCATTATGTTAATTATAGCACCATAGCCAATGGCATTTCAAGAGTCCTGGTCCACATGCAGGAGTGGCCTGATCTGGTTACGAGGTGGAGGCACGGACGGGCTACGTGCAGAAATCAAAAGCAGGTGGGGAACACTTCTGGACCCCATACCCTGACCGAGCGCCATAGCCAAACCCCCTTTGCCAAAGTTAGCTTTCTACAGGGACCACATGCATTGACATGTGACCGTATTACCCTCCAGGCATGGGTGCACACCTGTAAACAGGCGTCCTATTGGTCTCGCAGTTTTGGCCTGCGAAACCGCCGTCTTGACCCCGTCTCCCATGTTCTAAAGACAGAATGGCTCCATCCTTGGGCAGAGCGAGCAGGGTCAGGAGATAGAATGCTCTTCCCTCTGACTCTCAGATATAGCAAACTGTCTTGTGGTTTTGTCTTTTGATTAATTACATTCAAAAATAAAAGTGACCTCCTCTGCTAACCCGGAGCCTCAGCAGCGTGTGGTTAACAGCTCCGACATCATATAAAACCTCTTTCCACAGTTCCCATTTGTCTGATTGCCAGTGCTCAGGATATGCTGTTCCTCTATTCAAGGCCCAGTTCCTGGTTAAATAATGTAATCGTTCCACCCTCAGAGCAGGAGTGAATTTTCATTCTGGCACCTAAAGGCTGAAATGGGATCCATTTGGACATGCTTGTGAGAAGCACCCGGAGGCCAAATCCATCAGCACGTTACATTTGGGGGACATGAGGGAATGGTGCAAACGCCAGGCGGCACCGCACCACACACACCACACATGCCACACACATTCCCGAGACTTATCGCAATTACGGAAAAAAACCTCGGCCATGGAGGAGCTACAGAGATCAGAGACGCCTGCGAATCAAACCTCGGACGAGGAGACGGTAAAAGTGAGCCCTCGACCTTCCACATGGGCTCAGAATGCAGATGAGAGAACGTTGGCTCTGGTGTCGCGTGTCAAGCCCCCACCCCTGCCCCCTGCCCCCACCCCGAGGTGGATTTGATCTGCTTTTCAATGTCATAAGAGCTTCCTACTAAATCATCCGTCCTCATAATCCAGTCTGTTGACAGCAGTAAGGTGAACCTGAGCCGTGCCCTCGAATTCTGGTCCAGGTCAGCGGCGCCGTAACCGGATCCACCTGTGTTCCCCATCCCGACATTTGAAAAGCTCATATTTGCAAAATGTTAATGCTTACCAAAGTTGGCGACGGCGCATTTTTGACATTCACACACTGGAGGAAAGAAGTTGATGGACAGTGAGAGGGCTCAGTGATAGCGCTCACAGCCAGATGGCACTACGTTTCCACGGAACCCCGCCTGGAGTCTGTTTCCATACAGCTGTGCTGATCAATAAAATTTCAGCCTTGTCACTTAAAAGGCGCCATTGCTTCAAACGCCAGGTTTCACAGCTGTGGAAGAATGTACATTTGAACGGCTTTTCCTCTGGGGTGACAGAGCACATCCTCTCTCTGCATCTCGGCTGGAAAACATCCACCGAAAGGAACACACTGACTTAGCAAAAGCAGTTTATTTGCCTTCTCGCGGCTCATTTTACAGTGTGGATAGTGCTAAAATCACACAAAAGTACAATCTGGCTTTGGCGCTGTTGTTTGTGCTGCACATAAACTGGATAAATAGAGGAATAAATATCCCTGTGAGTCAGTTAGCAGTCCGGTGCCGTGTCATGATCACATTCCCTGTGGTCGCTCATATTGTTGTCAACACTGTGTTCAGCCGGAACTGTGTGGTCGCCATGGTCGCCCTGTTGATCACAGTCATGATTCAGCTCCGCGTACTCCACTGACCCTTCAAACTGACAAATCCAAACACAGGTAGAGCAGAGATGGGAAAATAAATATTCTGGTGTGAGATGAAAGCAAAATGCCCAATAACAACATAGCTGAAATATACCAGGGAAAAGGCTACTCTCAGTGTTAGCAGTATTGTAAAGCATGGCCTACTTTAAACAGCTTATTTCTGTCATTTTTATCCTCTCGGCTAGGTTAATGATATTAACATTGTATTTGAGTCACTGTTGCTCTTGTAAATACTCATGACACCTGTTTGATTACAGAATGATGTAAAAATAAGAATAATAATCTCTAAAAACGGTCTAGCCCATATAGCATTTTCTAATTTATCAAAGAACTGATGGAAAATTCCTGAATATTGCAATCCCTTCTGACTAGGAAAACGGCCAACTTAATGTTGTTTGTATCTAATGTTATAGCCGGCATGCTAACACTGTTAATCACCACATAACATAAAACGGCTAAAGCTACATCAGAGACCAAAGCGCTGCACCAGACAATTAAGGAGCTCACTGACTTGCAGCAATTCTTCTAAAGGGCCGCATGAATATCGCTTCTAGGACACAATTTGTATTAGGAGAACAAAATCCAGATGACACAATAGTTTGCATAATTCTACAGACAATTCCAGGGTAATATTTAATAAATGGAACAAAATAAATAGAACAAACCATTATCCAGTTTAGGCTAAATATCCTCAAAAGATAACTGACAGCAGCCGGGGGTTCCGTTTATGATGGGAGTGTGTGTGTGTGTGTGTGTGTGATGTAGGGTGTTTAAAACTTACACCATCAGCCTCCTCTGGAGCAGCTGCACAAACAAACAACATACACATTTAGGGAAACTGGATTATTTATAGGAGGAAAAAGTGCGATTAACTTTTTCTGTTTTGCTGCCTCATAGTTGTTGAGGACATAGCTGATGTATTTACACCATTAGGATTAGTGACTGAACAATGAACAATCATTTCCCCTGCGAGTATCAAACAATGGCCGTCTGCTTAACCGGACATGCCTGCTGTTCTGTTGGGATTGTTAGAACAGGAAGTTCGCTTTGACGAAAGCAGGAAGTGGACACCTGGCGCACAGGCCTTCTGCTCTAATAAGGAATTGGTTCACTAACAATGCAAATGTTTACAGTGGGAGTTGCTCCTGTTTCCTGTTGCTTGACCTAGTTTCTCTCACAGAGAACGATGGGCTGGATGTTCACCGTACCTTGCTTAGAGGTCCGCACCTCGCTGTACACCGTGTCCGTCGCTCTTTCCACCGGAGCTGGTGCGAACACACAATTGCAGAGGCATCAGAGCAATGACGTTTTTATGAGGAACCTGAAAATAATAGTCTCGAGGGGCCTCACCTCTGTCAGGATTGACCTTTCTGATCTGGACCTCGGTGTATTGAGGTTCTGGCTGTTCTGGAGAGGTCACACTGTGCTGGTCATCGGACTCTGCAGTGAAGAACAGTGCATGGGATTAATCCAACTTCCTGTCTATTCCTTGATTTCATCATTTGTGTCAATTTGCCCATCAACAGATTTTATTGATCCTCCATGTAATTTAGTATTGTAATATAAAATGATGTATTATAAAGAAGGAGACCTGAGAAGATGCCCCAGCTTCAGTCAAAGGTCAGTGTGTTATCTAAGGGCGCAGGAGTCCCACTTTAAATAGATCAGAGATCATTTCCTCGGATGGTCTGCTTCAGTTGGGCAGGCGTGAAAGCTCTTTTCCGGTGCAGGAAGTTAACCAAAGAGAATGAGTAAAACAAGGAAAGGAAGTAAACAAAAGAGAGGAAATGGGAAAAGAACTAGAGAAAGGAAGTGACAGTGCTCCACAGCACTGTGAATCCAAAGAAGCGAACTAGTAGAGGTGGAAAACCTGGTTAAATGTCTCGGAGTGTACGTGGTTTCCCTGATGAGTTGCAGGAGCTTATTAACATGTTGTTGTACTTCCATTTTTGGTTTTTGCCAATCAGTGAGCTCAGTTTTGTTCTTCCTCATGCTTTTCTTCCGCAAGCAGCAGCTGTCGTAACTGCAGCAGCTGTCCTGGCAGTTTGGGCTGCTTTCAAAAGAGTGACCCAAACCAAATAAAGGTGCAATTTCTTTCACCATTCCCCTCCAAATCATACCAAGTCCCCCAGACTTTCCTATTGTTTAGGTGCCCTGAGTAAAAAATCTGGCCATGCAACAGATTTAAAAAAACCACTCACCAGAACCTGAGACGTGTTCGCTCCAAACACTTTTCCCCAAAATTCCTGGTGTGACTTGAAAGAAAAGATGGATGCAATTGAAGAGCCAACACAGGCAAAATTAGCGTTCCAGGTTAGAGAGTTCTCAACAGTCAGATCAGTGTCATAGACGGTACCATTGGTGGCCTCGCTGACCTCGGCCTGGGTGAGGCTCAGACGCTCAACTTTGGTGCCTGCCGACTTCCTGAGACGAGGTGGACACAGAACACAATCAGCTTTTTAAAACAGGATGTTGCGCAGGCGTCGCCATGCAACCTACCCAGAAGAGAAAAACCTTTAAAATGCCAAAACTCTTTCTTACACTGACAGCTCGTTTGTGGCCCTCTTCTTGAACCAGAGAAGATGCTTTTTAAAGATCAAAACTAGGAGTAACGCCACTAAGAGCAGGATACAGAAGGCCGCTATGAGACCTTTCTTCCATCCCGCCATTTTCACTGTAGAAAGGAAACAGGTGTTCAGGAGGTGTCAAGCAGTTCCGACTTCTTTTCTTTTGCTATTTATTTAAATCATTTTAGAGCTCAGAAATGAAAGAAAGAAGGAAAGAAAATCACCCGTTAGGGGTGAGTTAATCCATCATCAAGTCGTAGACTTGAGCTTCATCTCATGGCAGGGACTCAATAGTCCCCCCCCCCCGTCCCAAAGTAGTTTCACCCACGCGATCGGTGAAGCATACCTCCGATAGTGACCCTCTGACTCTGCTTGGTTTCACTGGCCAGGTTGGTGCACACGCAATAGTACGCTCCTTGTTGCTCCGCTCGCACCTTTGTGATCTTGTAGGACGCCTCCAGTTTGTCAGAGGTGTGGTTGGCGATGGGGCCCTCTTTAGTGTGGTGCCAGGTGAAGAGGATGGGCACTGTGCCTCTATGCACCGAGCACACCAGCGTCACGTCCTGCCCCTCGGTGACGTCCCCCATGTTGGGCACGATTCTCAACACCGGCTTCGACACAGGTTCTGCAAACAAAATTCCTGTTGGGCAAAGGTGATGTTTGTTTGTTTGTTCCCAAGTGCTTTAGCATCCAACATACCTATTAATTTGGTGTAATGCAGAGTTTGCGCCATGGCCGGCTCGTGCTGGCTGTTTCGGGCTTGGCAGCTCATGTGGTTAATGTCTATAGCCTTGGAAAGGGCTGTCACGTTGAAGATGGCCTGTTCTCCTGGATTGGACACCACCCGGATCTCAGCCGGTTTGTTGGGCCTGGACAGGCTATAGGTAATTGGCAGGGAGCCGTTGTCACTATGACAGAGAACCTGGAAGTCCTTTCCCAACACCAACGTCCCCCCCACCACACTCAGGACAGGCTGTGAAATCCTAACTGCAGAAAGAAGAAAGCTCTGTAAGGCTCTGGTCCCAGTTATGGAGAACAAGGCTAGCATGCTTCAAATGCTAAGATGGTCGTGATTAGAACGGGAAAACCCAGAATTCAGGCTCACCTTTTGCTTTGAGGACAACTATCTGGCTTTCTTTCACAAAACTATTCGTGAGGTACTGGGCCTGCACCTTACAGGTGTAGTTGCCATTTTTTGACGGGTGTGCCCTGCTGCTGTACACCTGTGAGCTGGTGATGATCACGTTGTCTTTGTAGTAGGAGAACTTTAAGTTGGCTTTGTTGATCCTCTGGGGATCATACTTGGAGATGGAGCAGGAAAAGTTGAAAATGTCCCCCTCGAATATGTCTGTGGGTTTGACGGTCAACGTTGGCCTTGAGAACAGCTCTGTCAGTGGGACAGAGAAAGCACATTGGCGATTTATTGATCGAACAGGAAGGAGAAACTGAGGAAGTAACGATTTCAGGGAAAAAAACTGAAGCAGCAAAGATCTTACCGTTGACTGTGATGGTCTGATATGTTTCTTTCTTCACATTTCCCCACACTGCTTTGCACACCAGCTCCCCGGAGTTCTCCACAGTCGCAGTGAATCTATGATTGAGGCTTATGGGTGCCTGCTTGAGGATCCTCTTGTCCATCGTTAGGTAGACCTCAACGTTCTTCAGATCACTCACCACTTTACAAACCACCTCCACGACGTCACCCTCAGACACATTTGAAGACGGCAAGACGTTCATGATGGGAGCGATCTGAAGTCCTGCAAGGCAGTGGCAGAACAATCACTCAGATGTCCGTTCTCAAGGGGGTGGGGGGTGGCTTTTGATGGAATCACCTTTGACTAGCAATGAGATCTCCTTGCTGTGGTTGGAACGTCTGGGCCCTGAAACCAGATTGATCTCATAGTCACAGTACAGCACGCGGTCTCCCACAGGCCTCAGGACCAGTGTGGTCTCAGAAGAATTCACACTTGGGGCCAGTTGCTTTATTATTTCAGATTCTCCGTTTGCAAATCTTTGGTAAATGCGGAAGATGAGGGCTCCTTTCTCCTCTGGGGCGCTGCACACAGCCGTGAACTCTTCGCTTTCATAGGGATGAGTGTTATTTATATATAGAGTAGGGGTCTGCAAACCTGGGGAGAAGAAAATCCCATGGGGCAGCCATTATTATAACTGCATAGCTGTTGTAAATGATGGAACAGTTTCATAAAAATATGCATAATTAACATTTTATAATCTAAGACCTGTAGAATTTGTACCAGCGGCATTGTGGGTTTTAACAAAAAGTACATCAAAACGTAACGTGTAAAATATTAAGCAATGGATAAAACTATGCTCAACCTCCGTCCCCGACTACCTGTGACGACGAGTTTCTGGCTGAAGCTGGATTTGCTCTTTTCCTTCACCATGACTCTACATTGGTAACTTCCAGAATCAGCCGCCCTGGCAGGGTTGAGTTTGTACGTGAGCGTGTCCTCCTTGGTGGTAAAGGTATAGATAGTGGCATCGTGCCGGCTGATCTGGAAGGTGTGGTTGAGGTTCTGGGTGATGTCATGGATGACGATGACCTTGCATACGATGTTCACCGGCGTCCCGCTCGGAACGGTTGTGCTGGGTAAGATCGCAAGGCCGACGGTATCGATAATGTATGCTGCAGGGCCACAAAAAGGAAATATCAGCCAGTCTTATTTATGTAAAACCAACATCAGGGACACAGTCCTGACCACAAGATAACAGCCAAGGCCTATTATTTTCTCTGCACTAAAGGTGATGTCGACAGGAAAGCGCTCCCTGGTATCCAGTCCACTGCAAAGTAAGCAAGAGCTGCTGAAGGAAGGAAAAACCTTCAACAAACAGCAGCTGACCCTCGGCGCCTCCCCGGGGAGAGCTGAGTTGATTTATCCCGGCTTCTACTTTTCCTCAGTAAACAGCAGCTTGGTGTAACCTGCCTGTGCAGCTGCCAAACAATTAGTTCCTCCACACCCTCTGTGAAGTATGCTGGCTCAGGCCACCTCTGTCTGTACATTAGCATGTATGGCTGATTCCAGACGCGCTTGTAATAGCTTGGATAGACTACTTCATTAGCCTCCTCTCCTTGCCCCTGTCTGCAAGCACAAGACAAGCACCAATCTCACAGAGGGTAATACAACCTGCCCCAGCCTGTTTGCTTATTATGTAGCAAACAAATGAACAGCAGCCGTCATGTTAGCAAATAGCTAAGAACTAGCAAGTCCAACTGTGGTAAGCTGGAGTAAATAAATCCATTTTTTCTCCTTTAAGAAGGAGATATCTGTACTTTGGTTTAAAGCCAGGAGGGAGGAGTGAATGAGTATCTGCAGAGACCCATCAAGGTGTCACAGATAAAGAAAAGTTGTCCAACATGACAGCACCCTACAACATTTCGTTTCATATTCGTGTTGCATTGCAGTTCCTTAGCAGCTCAGCCTGCCATGTAAGAGCCAGAACCACCCGAGACAGCTAAATAAAGCATCACTAAATCTCTAAAGATTTGACAACGTCAAAGAGGGCACGAGAGCTTGATACAGTGACCGTTTTCTGCAGAAAATAGCAGCGTTAAATAAAAATAACTTTCTTAATAAACAGCGTCAAATAAAAGCTAAAACCTGAAAGTGCCCATCTTTTGGTGAAACTGAAAAGCAGAAGTACGTACATGCTTGTCCTCTGCTGATAGGACCTGTAAGGAAAAATTATAAATGTGAGAAACAGGAGATCCACACAGGCAATTCCACTCATCCCCCTCAGGTTCCTTACCAAAGTGTAGGAGGCCGGTCAGGAGCAGCAGCGGCAGGTTGGAGGATCTAAGGTTCATTCTGGGTGATAGCAGTTCACCGCTCTGCGGCTGAGAATGCGGTGGGTTGAGGAGGCCTGTGGCGCAGTCCGAAGAACATGGGAGGGCCAGAGGAAGTGAGAGGTGGGGAGCGTGTATGTCAAAGCCTCGCAGTTTCTGTCTTATCGTACTCTCTCCCTTTGGCTGTTTTCGTGACCAGGAAATGACTGTTACTTCCTCAGGAATTGACCATTAAGAGTAGAGAACTTAGCAGTGGTGCCAGGAGAGACCTAAAGAAACCTTCTGCATGCATTTCACATGTCGTTATGATCCCTGTCTGTGTATGTTAAAATGATTAGAGGCTGGACTAAACCCACAAATCATTCCTCCTAAATTGGAAGCATTTCCCAACCAAAGCAGGATCTCGTGTAGTTAGCGTAAACATAATCTTTGACAGCAGTAGCTCTTAGCTCATCCACTCGTGTGCTGAGGACCTGCTTGTTAAAACTGTGAGATGAATCTGGGAGAGCCAATGAATCATTCATAACACACCAAGTCGTATCTAAGCAAGGGCCAGGCACGCACAGATGATTTATGTATGATCAAACTTTGTGGGGTTATACATATATACATACATATATGAAAACATCTTGGGATTTCAGTGATTTCCTTAATATGCTATCGTGAGATTAGTTTAGAGTAGGAATGTGCAGGGCGTCAGAGAGGAGAGAATAATCCCATTAAAGACCTGGAGTTGCACAGTTGAAAATGAAATGGCTCGAGCTGTTGGGGTCCTCCTGGGGACGATCAGATTAGGTTGCGAAACACCAAACAGGACAGCCACAAATACATTTTAACATCACCGTCCCATCATTTGCATTCGGGCCCAGCACATCAGTGTGCACGTGAGCTGCAGTCCTTCGCTGCGGCCACTGAGAGCTGCTGAAGGCTAACAGGAGAGAGCGGCTTGAAAGGCCCCGCTGCACCCCTGTCTGCATGTTGGTGTGAGGCGGTTTCATTTTCACACAACAAATAAGAGATGGACAACAGCTCCAACTAACATGCGCCACGTGCACGACCCTGGTACACGTGCATCACTAGGCAGGAGGCAACCTCAGGCCCACGTGGATGTTACTCTGACATGTACCCCCGTTTTTTTTTTTCCCGCGCAGTGAAACATTTTTAAAAATTATTATTGCTATTTTTTTTCCCAATCAAACATAAAAAACCTTTTTTCGGTGCACTGGATTGGACAAGGACACACGTGCCAGAGCAGAGGGACCGGCGGGGCAAACATTTGAAAGACTGGAGACAGGAAACGTGCCGAGCAAATTAAAACAAGTGATCAACAAGCAAGGTCATGTGGAAAATGAAGCCTGCGTCATACAGTGGAACAAAAGCTTCCGTCTGGCTCAGATGTTGTGTTTCCATCACAGTAACTGTTAACTTTGACCTAAAAAAAGAACTTCTTGCAGTTAAAGAGACACATTTAACGATATTTAACTTTAGCATTAGCCTGTTGTTGATGGGGCTGAGAGCTCCAGTTGCTCTGCTTGTTGGTCAATAATGCTGCTTGTGTTTAATTTAGATCTCTCTGCTCCACCCAGCTTGAGTCAAAGCGTCCATTTTCTCCTCCCCAGCAGTTCAGGAGCTAGCCTCCCCAGAGAGCCCGTGTGCCTCATCCTCGCTGGATGTGCTAAAACTGGGAGCGAGGGACCGGCGCGGAGATGTTTCTCCCTCTGGCGCAACAGCCTGAAAGGCAGAGCGTTGCCTCGAGGCAGAGCTTTGAGGTTGCCTGTCCTACCCAACCTGGTGCCCAACGTCCCCTTCATCTGTCTGTTCAAATATCAGCACTATACAAATGACTGGCGCTCACTCCGTTTCCTCGCCATTGTTTTCCCTTCCCTTCCCTCTCACGCTGCACTAAATGGGTCCTGTGACTGGCTCTCCCTCTGTCATCCCCGTTCCACCCACCTCATGTCTGCTGAATCAATAATAAATGATCTGAGAGGCTTGGCTGTGACAGGCTCTCTGCATCAGCTCCTGTGGGGAGAATCACACAACGCTCCAGGTCCTGGTGCAGCGGCGGGCTCGGGTTCTGGGCGACGCGGAGGAAAGACGTGCCCATTGTTCCATTAATGGGTGGGAGCGCTGAGGCCCGGTCAGGCATCAAACCACCACTTGTCGCTCCTCCGCGTTGCACATCTATCAAAGCGCACATCTGAGATACCATGGGGTGTGTGTGTGTGTGTGGGGGGGGGGGGGGCAGTGCTGAGGCACCTGCTGTGAGCCCACTCCCCACGATCGTATTGGATTCCGGGCATCTTCATGTCCACGTGCTGCCTCAATCATCAAACTACAATCGCGCTCCTTTTGTATCCAGATCTGTTGGGTTGAGCGGGGGGGGGGCTGATTCACCCCCCCCCCCCCCCCCCCCCCCCCCGGGCTCTTTTTACAGTTTATATTAAAATCTAACACAGTTATGAGCAAGCCTGCCGCAAAGGGCAAAAAGAGCTACGGCTACATAATGTGCATTTCCACCCAGCAGAGTCATTAGTCAACACGACAGCCGAGAGAAAAGAAGACGACAACACAACTTGTGGAAACACAGTGAAAAAAAACCAGCAGAAAACTTTGATACTGATTAACAGTAATATTCTTTAGGGAGGACTGACAGTTTTATCCAGGGACTAAATTCAATGAATATTGGCATCTGGATAAATGTACGTTTTAGTTGATCTTGGCTGCAGCAGTAGCTTTACAAAGAGCCCGATACTGCAACCACGCATCATCAACATGCACACAATGTAACCCAAGAGAGCACAATGTAGCGCCATGTAGCATAAGGTAACAACTAAAGCCAGCGAATGTAGCATAATTAGCTTGGCCAAGGAGGTTATGTGACATATTTGTTTGACTTTTATTACTAGCGCCCACTGCTGTCGTGTACTAGGCTAGGCTAGGCTAGGCTAGGCAACGGTAGCTCAGTCTTTTGGGAATTGGGCTGAGAAGGAGAGGGTTCTTGGTTCAAGCCCCATTGTAGACAAAACATGGATGGTGTTCTTGTAGTAGGGGAAGTTGCCAGAAAACCGGTAGAGCACTGCTGATGTACCCTTAAGCAAGGTATAGAACCACAAATGCTGCAATGAACTTACAACTGAGGCAGGGGTGGACCCTGCCTTCGGCCATTGTGTACCCTCCCCGTGACCCTGAAAGGGATAAAGCAGTTAAGAAGATGAGATACTATGCTATGCTATTCTATACTATAGGTGTAAGTCACAATATGACCTGCTTGTTCCATTATGTAGCATTGTATAATGCAGCACAACAGAGCACAGCGTAGCAGGGTGCAGTAGAATATAATGCAAAAAACATCACACAATACAACAGCAATGCAAAAAAAACCCAAAAAAACCCCAACATATTTCAGCACAAAGGCCATTTTTCACTGCAGTAAAATTATTTCCCCAGAATTTTGAAGAAGTTTGGCACATTTCCACCGAAGGTACCCGGGGAGGGAAAAAAAAAATCCTTCAACTCCACACTCTGATAAAAAAAGGGCTTTCCAATATCCCAGAACTCCTGATGTGGTAGGGATGTGCTGAAGAACACGTGATGTAGGACACAGTGGGTCAGACCGCTTGTTTGTGTAGGGGAGCTATTATTGGTCGCTAAGTGTATTCAGTAAAGTCCTGTACAATATTGACTCGATTTCTTCTTTGCAATCCTATAGTCATATTCTCTATTGTGGAGATACAAAAGGGGCCAAATATATCGACTCTACAGAACACTGGTTTTCTTGCCTCGTAAGGAAAGCGAGAAGACACCAGCAGTGCTGTGAGTGCTAGCAGAGAAAACCCTCTAAATAGCCTCCACAGAGCAGAAGCTCTCCAGAGACAAGCTTCTTTGTTTGGATCCTCATATCAAATTGATGCCGGTTCAACTTTGAAGCGAAACGCTGACGCGCTCACGTCTGCCTACTCAGGCCCGCTGGCGGTATCCAACCTCCGGTGGCGACACGTCTCAGCGAATTTCTTTATAGAGGTTCGTTTTCTACCCAAGGACCTCCCGATGTCAGGTGGTATTTCCGCCAGATCCCCCAGGGGTGTTGGCCGGGGGGGGGGGGGGGGGGGTTCAGACGTGATGGCTGTGATTAAAGCAACCACTTAAGCAAGGCTGAAAGCTTCCACAGTGGAAAAGCCATGTGGGAGAATCTTCTCAGAATCAATAGGGCGTCCTGTTAATTCATGAGGCCAGATCATTTCCTCAGCCGGTGCCTTCACACCTGGCCGGCAGAAGGTCTCGGAGGGACGTCCCCGGGTGCTGCAGCCTGCAAGTGTCTGAAAACGTTTCAGCTTTTCAGCTTGTTTTAAACAGGAGAGGTTTTCCAGGAATAGAGTGGGAGAGTCAAGGGTGACATTTGTGCTTATTTGCAATAAATGTTAATTATAACTTTTTTTTTAATTAAGTGAAAATACCAGCACACTTGAGAGATTGCCGGAACTTTAATAAAAAAAAGTTTATTCGGGAGAAGGTGATTTATTGCTACTTTTGGCCTTTACGGCAGAGCAATGTGTCTCATTTGGGAGAAACCCTGTTTAAATGGTAAGGAAAGTGGATGTTCTAGGATTATTTTAACACCTTATGGCCATTTAAAGCAAATCTTAAAAATACTTTTTCACAGAAAATGGTGTTAACGGCTGACAAAATGAGGCAAAAGCAAAATTATTCTTCCTGACCTTTTATTCAATGTGTTTTGTACAGACAAATGGGGCTAAAAACTATTGCACAACTAAATCTAAATTGGATTATTTGAGATTTCAATGACTTGTTTAAAAAAGTGTTTTTCTTTTTACTTAAATAAATAATCTAAAACATAGCTACTTTATTGCCTTACAATGGCAAATATTCCATTGCTAAACATAGAAATGCTTCAAAGGTTAGCCTAAGCTAGCTAGCCAACGCCGTCACTGCGTTCATCTGATTTGAAGACTGAGATTAGCAGAAAAATCTTTGGCTCTGCTTTTTTTCTACTTCAGCCTCATAAATCTTTAAAACAACTGCGACAAAACGTTGCAGGTATTCCACCAAACCTCACACCGCTCCAAAACCCAAACACAGGCTTCGGGAGCGATCGGCACACTCCCCCCCCCCCCCCCCCCCCTTTTGCTTTGTTTAGCATTAGATTAGCTGCAGTTTGAGTTGTTCTGCCTTCTGATCTTAATTTCTTTATGTTGAATTTATTCATGCTGCTGCCAGGCCTGGCGGCACAAATGTGCTTCAGAACCCCCCAAAAGAACACAAGTGGATCCAATAGTCATTTATTTCTGTGCCGTCCTATTTCAACACTTTCTTATAGTTACATCACCGACATATGAAAGCATCTGCACCTGAGTTCCACAGACTCCGCAGTCAGAATGCACTCCCACACAGGCGCAGGTAATTATTATCCTTTTCTCTGACAAGAATGCCGTTACTTTGCTTTTAAACTGAAATTAATGCGACTGAAAGACGAAGGCCATCAGGAGTGCTGAAAAGACTTGCGGAGAGCAGATTAAAAAATGGTCATGGAATAAAATAACCCAGAAGGGGGAATGTTCCCAGTAACCAACGCAGAATTCAGAACAAACAAGCAAAAAGGAAAGGATCTACACTTTATTCCAGTTTAGAGGAGGCAACTAGCGGCACGGACCGCTGAACAATCAACACACCGGACAATCGGACCCTGATTGCGTCGTCGCTGTTGGTCTTCACATAAATAACACACCGCGTAGCCATTTGTCCGTCGAAAACTCGTTTCCAGGGATTTCAACAGAATCTATTTATCTCTTTTTTCTCTTTTTTAGCAGGAAGAAGGTGACCTTGCACACATCCGTAGAACTGGAACGACAGGGAATTTGTTGAGGAATGATCAGAGAGGAGCTCTGACAGCAACACAAAGCAGCGGTAACCATAGTAATGACAGTCTGATGATAACGAGGAAGCTCGTTATCATCACCACCGTGTCTACCTTTGTCTGTGATAGCAACACACAGATGAAAGAGGGGAGAGAGCTCCTTTGATGTCACAGGTTTAAGCGAAACACTGCACAAGGGCTGGAACCCTGCTGTGGCATATAGAGTCTAACCACCAGGGCGGGTATGGCCCCTCACATAAGTGTTCCTCCCTTCAGATCTATGAAACATTCTCCCACAAATAAATGGATTCCAAATAAAGCCATTTCTCAGTTTCCTCAGCGCTATAGAGGACCTCATTTCTCTGTATGGCCACGCGGTCTCGAACCTGCGTCTCCACCATGTCGCTGTTGCTAACTTTGACATATATGGACACCATGGGACTCCACCTCCTGTGTGGTCCAGGTATGGCTGATGCACAGCGGCCAGTCAGAGCCGTCCCTGCTCATTAGGTCGAGCTGGAAGCAGCACAAGAACCTGGAACATGAATATAATCTCCAATATGCTTGTTAGTGGTCTTCACTGTCAAGTGGGGGAAGATTTCCAACTATTCCGGGTCTTTCTCCACCCTCCAGGAACATCTTAGTGCAGAGGATTTACACTGACAGGGGGTTATGCTCAGTCTCTCTCTCCCTCTCTCTCTCACACACACACACACACACACACACACACACACACACACACACACACACACACACACACACACACACACACAAGCCCATTTAAGAAGCCATCTGATTAGTTCAGATAAACTGATGCATTCTGGGTGGTGTTGACATTACCTGTTAAAACTGTCAAGTGGAACCCTTAAATATTGTTTCAGCTTATGAAAGAAACGGTTTTCATACATTTGTGCATTTCTGACCTAAAAAAAAACCCTTCTGTTTTGGATAAATGCAGCCGTTATGCAATCCCAACAAAGAGAAGCCGTGCGGAGGCAAAACCGAGACGATCAAAGACATTTATGGAAAATATCAAAAATCCAAAGCATGAAAGACCCACAAACGGTTACCTTCCTTTAAGTTCTGCACCAAAATCTTCCTCCAAAGGCTCTTTCAACTGCTGCCGGCAGCTCAGGCTCGGTTCCCCCACAGCGTCCTGGTGCCACAGGGTGTTCCTGGTGAACGCAGCAGCGTGCTGAGCTGGCTTCCAATTAACTCGGAAAAGAGACGCTTTGATTCACCATCACCTCTCTGTGCCACCTTAAAGGAAGCCTCACACGCTCAGACGCGCATGTCCTCGCGTCACACGCTCACAGACCTGCATGCCAACGTTTAATCTATTTTTAATAATGCAGCAGCTGTTGACGATTTGAAAAGTGATCAATGAATCAAAGTGTGGAGCCTCGGATATTTCAGCAGGAGCTTTGAAATGTGGTTGGTAATTAGCTAATGAATCACCGAGGCATATAGATGCTTAATAACTCTGATGTCATCATTAGCAGACAAAAGATACATCAGACAAGGATTTTTTTTTTTTGTTAATGAAGCATAATATAGGGTTTAGCTCGGGGGTGTTTTAGACCAGCCTTCTGCACTCTGAGCTGGATCTTTACCTCTGCTTTTACACGTGTCTGGTCCATTAGGAGAAGAGTGTGTGTGTGTGTGTGTGTGTGTGTGTGTGTTCTCCAGGATGTCTGCCTCAGACTGCCACCTGGTCCTGGTGTAAACACAGCCTGAGCTGTCAACCCTGCACACTGACCCTGTTCGTGGCATCACGCCGGATCTAACCAGGGAGCTCGGTGGGGAGGTGGCGTTAGATACGCAGATAATAATGATTGAGATATTATTGATCAACTGAGGAAAAAGCAGACAATCGTGACCTTTGACAGAATAACGAGGAGCCTTAATGGCCAGTGATAGCGGCTGGGTGGATCAGATGCGTTTACATGCGCCTCAGAAATGCAGTAATCCTGGGTTACCGTGTTGCAGTGCATTTATCTGATTTCTTTCAGATTATATACAGATGTAGTGATGTAAGAGTCTTTGTTGGTGCTCTACCGCTGCACCTGGGGACAAATAGTTTCTTCATGCGTGGATGTAAAAGAACTAAATAAATCAGCTTTAACAGTTTGACATAATGTTCAATTTGTCATAAGTGCCGTTATCTGATAAAGCATATCACAATATGTTGTTTACAAGATCAATTGAATCATCCAGTAACTCCAGAAATCGAATAATAAACGGATTTTATGGTCGCTACCTACCCTGAAGGCTTTAGATTTCTCCTCTCATCTGAGACCTTTGAATGCAGCTTTGAAACATTGAAACAAGCAGGTCATATTTTGAATTCCAAGGTGCCTCAAAGTCCCTTCACAATCCAGAAAATCCACCACATTTTAGGCCTCCGTTCATTGGCGCGTTATCAACATTTCCTGAAATTTTCATTAAAAAATGTCATACTTTTTTAAGTTATTTTGCTAAGAATCCAACAGGCAGACAGACATAAAAGCTAGCACATAACCTCCTCAGTGGAGGGGGTAATGACATGACTGTGTATAATTTGGCACTATTCTGCCAAGTAAACTACTCAACTAGAAGCTTTTAAAAGAATTTCTTTGTGCGTTGTGGTTGTATTTAATCCGAGGTATCCGACAGCAACCAGGGAAACGATGGCGGAAGCTTGTTTTATGTAAAACCCTCAAAGAAGTCACCAGTGCGGAATTCCAATGTGGATCTTTATGCAGTTCAGAGGATCCCAGTAAACAATTAAAGTGTGGAAGCAGGAAACTGACATCGTTATTATGATGATCCCGAAACCTGACCTGTCTGGTGAAGGAACTTTGAAGTGCTACAAATGTAACTGGGTGTAGATTAACAGTTGGAGATACTGTCATGGTGTTGCCTAATTGGTGTTAACAAGCGTCACGTTTCATAGTTATAACATGAAGGTCAGATATTATAGTGTCATATATAAATTACTATATGTATTTTTTTGTACAGTCTGCGCTGTCAATACAGTTATATAAGTCATGCCCTGCAATTAGCACCGGAGGTGTGATTAAAGAATTATGAGTAGTGAAGTAATTGACATTTTCTGTTGTAAAACTTCCACTTCAGAGGAGGAAAATTGGGTCATTACTGCCAATCCGCCGTCTCTGAGCTCACTCGTCAGCTTTCGGGGGTGAGGCGGCGTGAACGTGGCGGAGACGTGACACAGACGCTCTCACAGAGGTTGGTTAGCAGGTAACTGCAGGGGAGAGGACCTAAAGGAAAACCTGGAGAAGAATCGCCTCTGCACAGGTGCTGAGGAAGCATCTAATTTTAGCTCTTAGACAGATAAAAAAAAATGTTGCACTGCACCAGCCCTGTCATTTTCACTGAGGATCAATATCTTCAATGGTAGGAAGACATGCCAACTCTCTTCGGTTTAAACAGATCTGCTGCAGCATTGGGGGCGGGGCGGGGGTGTTGGCGGGGGTGGGGGGCAGCAGGTAAGCGCTCTGCTAGACAACAGGGCTTCAGAAACACATCACTGGAAGTTCCTGAAGGGTAGAAAACAATTAAAATCTCACCTAGAAAGGCGCGTGGAGGACTCAATCCCAGCCCCTGGGGGAGGCTGCCATGGTAACCACACGCCACCACAACGCCTCACGTGCACTCGGGATGAAACACCGATGGCTATCTGCTGCCCTCCGATTGGCCTGCCAGGAACCTGCCAGTTTTGGCCAGACTGCCCCTTTTGATATAAAATACTCCAGAAGTTGTGCACGTGCTGCTGCCCCTGGCACACACCCCCCCCCCACGGGGATACATATATATAGCAGAGAACATACATGAGACATAAACATATAATCCCCATGGTTTCAATTATGGAATTTAATTATAGCAACAGTGAAGCCCTCTGCTCACATCTCCGGCTTGTACATGCACACATATGTGTACGTGTACGTGCACACGTACGCGCAACGACTCGAGGGAAAACGTGCGCTCAGAAAAAGCAAAGCAGTCCAATTTTAGACATAGAACGATTGGCGGGAATTTGCATTTGCAGATATATGGATCGCTTGTATAAGAGGAGGATCAAAAATGCACCAAGAGCCGAGGTGCCCCCCCCCCCCCCCCCCGGGCCCCCGCGGGGCCCCCCCCTCAGGCTCTCAGCAGCACCTCCTTCCTTTGATGACATGCAGGGCAGCATTTGGGGAAATACTGCTGGAAACGTGCAACCAGGTGGGACGCAGATATCTGAGGCCCTCGATTTGATTGGACAGTTGGAAGCGAGTGATCTGGTCAAGTCTATCGCCACGGAGACCGACACCGCTAGTTAGCGAGCAGCTGGTGACCAGTTTACAGTCTGCCGAAAGAAAATCTTCGTTTTGACCCAAATCCTTGGGTCTTCAGGGGATTTTGGGGGGGTTTACAGAAGCAATCTACTCCACTCTTCCGGTGCTCACATGCTGCCATGTTTGTTTGAAGGATCTGAAGCTTGAGGAGGTCAGATCCACTTTTCCTGTTCCCTCTGTCTGATCTCTGAACGTTTGCAGTAGCCAGTGGGGAAGGGGGTCACTAGAGATTAGTACTTTCCTTTGCTATAACAGGAAAAGATGACAATGAGATAGCAACAATTCTTGCTTGATCTGTAATTTCATTTAGAAAACAAACTATAGTGTAGGAGAGTTTAGGATTAAAATGATTAATATTAGAGAGTTAATCAGGCCATTCGAACAGATTTAAGACCTTCATAATCAGATATATGATATGTATTAATAACAACACTATTACTACTACTACTACTACTACTATTACTACTACTACTACTACTACTACTACTACTACTACTACTACTACTACTATTACTCATAATAATAATACATTTTAATTCAAGGAGCCTTTCTGGACACTCAAGGACACTGAACAAGGTAGAAAGTTCTTCCCACTTCTCCTCCTCCTTTATCCAGCCGGCCATCAGCAGGTGGGCTCCCACCACAGAGCCTGGTCCTGCTCAAGGTTTCTTCCTGTTAAAAGGCAGTCTTTCTTGCCACTGTTGCTTGTTGTGGGTCAGGCTGTAAAGCACAAAGTTGCCTCCTGTGAAGAGGCAGCTTGGTTGGAAGAGACGTTATATAACTAAAGGAATCAGCTGATCTCTAAGGAAAGAACCAACCACAGACCGGTGATCTGAGTTCAGGGTGTCCGGAGTCCACCTACGGACAAAAAGCCCGTAAATCCTACGTGCTTCATTCCTCAGAAGTCGGTGTGTGGACAGGAAAGGGTGATGGGGAGTTGCGACGTGTTCAGAGTCCACCTCCGACTCGCACTTCAAACGGTCCAAAAAAAGCAAAGTCGGAGGGTTTAAGCGGCTGTTCTCTCAGCAAGAGGACAAATCACTGCGTCTGATAATAAAGCCGCTCCTGCTCTGAATTATTAACAATAAGTGCTTTTCTTCATAAGATCAGGGATGGGGGGGGGGGGGGGGTTCAGTACCAAAGAACTGTGAAAATCCAAACTGTGCTGCTTTGTTCAGCTATAAGTCTAACATCTCTGGACCATGTAATGATCTATTACAGGCCTGTAAAGGGAACTGAATGACTGCAACTTTCTCTGTGGAGCCATAAAAAAGTTTTTTCTCCCAGACTCGCACCCAAAGGTTGTTTGGCAAATCATTCACTGGTTCTGATGTAGCCTTGGTGCTTTTCACCCTCACAAGCACAAAACCTCTTTATGGCACGGAATAACCTCGAGAGACATGGCGAGGACAGAAAGAGAGAGAGGGAGAGAGAGAGGGAGAGAGAGAGGGAGAGAGAGGGAGAGAGAGAGGGAGAGAGAGACAGAGAGAGAGAGGGAGAGAGAGAGAGAGAGAGACGTCCCAGAGTTAATGAAAAAAATGTAATGAATTCGCAGTGGTTGAGAGAATGTGGCGCGTCGGGTCTTCATTTACATCCTCTGATTTCTCAGAGGGCATCAGGTAGAGGCCGTATCCATGACAACAGAAATCATCTTTTGTAAAAAATGCTGGAGTAGGTTCAACACCGAGTCCGACCTGCTGACTCAGCTCCAAAAGCCAACAATGACCTAAACACACCAGAGACATTCCTGCTGGGCACTAGAAAGGAGCGTTCTGAATGCCATTAAATGTGTTTTTTGGGTGAGTGTTTTACAGAACATCTAAGGACCTGTGTCTTGCTGCAGGAGAAGAAAGCCAGCTGGAGCGACCGGCGTAGCGGCGTTTCGCTAGTATCCAAAGTTGGAAGCGACTTATGATGAGCTGCTTGAAAAAGTTCCCGTTCGTCACACACTGTCCCCAGTAAAAGAGCGGAACACTTAAAGGGGGCAACTTCTTCTTTGCTTCTTTGTCTCTTGATGCTTCAAAGCATCAAGTGGAGCTGAACTTTATAATTCGACCCCCCCCCCCCCCCACCCAAAAAAAGCTGTCTTTTCGTGTGAGAATTCATAGAGATGGTAATAAAAGTGGATTTAGCTTTACCCTGTCGTAACTGCTTTTCATTTGTGGCACTTAAGGGGAACGAGAATCTACCCAACACCCCCTCAGAGGGTCTAAACTCCGCAGCCCTTTGGTAGCGGCGCTGACATTAGCCTTAACTCTCCTCTGTACTCCCGGCAGACCCCAGATTTGAGTGCTGCTGCAGGCTGTCTGTGGTGATTATCTCTTCCTTTGAAGCGAGGGTTTAACCTAAGTATGTGAGAGAATTCGGTAAACAGCTGGGCCCTTTTTCTTTTTTTCCACCTTCGTTAATCCAGGACTTCGTGATGCACCGAGCGAAGTCGGGCCGGTGCGAAAGGAGCCGGCGCCCGTCGGCCCGGCTCACCCGACGAGCCGCGGCTCCGGCTTGGAACAGGAGTTTGGAAGAGCAGGCGTTGACCCTGTTGACTTCAGCTCTGCTGTGATTTAAAAAGGGTAAGCGAGGGTGAAGGTGGATGCTTTAAGAGAGGTCCGGGCCGCGCCTCGGTCGATCGCCTCTGGTGGGGGAGAAGTTGAGGGCGACTGGGGAGCAGTGACAGGACGACCTTCACACACAGGGCTGTCAGCACAAGCACAAGAAAAAAGTATTTAGTTACAACTAAAGTAGGAGAGACGACGGGGAGTCACACAGCCCCTTTGATATTAGCTGGGGTTGTTAGCTGACGCTGAAAAGAACCAGCCACCAGGGGGCTCCACTGAGAGCAGCTTTCATGACTCATGACGAGTGCTGGTCGCCCCATTGTAGAGCTTTTTCGCACACACACACACACACACACACACACACACACACACACACACACACACACACACACACACACACACTTCCAACCATCTTTAAAATACTTCTTTAGACCTAAAGAAGGAACTTGGATGAGATCGAAAACATCTTTAATGAACTACTATAGGAAAGTCTAGGCGATTTTATTGACCTTTTTTTTTTTTTAATTATCTACACATTTCCGGTTAAAAAAAACACGAAACTCAGAAGTGTGAAACAGGCCAATGGGTGGTGAAATGAAGTAATCCACCCAGACAGTCCGGCCATGCCGTTCTTCTGACAGCAGGATTAGCGCGCAAGCTAATCTCAATATGTGATGCTAAAAGTTAAGTAGCGCTTAGCGAAATCTGCCAGCCGTGTGGGACCAGAGGTCCACATTTCTGTCTCCTCACCAAGGTTTTCAAACAAAGAATGTATCTTTTTTGACACCAGGAGCTACATGAGATGCTGAACTGTGGAGAAACTCCTGAAAGGTTCCGATGATTCATTCAAGTGATTTTTCCATGCAGGGATTTAAAGGACACAAGTCAACACGCTCGTCAGATGAAATTCCCAGAGTGAACCTCTGCAGGAACAACGCAGTTGCAGATGACGGATTTGCCTCCTCCCAGGTGAAATCCGACCGACGCCATAATCACATGCGCTCGCTCCAGTAAGCTCATCATACCCACCGATCGGATATCTGGGATTTCTGTGTGGAGTCTGTAAAACGCCGTCTGCCTCTCGTCCTCATCCAAATCCCCTGAACCCAAGTCACAAAGGACACTGGGAGAACCTGGAAAAGCGTGCTCCGTATTGATCGGCGTGATTTTTCTTAAAAATCCATGCAGCTCTGGGCCAAACGTGCGCCTGTCCGCGCTACGCCAGCTGCTCCGGAAAGGGCCGAGCCTGTCAGGAGTTACAGAAGGCCTGCGGGGGTTTGGATGGAGCCGAGGAAGGCAGAGAGAGAACAAACACAAAAGTTTGGTCAAAGAAAAGTGTCGCTCAAATCTACTTTATAGTGCGTATAAAAGGCTGATTTGGATGGAGAGTAATGCAGATGCCAGGGTACCTTTGTAATGTAGGCAATAAACACAATGAGCCAATATTGAGGCTTTAGCAGTAAAGAACGGAAATAAAACCTTATTAACACAAATTGATTTATGCAGGTTTTATAGAAGCAGGAGGAGGTTGTGGTCACTCGCTGTCAGTAGCAAACACCATTAGCGAGTTTTTGTTTACTTATCATGGCTGCGCAGAAATCACAGGGATTTGCCGGTTATTAGCTAGCTCACCTTACAAGTCACGTGTTAAATAGTTTTTCTGTACGCCTGCAAATTTATTTAAGTTTCTTTTGAGCCTGTCCCTTTTGCTTTAGATCCATGATCCATGAAAAGCCTCTGCAAATATTTCTTTTCTTAACCAATGTTTACCGCACGTGCAGTCATGGGTTCAACTGGACTATCACCAGATGTGTAAGTACTCCACAGTTTACATGCATTGATTGTCCTCTTTTGTGCAATTTTCCCCCTTTTTAGATGATATAACATCTTTGAAAAATGAAAATTTGCATATATTTAGTAAATGCCAGGCCGATGCTCACTGTTGGCTAAGCTAATAGTTGCTCTAGCCTAATACTGCATGAAGTAACTAAGCAAGTTCCAAACTTCAATCATAATTCCCAGATAATTGGTGCGCTCAGTGGGCAGATGGACTCATCTGTACCGCTTGTCAAGTAAAGTTTTTTCCTCATTCTTTTGGAAATGAGACCAAAACTTAGTTTGGGTGGCAAATCGACCAAAAATTCATTTTTTGAACTGCTGTTTTTGAAAAGTCCACACGGACAGATAAAGGCAAAATGGCGCTCTGATTAAAAGGCATCCCATCAGGCAGCTCTGGCTGCCCACTGTGAGCCAGCAGGGGGCAGCCTCCTGTTCAGCGCTGCGGCATCGATCAGTGTCAGAGAGTCAGAGAACCTCCACGGCTTCTGATGCACATCAGCGGGGTCCTCCATAAAAAAGATGAAGCTGATTAACGCCACGCGCTGACGACCATCAGCTGCAACAGGCGATAAATAAAATAAGAGTTTAAAAAAAACCCAGCTGCGAGATGGTCGGGATCAACAAGGCAGATCCTCCGTGTTTGAAGTTTTTCCATCAATATTCCGCAGCTGTGTTCAGCTTCAGCCGACAAGGACAGAAACTCCTTTAATGCAGCTCAAAGAGTGTCGGCCTGTCTGAAATCTCCAGCACTCGGAGGAGAGGCTCGCCCCACCGCTGAGGCTCCATGTCATCACGCTCTGCAGGCATGGCTAAGCCAGCCTCTGCTTGGGTTCGGCGTGTCTAAGCGGTGGATGCTGGAAGCTTTGGGGATCCTGGAGGAAAAGTATTTGTTACATAACGGCAGAGGCAGCGTTGCCTGCAGGTTTGGAGCCGCGCTGGATCGATAGCGCAGAGACGCCGCCTGGATTCATCACCTCAGCTCAGGAAAAAGAGCAATGCAAATGCATCTCAGGATCTCCCTCAAACCCACACGTCAATCAAGGCTGCTGTCTGGGGGGAGGGGGGAGGGGGGGATGAACATAAAAGAAGAGAGAACTTTGGGCTCGAAAACAAGAACGAGTCTTTGATGTCAGAACGCTACTCTGGCTTCATCGTGACTCCACATCCAATACTGCTGTGGCGGCAACCCCCCCCCCCCCGGCAATAAAACACAGGGAAACCTGGAACGACTCAATAAAAACATTCTGTTTGTTGATGGTGTTTGGAGCTGGACTCCATCAAAGGAAGGAAAATTAGCTTTACTCCTCATAGAACTAAGAAGATGGATCAGTCTGTCGCTCAAATCTGGCTAACTGTGTCTTCGGTGAGGTTAAGCGCTGGTTAATTGCCCAACAGGTTACGGTTAGTCTGCCCCTCACAGAAGTCGAACGTAGGGCTCCAACCTCCACGCACAAAACGCCAAGGAAGGACCGCGCCGCTCCTCCCCGGTGCTATTTATCAAAGCTAATGCTTTCATGGCCTGTTTGCTCTGCGTCGGCTGGGAACAGTCTCACTTTTATGCACCGAATTAGCTGCTGCTGCAGGGAAAGACGGGTAAAACCTGCAATCGCATGTACAAATGTGTCTGTCAGGAAGCATTAAAACAGAATCATGGGTGAAAGATCTTGCTGCTCGTATGTTTAAGGCCGTGCACCAATTTTCTTTTAGGATACAACACTGTCAGTCTAGCTTACATGACTTACAGCTCGCTAGCACAAATGCTACCCAAGAAAAACCACAAAGAAGAAGCTTCAGGGGGAGCCTGTAGTTCCAGGGATTGTGTTCCCGAGCAGCTAACGGTGCTAATTGGTGGGCTAAGATTTCCCAAGTGTGAGATGCTGAAAGCAGCTCGTGTTCACGGGATGTTCCTTTCAGTCGCGGATTTGACGGATCTGACGGGATCAGAAGGGAGCCACACTGGGATGCCACAGGTTTGTGTTGTTTTGTGGGGAAAACTGTTTAGTCACTCAGCAACCGAAGGAAACCCCCTGCAGGCGATCCGCACCGAGGGCAGCCCAGTTCCATGCATTATGCAGGAGTGAAATTCAATAGCAAGAGGATGGGAAATGACACGTGGAGGCCTGGATTCATTAAGGAAGATGCAACCGGGAGACGCATGTTGTCTCTGCATACTGGGGCCGACCCAGACGCCCACGTGATGTCGCCGTGGTCTCTCCTCCCCTCTAAACAAATCCTTCAAAATTCTCCAGAATCCCCGTCTGACGGCATCGCCCCGAAGGCTGAAAGTCACAAAAGGTGTGCAGGGGTGGTTAGGAATCGTTGACAGAGATGAAACACCGAGAGGAGACGAGCGCGGCGGAACTGAATGCAAATCGACGGCTGCTCTCCACTGACCTCACAGCTGATTACTCCCTAAATCATTTTATCTGCCGCTCCGGGCGACGGCCGCGACAAATTTGCATGTAGGAAAAACAGGAAAGAAGAGACGTTCAGAGGAAGAAAAACCTCCCGCCGTATCCTCCAGACATGGCGTTAGCATGGCTAGCACATAAAAGAGGAGTAAACATGAGTGTAAACAAATCGCCTGATGACTTGTTTTTCTGCTAAAATATGTTTCTCGGCCATAAAGCAGACTCAGATGTGTATGAGGGGTCGTCTGGGAGACGGTGAGGTGGGGTAGACCTGATGTGGGTGGAGCAGGACGGCAACGCCTTCCATATCGCCCCGTACTGGTTTGGACCAGGAACAAATTATGAGTTAGTGCTTTTGGGGGTGGGGGGGGGTTTAATCATTTTTAGCCATTTTTCTTACAGTAAAGTCCTTTTTGGTCTTTCCAAAAAATCTGCAGGAGCAAGTGACGCTAGCGTCGGTTCCAAAGTCCACCCATCTGGAGACCGGCCATTGGAAGCTTTTGGTTGGGTGCATCATTCTTCCTCACATGTTCTTGACTCCTCCTGGTCCCAGCTGGGGGGGGGGTTGACTCCTGGTCGGGTCAGACCGAGAGCTTAAACAGATGCGTGTTTATACTTTACAGCAGCTCTAATTGCCTCCGAACACTCGAACACACGCCCCTGCTGCCGACGCCGCCCTCTCTGGCAGCAGGAGGAGGCAAATCTATGCGGTGCTTTTAACCCCGGAGGCGCTTAAACAAACATGACCTAACCTGCCCCCCCCCCCCCCCTCCCGTCGCTCTCTTCCTCCTCACCACCTGTTTAGCTCTCCGCTAATTTGACGCCCTCGTGGGAGATGATGGATGTGTGCTGGGGAACCGTCTGACAGGAGACTCTGAAGTCTTCTCCTGTCCACTCGCATTATGCAAAACACCCACGTGGCCTCAAGCTACATCCAGGAAAACATTCCGATTTGGTTTAGCTTGACGGCGTTTGAAGAACTGGAACATCGGTGTCGGGGGGGTGGGGGTGGGGGTGGATTTGAGTACATCCGTCGTGTGGGGTTAACCTTGAGTCGTCATCTGCTGCTTCGGAGGACAGAAGCAGCGGCGGAGAGGTGACAAAGTCAGGAACGATCCCATTTTCTGCTGCATTCGGGAACAGTCAGAGTTTGGATTTCCTCCATTTTTCCAATGAGGGAGGGAAAAAGGAAGACACAACTGGGGCAGAAGTTGTAATTACGGCTGACAGGCTGTGCACGAGCAGGGGTGCAGATTAGAGGCGAGGAATTAAAATCCAGCAAAAAGAATCCAGGTTAATCCCTTTGAATGCGCCACCGTGGCCTTTGAACCACACTCACATCGCGCCGTAAACACATTTTTATTCCATAACAGCATCACTAATTCATTTAGAAAAACCTCAAACGTGCATTCGGGCTGTTTTACCTGCAGTTCACTGAGAAGATGACGACATTCTCTGAAACAAGGCTCGAAGCACCACAGCTCCAAATGTCAGACTGCACCATGAGCGTTTAAACAGTATAGATTTCATTTTAGCAGGAGACTTTTTTTCAGATTAATAATTCAGAGAGTCTCCACAGAAATTAGCGTTCTACCTGAAACAGTTTAGCGATGTGATCTCACATCAGACCCAGCCTGAGCAGTTTGGAAGCAGGCTAAAGGAGTCAGATTAAGGTTTCCCTGATCGATTCCTAGAGGAGGAAACTCATCGACGGCCCTGATCTCCTGAGCATCAACGAGGCGCCGCGGTTTTGGCGGAAGCATCCGCACATTTATTGCTGGGATAGAAAACCTGGAATTATCACTGATGTTTCCCTCCCGACAAAATAAGATCAACGCTTGAAGATTAAGGCTTCCTCTAGACCCACCGTGTGGTCAAAATACCAATTTCTGGACTGTTTCAGCTCACAGCGGTTTGAGAGGAGCGGATAAAGGCGGTGTCTCCGCTGTGCCAGTTGTTCTGAGGTTCTGGGAGAAACCGAGGGGTTGTTTGTGTTACGTTTACTAAAATACCCCCAATAACAGCAGTATTAGCATAACTGCAGAGGTAAGCAGGGTACACACATTTTCTAAATCTTAAGAGATTTTTTTATCTTTTGGTGGTTCCAGAACAGTTTTGACCATATTTTCTGTGATACACGTCATGATTCTGCACCTCCACCGATCTAACTCTCGTCCAACAACAAGAGAGAAGTCTCCCTTAATCCTAACAAAAATAAAGAAAAAGACCCAGCAACAACCAGAATGGAAGAGGACACACAAGAAGAGGGAATGTTGCTGATCTGGGGGTGATTTTTAACAGGGAAAACCTGACCTAAAAATAGAAAAGACTATGGAGACAATCCTGGAGGCAGCGCGAACACTCTAATCACGCCTGCTTTCTTGTCCCTCGGTCGGCACGCTTCTTTAATTGGCTATATTCTGTTCCACGTCCAAATTCCCAGAGCCATGACTCGGCTTTCCCTTCACTGGTGAAGTTTTTTGGTGGTGGACTACAGGACAATCTTCGAGGATACTCTTAAAAGCCTGGTTGTCTTTACGGGTGCACCCTGCTTTCCCTCCAACAGGCGCAGTGGTGAGCACACATGCTCATGAAGGTGGTTCATTCCTAGGTTTGGACTTTCTTCGCTCGGCCGTATCTTCAAGCTGACACACCATAATAATGACATACTTCTCCTGAAAGGATTGATGTGTCTTTTGTCCTCTTTGCCCCATCCTGTCCCATCCTGTCCTCTATCCAGCCGGCCGTCAGCAGGAGGGTCCTCCTATATTAGCCTGGTCATGCTAAAGGGGAGTTTATCTGGACCCTGGAGCTGGTTTTGGAGGTCAGGCTCTCAGCTTCTGTACTTAAAGGCAAAGTTGATTTTACCGGACGCTGTGAAAAATAAAGTTTATTGATTGAAGTCTAAATAAGGTGTGTTTGCATGTGTGTGAGGACATTTTAGGCACTGGGTTAGGTATTGTTAGGGACGGGGTATGGAGCAGAGTAATGCCCTATGTCTGTGAAGGTCCTCACAGAGATAGTAAAAGGATGTGTGTGCGTGTGGTTAAAGGGTTTGTGTGTCCTGAGTGTATTCCTGCCTCCTTCCCAGTAACTGGTGGGATAGATACCAGCACCCCCAGGGAGCCCGATCAGGAAAAAGCATCCCATGAGAGTCAATGGGCAGATGGAAGATGACAGTTTAAGGGAATTTAAAATAATTATTTTCCTCCTGTAAAGAATCCATAACTGAATTGTTAATGACATATTTTCCATGTTTGACCTCGTTACCCTGCCTGGTGCTGCTCTGTTTAATGCGTGGTGACAATTATCCCGACAGGAAAAAGGGAAAGGTGGAGAAGGTGGGACGCTCTGCCCTCCCACGTGTCCGCTCCTGCAGATGTCAGGAGGAAAAAGCTGTTTGACACAAACACTCCGACGGCTCCGGCCCTTTCACAATCCTCTTGCGTAATCCTCTGAGTGGCCGTTGAAGACGTCAACCCCCCACGATAAGGAAGCGGCTGGTGAGAGACAACAGAGATGAAAGCAGACTTTGATAAAGAAACCATAGAATCAGGAGGTAAAGTTTAACATTCACTTCTTTTATGACGTGTTTTAGGAACTTTAAGTCCCACAGGTCCAGAAAATTAAAAAAAAGCTTTAATAAACCTTAAATTCGAAAAATCTCTCTCTTAAAGCGCTTTACAAAACTCACAACCCTCTTACAAAAAATGTTAATTTGTCCTCTTGAAATGAGAAATAGGAGACTTTAACTATTCAAGGATCAAGATGACTGCAGTGGAATTTTGCTGCTTTGCTGTTGGGATATTTGCTCTCAGGAACTCCAGAAGCTAAATAATAGAAGCAGCTACACAAATTACAATAAATAACACATTTGGAAAAATTAGATGCTGGAATCAACATGCTGATTACAAAATTGCAGTTTTTTTCTTGAGTTTTTTCTCCACAGCTTCCCCTCCAGATAAGCCAAACTCCACTGACCAGCTGTAGTGAGACTTCTGATTATGATGAAAGTCATCTACATATCTGTGGTGAGAGGTCAGTGCAGCTCAGTAGGTCAGTACTATCAGTATCCAATAGGGGTTATTCTGAACTATAGGGGATCCTATAGTTCAAAACCTGAGAAAAGAAAAGAAAGAGAAGAGTAAAACTAAGATCGGGTTTGGATTCCGCACCCAAAAATGAGTTAAAAACAGCTGCCAGACCAAACAATGAAACACAGACAGATGTTTCCTCCGTTCTGACCTGATTTTGTAGGAGTAAAACACTCCTCACACCTGTTTGTGCAGCCATTACTACTGTTTCACCGTGGTCACGCTGCTGCAGCCAAACACCAAGCTGGGAGCAGTTAGCCAGACTAAAACCCAGAATCCAAATGACCCCCCCCCCCTCCCCAGACCGTGACAGAGGGGTCAACAGAAGCTCACACTCAGACGTTAGCGAAACCAGACGGAGGGAAATAAATTGCAAATCTCCCGCATATCCGCGCGTCACCCTCCCGCCACCGCCAGGATTACCGTCCTGAATGAAATTTCTGCCGAGGCGGAGACCCGGGCAGGCGCCTCTGCCCTGTGTGGCAGCGTCATGTGTGATTTATGGCTCAGTTATGAGATAAAACAGTGGTCAGCTGCAGGAGGCCGTGGCTCCAAAATGAGACTGTCACCGCGCTGATCCTCTCCTCAGTGAAGGGTTGGACGCACGTGTGAAGGGAATTCATTGATTTTGCTGTTTTTAATCGGATTAAAATGTGTTTGGTGTCCTTTTTCCCCCGTTTAAGTTGCCGTCCTTTTGCTGTAATATGTCATAAAAGAATTGTAATTGGCTTTGAATGAAGTCCCCAGTGACTCTGTCCCTTGTAGGTGGAGAAACAACATGAAAGACAATAAATCAACTCCCTGTTTCATGTTGTAGCAGTTATTAATTGTTCCTATTGATCCGACTCATCCCCCCCCCCCAAAGAGCCCCAATCCAATCCTCACTCATCTTTAATCTTGGGTCTGGGGTAACTCCTGAGGGAAATATTATGCCCCTCAGCTGCTCAGGGCTCCAGTATCAACCACCAGCAGCCATTACTGTGTGCCGGTCGGAGCTTTATCAGAATTACCGGATCAGTATTAGTCCATAAAAAAACACAAGTGTTGCATATGCTTGTCACCCTCTTCCTGTCCTGTCTCCCCTTCTCCTCCTCTACCATCAGCATGTTCTCCTCCAGGTTTCCACCCACCAAAAGGCAGATTCTGGCTGTGGCCGTTGCCTGAGACTGCTGACTCGGGGGGATCGTGGCTGTGACAGCTGCTATATAAATAAGAACAAATGTGACTGCTGCCATAACTGCATTTAATCCAGATTAGGACCGCTCAGTGTTTGTGCCTTCACTCATTCACTTCCAAGATATCGGATGTTTTCAGCCCCCCTTCAGTGCGCTCCAGTCGCTCTTGGCGGTGAACAAATGGAGTTCTTAATCGAACAATCTCTCATGGTCTGACTGTCGAGTCGCTGGAAACGCAGCTGACGCGTCCTTCCTGTGGCGGCGGTGAGCGATGATGTCATCACGTCGCGGCAAAGTGCAGACGCGAAAAAAGTCTGATGAATCCCGAGAAGACGGAATGTCCGGGGTCGGACAAACGGCGCGAAGAAAAACTGGACCGTAGGGCGGAAATGGAGCAATTCCTGACGCGATCGGAAAACAGCCGGTGAGAAGAGAACGTGGAAGACGCGAGGCGGCGTTTGGCATTTGGAGGAGCGTCGCTAACGCTGTAAATGTTACAGTAACCTTTTACTCGTCGGAGTAAAACAGTAAACGTAAAGGTCAGGTCGGACATGCTGCTTCGCGGATGCCCGTCGTGGATGGAAACCACCCCGAAACCAACCCCGGTGGACGGGCTCGGCGACGTAGGAAGTCTTGCAAAGCCTTCGATATTGGTGAACGGCGAGAAGCTGCCTGCATGTGCGCTTCCCGCCAGCAGCTTGAGGGACGGCGTGCACGAGGACCGGCGGTGCGGCATCATTCACAGTGACAGGAAGGATCCCGCTGCCGTCCGGAGCTGCAGCGTCAGCAGCGCCACAATTCAGGACGGGTGACTCTGGGCGACGGGCCTGCCAATAGACGATTAATCTCAACTTAATGAAGCGTATCAATAATGGAGGAGATGGGAAAGTAATCTAGACAACCTGGGGATGTTGCTCAGCTGTTAATCAGGGTTTCTCCCTGTTTCCAGCAGGTTAAGAGATGCTTCCCAATGTCCGTTATTAACTGGCAGGCAGCAAAGAGCTGATTGATTTCAGCTACATCGCGCTGATGTCTGCATTAGCGTTTGATTTTTAAATTTGTATTCCCAGGTTTTCTAATGCATTTGGCTCTGTGAGACAGTTTGTGAAGAAAAAGCTCCTGTGAAGTCGATGGACGCGGAGAACGGCCACGGCGAGCAGCGCTCGGCCGTGCTGGACGTGACAAAGAGCTCTCCTATGATCGTCTGGTTGTTTCGGATTCTCCAGAACCATTCAGCCGTGGGTGACCTGGCCCTCACCCGCCGGATGGACATGGTTTCATGGTCTGTTTATAGAAGGTGTCGGTGGGATCAGGTGGCAGAACAGGCTGACCAGATGACCCCCCCGGCCAGGTCAATGGCTTGAAGAAATCCATATTTCATACTGAGAAAGCATTAAATGAAACTCTGACAGGAACGAACAACACACACACACACACACACACACACACACACACACACACTCTCTCTCTCTCTCTTATATTCATAGCTTTGTGGGGACGTTCATCGTGATGAAACATTCCCAAGGACCATACCTTAACCCCGCCCATCCCCTCTAATCCTAATCCGAATCATAATCCCGCCCTTAAACCTAGTTCTAACCTCAATTTTAAAACCGTGCCCAAACGCTTCAGACGCTCCTTTGAAGTTGTGAGGACCAGACAAAATCACTTCCCAAAAATGTCCTCACAGAATGAGTATTTTGGTACTCAGTATGTAGCAAACACACACACACACGCACACACTCACACACACACACACACACACCAACTGCTGCGTCCTAATTTCTTCTGATCCCATGATCAACGGGACTGTTGGAACATCAGTCTGCAGCGTTTTGGCGGCAGCAGAATAACTCATCCTGTCCTGATGAGCGGGGCAAAAATGTAATAACTAAAGTGTCTGTTGTAATTACTGGGAGATAAGAGACGCAATAATTCAGTAAACTGCTCAGTACAAACTGGGTCAGGCTGCCTCGGCTACCCTTCCGCAGAAGAGAGGGGAAAAAAAGGAGAGTTAAAAAAGCCAAAGCGCCCCAACGGGGGCCCGGACGGACGGCCCGACCCTGGGAGACACTTTAGCACCATCGAGCCGAACGAGGCGCTCACTCATCACTCGCTCGCTCCCGGTCCCAGCATCTGTTGAGGCATTACTATTCCACTCACTGGTTGTGCCTCGGCTGCCTGATGATGATGATCTTGTTGGGTAGGTGTCAGCCATCACTGCCCCCCCCCCCCATCATTCTGCCTTGATCAGGGGACCACTCATTCACATCCGAGAGCTCTGTGATTGTTCCAGTAACTTTAAGACTGCCGGCAGTCCATAATTTACTTCTCAGACCCACCCCACCCACCCCCACTACCTCGACACACGTGCACGAGCGTGCACGCGCCCCCGCGCCGCTTTCGCTCGTTTCTCAGAGCTCATAAAACACCGGCGAGCTGCGGCGGCTGAGAGGTGTGGCAGGTCATAAAAGCCCGAGGCCAGCTGATCATAGCGTGCTTACAGACACATCGGACCCCGACAGGCTTGTTTTATGACCCGCACATGTGGACACACACTCAGTCACGCACCCACACACACACACACACACACACGCGGTATCACAAGGGGAATGTAGGCTCTGGCATAAGGTGACTGTTTAGAGAGTCAATGACGCATAATTGTATTTCTAAACCAACACAGCCTCTTACACTCTTACTTACACACTTTAACCAATGGAGATTTCTATGGACCAGCGACTCCACACACACACACACACACACACTTGCACCTGCGCGCACAAACACCGCCGCAAGTGTCAACATCAATTTCGGCACGCTCAAACACACTGTTAATCTTTGGTGCAATTTATTCGCAGCACATAAACACCTGAAAAAAATATTTGCATGAGCACTCCAGAGTAAGAGTCCCCATTAAAACATCTGAACTCCACAAACAACAGTCCAAATACAAGAGATTTGTTGAAGGCCGGGGGCTTAAACTGTGCGCCGGGTCGTTAGAGAGGGAGAAAAATGAGCATTTGGAGGTGGGGTGGGGGTGGGGGGAAGAAACTCAGCAGAGTTACAATCATGTTTATTGCTCTTTTAGCCTGGAATTATGCATCTATTTAGTATTTGTGAGCAGTACTTGGAACACGCACGCACGCACGTACACTCACTCACTCACACACACACACACACACACACACACACACACACACACACACACACACACACACACACGATCTAGTATCCAGCAACAGTAGTAAAAGCTAGCAGAGGTTTCACATGTCTCCAGTTGACACTGGTTTGATGGCTCCTGACTGGATCCCTATGCGGTCCACAGTTCAAAGATGCTCAGATCACCTCCACAGATCTGTGCCTGCTCGTGGATCTCCTGCAGCCTCGAGTCGCCTCTGTCCCCTCTGGGGAACCGTTGCCAGCAGTTCTTTGATACAGCAAACTCAGAGCTTCTGCACTGTGGGACTTTAGTGGCACGTTTGAGCAAACTTTGGAACTTTTTTTGGGACTTTTGCAGAAACCTTCCTGATCTTTCTTCCCTCAGTTTACTTTTTTGTCTAATTGATCTGTTTTCTGCTGTCAACGTCCACAGATGGGACGAAGGCTACAAACTGTCCAAGGAGCAACGTCTCCGTGTGATCAAGCAATAAAATGACTTGTTAGCTCTAATTACACATCATCTTTAATTAAAAACTGCCGAGCTTTGGTGCCCGGGAGAGTGTTAAACTGGCACGTGGATTTCCAACATCTAGTCATCGAGGTTCCCTTTTCTGAGGAAAAAACCCACGCATCATTAATATACATTAATTCCATAAAAAAACACGGATAATTGAGTGGGGATGAATCCAAATGCGGTCCCAATGAGTAGGTAATCCACAAATAAACGTCCCGTGGTATTTAACTGCATTACTGCGATGAACAGCAGGACTCAGGGATGGATTTAGCCATGACAGTAACTCCCCATTGATGAGTGTCCCTGCTGGAGATGTCATTATGTCGTCTCCCCACCGTATCGGCCCAGACGTGGCGCTGACACGCATGGCAGAGGACGCGCACACGTGTTTGCATTTGCATGTGTACAGTACTGGAGACAAGTTGATGGATCACCCCCGACGGTGGACCCCGCATAATTAGGACTCGGATGGCTCTAATTATTGATGAGGGCCGATATGCGACAGCTGCTAATACACACTGGGGCAGGCCGGGCGGACGGGAGAAGGGCCGCGCTAACGATCCACCGGAAGCAGCGGGACTGAAAGGCGAGAGGCCGGGAGAGGACGAGAAGAGGAAATTATACATGGCCGTGTACAGTACGGCTGTCCCCGTGGCTCCCAGGTGACAGTGATGAATTGGCTCAATAATGTGGACGCAATTTAGATCCATGGAGCTGCAGGAAAAACGGCGTTCTCATGCTGTACGACTAAAAAAAAGCACCTCGTGAAATTGTAACCACCCCCGTGTTTAACATTAACCCCCTAAAACAGGCACGGTGGTTTTGTGTTTCGGCCCAGGCAGGAACAAAGACGCTGTTCTGGGTGGAGAACAGCTGCAATGCAGCGGAACGCTGGAACACTTTTATCTGCTTTCTGTTGACTTTCCTTAAACTCCCCCTGTTGTTTTCCTCCCATTCCTTTAACTGCGGGGTCATTTCTTGTACATCAGCTCACACACACACTCACACACACACACACACACACGAAGACATCGGAATGACTGCAGTGTCTTTTCAGTTTTCCTACAATGGTACGGCTCAGCATGTAGAGCTTAACACTAAACCCCTACACTCACGCGCACTCGCATGCACATACACACAGCTTACTTCTATCTTTGTGAGGACTTTCATAGACGTAATATATTTCCCAGGTCCCTTTACTCTAACCTAACCTTACAACTAACTCCTTGGCCCTTAGCTCAACCTTAACTCAATTCTCTAAACCTTAAAACCAAGTCTTAACCCTCAAACTGTCCTTTGAAGGACCAGCCAAAATGTCCCCACTTCCCAAAAATGTCCTCAAATTGCTAGTAGAATGCAGAATTTGGTACCAGTAGAAGAAAACATTCTATCTTTGTGAGGACCCTTATCAATATAAAATGTCCCCTGTCTATAAACATCACTGAACCCTCAAACAGAACTTTGAAATTGTGAGGAGAGAAAATGTCCTCACTTTTGTACTAGAACACCCACATGCAAACACACCCAGTCCACTGTGACAGAAAAGAAGGTCGCTCAGAGATATTAAAATTAGAAACTGTTACTGTCGGATCAACCAAACCTGCATAAATGAACCAGGGTCCTAATGCGCCTCTCTGTAAACCCAAACAGTCGAATTCTGCAGAACCACAGAGCAGAGACTGTTTACTCTCCACAGGGGCACGTCTCCATTTTCATAATCAGGTCATTGCACACGCCTGCGAACTGAGGACAGCGGAGTGTTGACTCTAATGTCCCCCATGGAGCAACGGGCGCCACGCTGGAGCGCTTCTGGAGGAGCAGCGGCGTCCTGGCCCGTAAGGTGCACGAGTGTATACCATCAGAACGGTGGTTAATCTGCAGGTGGACGGTCGGCTCCACGTTTGAACTGGACGGAAACGCGGCGCAATAACACAATCACGCGGGCTGCAAAACTTCATTTCCTGTAACACGTCACTCTCGCCCAGCGACCACAGATAACGTGGCAGGAAGTATTTACAGACGGAGCTTTTCTCCTCAGCAGGGGAGGCGGAGGCTTCCTCCAGCCTCCACTTTTACTCTGCCGTCTGCAAATGAAAAAAAACAAACTTTATTGACAAAAGCGACACCCTCAAAGGGGCTCGGACCAGCTCAGCGCGGTCCCCCTGCGTACCTACGAGAGGAAACTGGAATAAAACACCGACGGCGACGCGAGAGGTGTCCCCGTTCTTCCTCAGGCCCGGTTCACGTCACCTGAGGGTCGAGGAGCATTTTCAGGTCCGTTTCAAGTGGCGGTCGTGTCAGCCGCCACCTGCTCCCCCGAGGACACGCCGCTGATGGATTAGGCTCGATCCAAACACGGTTCTTAGCCTGAAATCCAGACGGCGTGGGTCTGCGTGACCTCGGAGGCCCAGAGGTGCTCTACAGAAGGACATTAATAACGGCGCCACGCCAGCACGCTCGTTCCGGCTTTAATCCTTTTGTCCTCGCGAACGAAATCCTCCCGCGTCCCCGAAAACAACACACACCTCCACAGCGGTGTCAGCGTGTATTAATCACTGCAAACCCTCGTAGGCCGCCAGTCGGAGATCTATACGCATAGATCCGGCTCTTCTTATAGAACAAACCCAACTCACAGCTAATTAGACGTAGTTTGTGTTCAGAAAAGAAATGAGATGACAAGTGAGTAAAGATTAAGCATTAAATATTTAGAATAAACCACAGCGGCTTCCAGAGACGAGTGTTTTGCCTAAAACTGTGGTTTTATGACGTCTCCTGGTGGGAAAAGACTCTTTCGGCTGCGAACGAGCAACAAATCCAATAAGCAGCAAATGAAACAAGTCAAGAAGTGGCGGAGCTAAAAGTGTGGCAGCGGCGCCGCGAGGGATTTCTGCAGCTCTCGGAGGCGGAATGACCTCAGAGCGCCGGCGGCGGGACCATCTGATCACGTGGCGTGAAGCCACGCCTGCAGGGCACAAAAAAAAGTAATGATCTCATCTCATCTGTGCAGACAAGAGCACTAAATCAGGGGAGGGTGCGGCACAGCACACAAAAAAATCGAGCTTTAATGAGATGAAGATTAATCTGTAAATAGGTAATCCCCGCTGGAACGGGGCTCCACGGGGCCGCTCAGTCTGAGGCCGATGAAGTGTGCCGGACGGCCTCGTAGACTGGATTTAGATCAACTCAGAGCTGATGAATCACCGCCTCTGTGCCGGCACGTCCATTTTATGCAGCCGCTTTTTCTTGTAAATCTGCTGCTGGTCCAGCGTCCAACCCTTGCAGCCATTTATCTATTAAACAGATGCTCGCCGTGTCAGGCCGGGATGTGGAGGACATGCAGGTTGACGGGGAAAAAGCGAGGTCAACTTCAACCTTTTTCACTCGTGGTTGTAATTTGCACCGAGAGGCCATTAAGGCAACTCATGGGAGCTCTGATTGTTGTGTTTTTCATGACTTTATTACTCATAAAAGATGTAAATAGACACAAATTTAATGGAAGGACAAGATTGTAAAAGACTGAAAAGAAACTAGAGCACCATCCTGTTTGTGTAATAAATTGTGTGTGTGTGTGTGTGTGTGTGTGTGTGTGTGTGTGTGTGTGTGTCCTTGCATTTGCTTCATATTTATTACCAAACATTTTACCAGCAAAGTGAGGACATGTTTGTGAAGTTGGGCCGGTTTAATGCTTCAAAGGAGTGTTTGAGGGTTAAGATGTGGTTTTAAGATAGAGGTTTAGGGTTTAGGTTAGTGGAAGGGCCGGGGGTTTAGGTGGGGTGGCAGGGGTAAGGAAGCGGGTGATGTATGAGGCAGGACGTGCATTTCAAATTTACACCTAAAACCACCTCCTGTTTAGCCTGCCTAAATGAATACACCCCATAATCCCATCAATCGCCATCACCGTGGCTCGAGCATCCATGCAGAGTCACACTTACACTTTATATCACCTCAAAAGAGGCTAGTTGAGCAACACTGAAGGACCTGGGCATTTAAAATCAATAAGATTTCTAAAGATCTCCTGTAGTGTCACAACTCAAAAATAAATAATTTTAAGAGATTAGTAGAAGTTTAAGGCGTCCTCTAAATGTTAGGCTATGCAGGCTTTAAACAGTTTGTCCAGTAACCTGCAACGAAACGAACTATTCAGCGAAAATGAAAACAAAGGGAGCGTTTGATTTGAGGACCTTGCACAGCAAAACAAACGAGCGCGTTGGCGGAGCTGTGACCCGAGTCAAATACCGACGAAATGAAATGACAAAAATAAAAAGCTCCGACTCGCCAGCGCAGACCTCCTCCGGCGTGTTGGCCCATTTCAAAATGAAAGCTATTCTAGCTGATGGTGTCCGTTCAGCTACAGGAGCCCGTTCTGTTCATTCAGAAGGCCTCAGGCAGATTTCGTAGAACCTGATAAAACAGGCTAGCAGACTTATGATTGGATTAAAATCTCTAAATTAATATAAAAGACTGGGAGCAGTGCAAAATACGTAATTTTACTTACATGTCCATGAAAAACCCAATTGTTTAATCAGTGTGTTCAGGCCAGCAGAGAAGACCTTGGTGGCTCTGACAGCCCTCCACTGGTATGATGGTTATGAAAGTCCTCACAAAAATGGAAACACAAGGATTTGAGTGTGTGTGTTTGTTTATGCAACTGAAAAAAGTGCTCTTGGCTTCCTGGGAAATTATGTCTAGTAGGGAATTAACGCTTATTAACATGATTATAATTAGTCTCCTCACCTTTGGAGCGTTCTTTTTATATTCACAATGTAAAGACGCCGATACTTTCTAGGCTATGCTGACTAGCTGCTATTAGCTAGCATGAATCATTTCCATGAAACTGCGCAGATTTGCATGGAAACAGACCTGGTCTACACCAGCGCAGTTGTGGATCCAGGTCGTGTTCGCCACCGAATGGTAGAGAAAACTGTTAATGTTCCCCGTTAATGTTCCCCGAGATGCTCGTGCCGGTGCTGACAACAGCGAGAACCCGCCGTCTACTCAGCTCTGCTGACCCAGCTCTCAGCTCCAGCAGTAAAGCATCACCTTTAGAAGAGACGCTCACATAAATTATTCTTCCCGTTTGTGAGAGCATAATGGGCTTTTTAGTACCGCGCCATCACGGGAAGCTTTTTTCTTTAATTTCCCGGCGCCCTGTTTCTGGCCGCGACGGTAGCCTCAAATGTAGCCGCTGGTTTAATCGGAAACAACCAAACACATCTCGCCGTTTCCTGCATATCTTTGTTCCCCCTCCTGAACCGGACCTTAAATCAACCTTCAATATTCTGTTTTGTTTAAATATTTTACGTGGAATTGGGTGGAGCTATGATTTATAGTCATATAGTCGTGATAAAACAGATAAGATTATATGAGGAGAGGATTTTGTTCTTAGCCCTGACAGGAGTCATTACTCCAGTGGATTTCAGCACTTCAACACTTCAATAGTCCCACGAAAATGCTGAAAGGTTGTTTTCACATGTGCAAAGTAGATTTGTTGAACATGTAGTTTATGAGGTGGTGCTGTTTGAAAAGTCTGCTGAAACCGAAAACCTGGAAACAAGTTCAAATTCTTCCTTAGCCCGAGGCAAAGGTGAAGCGGCCGCACCTCCGGAGCACCTCTGGGAACCCCCGCGTGACCCCTGACAGGAGAAGGGAACAGGATCGGTCTGAGTTTTCTCAATTCTCTTCCCAGGAACTCCCAACGGGAAGCAGCCAGACAATAATGTTTACAACGGTTGAAGGGACCCAAACTGCCTGTCAGAAGGATCAGTGGAATCCAGATTCATTACCGGAGAAGCTCGGTGCTCCTGCGTGTCAGCAGGACCGGCGAGACCGAGCAATCTGAGCAACACACTTTGATATTTGACATCTCCTTTCAACGTCTTGACCACATCTGTTTTACCGTTTCAGCTCTGTAGTGGAATTCATGTATCAGCTTTTATCCCGACGGATGAAGCAGCAGTGAATGGAAATGGATCACCCTGGATCTAAATGGAGCCCTGTGCTGAACCAGATTACACATTTTACTATTTAAACCCTGCAACCTATAAACCCATTTATGAAGCCTGCTGTTATGTGTTACACAGCGCAACGGGATTGAGGGCACTTCAGGACATATTGCCCACGCTGCCCCCAGAGCAGGGGGGTAATAAGACGCAGAGGGCTTTTTTTTTTTAAACGTTTCAACAACTGCAGCAGGCAGGAATCATTGACCCTTTATTTAAAGTTTACCCATGCTTGAATGGCTGCAGACGCACGCTGTGACAGCGGGGGGTGAGGGGGTGGGGGGGTGTCATCACAGCTGATTCAAGTGCTGGAGGATGACAACATGAAACTTTCAGCTCTGGGCTGAGCTCTAATGGAGGAAAGTGCGTCGCGGCGCTCCATCCGACAGATCCAAAACGCGAAGAGCCCAGCAGAGCTAAAATTACCGCGCCGAACCACAGCGGACTTCCTCGACTCGCTGCTAGCTGAGCGTGTGGAAGTGGGACAGGAGGAGGAAGCGTGTGGCAGTCTCCGCCAAAACACACCAGCAGCCCCGACCCCGCAGGTACAGCACCGGCCCACCTCCATGAGGGGAACCCGGAGGAACGGGGGCCGGAATGGCGATCAAGCGCGTTAATCAGAGGAAAGGATCGGAGGAATACGGAAGTTCACTGGAGGTGCAAGCAGATGCAGAGCAGAGGAGGTGGGTGGTAGAGCCCCAGAGGTTACAGTTTATTTATGTTTCCATGTTTACGCCTATTTCCATTCCTCCATCATCCTCCCCTCCTCCTCCTCCTCCTCCTCCTCGCTCTCCAAGAAATAAAAACCCGAGGCTCTCATCTGCAACATCAGCAGCACGCTAAGCAGGGCGGCTTTTTGTCACTCTGACAGGAGCTACTCTACGGTGAGGAGGTGGAGGGGTTATTAGCCCACCCCGACGGGGAAAAAAAACTACCCTAGAAGCAATTTCAGACTGAACATACTGTACAGTGTAACGCAGGCCGATTTATATCCATGTGGGCTAAATAAATATCCCCCTGTGTTCGTCTGAGGCCCTTCGGGGATGAGGAGAGTGGCGGTGGGCTGTGAACTCAGGGGTACTTCCTTCTTCATGGTTGACTGAACAGGGGCCGAAGAGCAGTTGGTGGGGGGGCGCCTATACGGCCTATACGATCAACTTCCTGTCCGTATGTAACATGAGTAGGCGCTGAAGCCCACAATGATGCCGGTAATTGTGTCAGACGGGGTCCGAATTCATCACTAACGTACAAGTCTGAGTGTTTTTCCGACAGGGATTCACAGGAAGTAGAGGGACTAGACTGGACCAATCACAGGTGTTGTAGGCTACGGCTGCCTGGGAAGTGCGTTGGCCCCCCACCCCCACCCCTTCACGTGGAAGCATAGCTATGTTAGTAAAAACATGAATGTGTCTGCTGGGAAATGAGGAACCTGCTGAATCACAGGCTGCAACAGTGCTCGTCACTATGGCGCTGGGTGAAAAGCGAGCTGTTGCTACGGCAGCATTCAGGCACAAAAACAATACAATAAAAAACCTATGATCTTCAGATGCCAGTGTAGCCAAGGTAGCTTGAGGCAAATCCCAGTATTGTTAGCATATGCTAATTTATTGGCATATATTTGCATGAATAGCTGGTTAGTTAATGGAGACAGCAACATTCCTCGTTAGACTTTAAGAGGTGGCATAAAATGGCCCCATTAGGTGGTTCTGTTGCCTGTGTGGTTTGAAACACACCTCAGTAATCAACCACATTGTACTAAACAACGAAAATGATCAGGAATCGTCCCAGCGAGCTCATAATGACTAGCGCGTGAATCACACATTAGGTGTTCTGAACAAACGACGCGCATATTTATAAAGGACAGAATCACACGGAATCCCAGTCATGTGACTTCTCTATACGTGTCGTATTAACCGAGCCAACTCTGACCCCCCGAGTCAGGGGCAACATCAGCCGCCATGTCCTGACTTCATCCCTCGTCTCTGGTTTTCGTGCGCAGCCCGTCGTGACCAGGGAACAGTGGAAAACTTCAGTTGTCTGTTTGGCTCCACTCAGTCCTGTTCTCACGATCATTCGGCGCTTTAAAACTTCCACCTGAATTATTAACGCGGTCCGAAACAACGAAGGCGATTTTCAAAAATACACCCAAAGAGGTGGTGCGCGGCGCTGGCCACAGTCTTAAACTGAACTAATAGCCAAATGGAAGACACAGACAGGACATAGATTTCTGCAGAGCTCCATAGAAACGGGCGAGTGTTGGCGCTTTGACACCTGTGGGCGTAGAAACAGGCAGAAGAAAGGAACCCGGCCTATGAGATCGCTCCAAGCTTAACCTTTGCGTTTAACATGCTTCCTCACTGCCGTCAGATTTGAATCATGCATGTGCTCGCGCACGCCGAGGTCGGGGAAAAACAGGCAGTGGGGAAGTGCAGACGTTAGCTCTGGTTTCTGCAGCGAAAGCACATCCAGCGCAGGAATTGTCCTCTCCTTTCATATTTGAAACTATTACATTGCAGAGCTTAGGAGGATTAAATATGCTCCATTACTAGCATTGAAATTCAGCATGCGCGAGTTGTCGGCTTCTAATGAGAGCGCAGATTATCCGTATTTAAACCCCCCCCCCTCACTTCCCCTGGAGCGTCGGGAACGCTACGGTGGCTGTCGGGGAACAAAATGGATTTTTGTCCTGTGCAAGCAGCCGATATTTATGAAACGATCTGCTGCTATGCTAACAAAGCCGTCTTTAGCATGCTAGGCATATTATGCAGCGCTGAAAGCGTGTCTGTGTATTACAATTGATTTCTGGACTTTATCGATTCGCCGTCGGCCTGGTGGAGCCAACAGCAAACCGCGGCATACATAACTGCTAAAATATCTTAAATGTGTGAATCACAGCTTCAGACAAGGGAGAGGAGAGCAAAATCGATCTCTTCCTACAGACGTTTTTAGGAGCTTATTTTTCTCTGCCTGGTACAAACCAGTGGCGTCCCCCAGAACCCCCAGTCTAACGAGGGTGAATCAGAAGGCAGGAATGAGCCTTTTATATAGAAATCATTGGTGTAACAAATTTTTTTTACTCATTTGCAGCTAACAGGTGGGATTTAATCTTCTTACCATGAGACCCCCCCCGCCAAAATGAATTGCAGTGGGCATATTAAAGGGACGCTCTGTTCCCCCATTCACACGCACATTCATATGAAGACGCAGCTCCGTCTGCAGGTTTTTTCCTGTTTTCACCAAGGACACTTGGCAGAAGGATCGCAGGATCGATCCAACGGCCTTCGATCACCCCCCCACCTGAGCCGCAGCAGCCCTGTCTGCTGCTGTGGACGGCTTCATATGAAGCGCCGCGCTGCAGATCGATACGTTGTCGGGTTTTTTTATGAACGCCATCAGCTGTCAGATAATTTACTTGAGCCGTGGGAATCCCGGGAGGAAGAAGAAAAGGCCCGAGATCTCCAAGACAACGTGCAGAGAATTGGAACCCGAGAGAGAGGTCGTGTCCTGGGCGACTCGGCGCGGGTCGGAACTTTGTGGTTCTGGGACGTATAGCGAGCCTGAAAAGAGTTGGGATTTCAAGGACAGCAGCTGCTGTGCTGACACCAAATCATGGAAAGCGGGAACAAACGCGTGACCTTTGTCGGGGGGGGGCGCCGTGGTGGCTCAGGTTAAGCGGCGTTAATGGATGATTAAAACTCGACCTGTTGGCTGGGAATATGAGAGGATTGTCTGTAAATCAGGACAAAGCGCCCGGACGGAGCGGGCGGATTACGGGCGCAGGTGGGAACGTGCGGCGGCGGGCACATTGGAACGTGGAGCGTGAGGAGGAGGGGAGAGGTCGAGCGGACAGGATTGCGTGACGCAGGAACGCGCCGGTGCTGCTGCCCATCGGCAGAGGGAGCGCCGATGGTTCGGACCGATAAACCCCTCAGACCTCCCCGCTCTTCCAGATGGCGCATCCGGAGTCCTGCGAGACACTCGATCATTATTCCGAGCCGGACAAACTGAGACTTGTCAGGCGGCGGCGGACATGACCGCGCGCAGGAGTGCATCTTCATTAGCTCCTCTATTGTGTCTCATTACGGCTGGTAACCATAACAACACCTCTGCTCGCTGGAAGGAGGAAAATGAGAGTCTGTCAAGGGCCTGATTATGGGTGTTTTTCACCGATGTTTAAGGAGTAGTTAAACACTTTGGCGAACACACCTATTTGTTTCCCTGCGAGACGTTTGTGCCATCGCAAGGAAAGATAATAATCACGAGCAGGAACGATAAATCTGGAGCCGGCAGTTATTTTAGCCTCGACACGATATACATGTTAAACTCGCGCAGATGACGCAAAGTAAGAACAGAGGCTGCGCTTTCACTATTTCTTCATCAAGGAAGCTTTAGATCATCTGAGCGAGTAATTAATCAGCATTAGAGGTTCCCCTGATTAAAGGAGACCAGCCTCCGTGTGAAAACGCTCCCAGAGGTTGTTTGTGCTGTGGCTCATTACGACCTCGGGGTGCGTTTTATTACTCTGGGTTTGCTTATCTGGAAGCAGCGGCAATGAAAATACCTCCAGCTGTGAGGGAGTGAGCGAAGAAACGGTTTCCAGGACTCGTAGAGATGTTGGAGAGGATGAAAGGACTCATCGACTGAAGGAGGTGTTGGTTTACGGCCTGACTGGGTCCTTATAGGGCTCCACAAGAGCAAGGCCACGACCCCCAAAGGCTCCCCAGGTACTGCACCCTGACGACCTGCTACGCCTTATTAGGATGAATGCAAAGAATCTGACAAAACCAGTCCGGTAAAAGTGGAAATCCAGTTCTTTGGTTGTTGAATGGGGTGCAGGAGCTGTATTCTTGTATTCGCACAGGTAAACATGTGAGACATGTGTGAACGTTATCCCCCAATGTGTGGAAAAGGGCCGGCAGGCGAGGAGGCTGCGTGGGCGGCAGAGTCAAGGTCTAGAGCCTCCACCACCATGAAGAACTCCTTCTGAATGGAGAGCAGAGCTGCTGGAGGAGGCTGGTCACAAACCAGAGGCTTTAATCTAAAGAAAAATAAATAAAAACCTGACGGAGACGGAAAGACGCCGTAGCGATCGGAGCGAGTGCTCCGAAATCAAATATTTACTCAAAATTTAGGTTGCAGCCCAGCATTATTAATTCATGCTGAAGGTTTCTTATTTTGAACCCCATCCTGCACCATCATGAATCACTTATTTCATCTCTTTCCGGGCCTTTCTTCTGCCTCTCCGCCCGCCGGTGGAGAACGTTTCGGCAGGAAGCGCTCCACCTGAAGAACGACATCTCTGCCCAAAGAGAGCCCATTATTATTTCATGCAAAGTCGCTCTGAGTGAATCTCTTTGAGCGCGTCAATTCTTCCCACACAGAAACGTAAGCAGCCCTACGATGCTGCCGCCTGAGCTGCGAGCCGCAGTTCCCACGGATCGCCTATAGGGGGAGCAGCGAACGCTAATGGGCCTCAGAGATGGCTGCCGCCGCGCCGCTGCTTCCCAGAGTGGCTTCATTAAATGTGCACGTGCATGCTGTTGCACGGTGCCTCCAGACAGGGTTTCCTCCAGGTTTTCCAGGGTCTGTTGTTTTTTCAGTGAGATAAAACACGTCCGTAGACAAGCAGCTGTGACAGCGCGCCGCACCAAAGCCAGCGAAGGAAGCGGGCCGCCCCTGTTGGTCAGCTGTTACGTGACCGTCTGTCCTCTGCAATCAAGATGATGGTTTAATCTGCAGCCTGATCTCCGCCGAGGTGGGAGGGGGCGGTGTGCGTCGTCCGCAGACCCCCCTGCTGCCGCCGTCAGACGCACGGATCGAGCGAATGAGGCGTTCATGGGACACAGGCGAAATAGGATCGCCGCCAGGATCCAGTTTCCCCATCAGTTATTGGTCTTTAGGTCAATATTGTCCACCCAGTTCTGTTCTGCTTGTCTGCTTTATGGTTTTGTCTCCTGTCCTGCTCCTCCAAGGTCCTGATTTCTCCCCCCATCCCGCCGCTCCTCTTCTCCTTCTTCCTCCTATATAAAAGCTACGTTCACTATATAAAAGCTACGTTCACTATATAAAAGCTAAGTTCTGTTTTCGGTATTTGTCAGCTCAGAGCTGCATGTGTGTGTTTTCCCGGCTGTGTTTCCTCCTTCAGTAAATTGTGCGTCTGTGCTTTAGTTTAGTCATGTATTTCCACCAGAAGACCCTTTTTCTGAATCAACATACACACCATAATGACCAAAGGACGGATTTTTCCCGATTAAATCAACCATGAAAAGAGGGCAAATTTGAAGTTGTCACCATTAATGGGAGGACTGGTGCCATCCTCGGCTGAAAACGACCTTTGTTGTTACTCTGAATCATTTCCTTAAGTTAATCGTGATAAACGAGTCCCATTGTTTGTCCAGTGCACATAAAACAACGGGGGAAGACGTTCAAAATCCAGTTAGCGCTTCTCGTCATGCTTGATCATGATAAATGATGTTGCTTTATAATGTGCTACATTTTGCTGCCTCCTGCCACCATCCATATGCAGATCTACACTTGTTAATGGGAGAAGCTGGAGACTGAAATAAGAATTTAAATCACACGGTAGGAATGAGATATAACTGAATGAGAATTAGAAAACTCTTTAGCTTGTGCCCTAGCTTTAAAACATTTAACCTTGTCTGTTTAAAGCAGTGGAATAGTTGTGTAGCTTCATTTAAGCTGTCATATTTAATTATTTTCATGGTACCATTTGACTATTATACATTTATGTATTAATTCTTTCTGTTACATTTAATACTCTCGTTTAATTACATTACTGAACCGTAGCCTGTTCCTACACTGAATCTAATTCAGAGCTCATAAATCAGTGGCTGCTTCTTAAGTGAGGGTCTCACATTATTCAAACACCTCAGTCATTTTCAAAACTGTTATCATACAGGAATTATAATCAGACTGACCTTCAACTTTAATCAGCCACAGGCCGCACCTTCCTCTCATTCTGAATGAGCTCTTAGCCTCTCATCTGGGGGAGCGAAGGCAAACACCCCTCCATCTGCCCTCCTCTCCTCCCGATGATGGCAGAGAAGTGCTCCGGGACTCAGGCCATCAAAGGAGAGGACGGCACGATTTTACAGGCTAATTTGGTTCACCCAGCCTCGTCTTAAATGTCCGTCTTTGTGTAGGGAAAAAGAAACGCTAACAGCTAATCATAATCTCTTCATTCCCATTCCTGACCAAACCCCAGCTACACAACCTCCCAAATATACCCTGGAGGCACGGCAGAAGCCGTACCCTATAGAAGCTATAGGGGAGTTACCACAGAAGTGCACATGCATGAAAATACGAGGATGGATGGATCACTGTGGTATAAAATCGAATAGCTAGGCACAGAAGATACAGCACAACAGGTGCTACGATGTTCCTGAGCACGTGTCTTCAACGATGACTGAAGTTTTCCAGTGGTATTAGCTTAGCATAAACTAGGGTGACATTTCAAGCCCGACATCTTAGAGCACAGTAGATCCCACGGGTATGATGGAATCCACCGACTACTGAGCAATAGGGTACTATCATCTGCAAACAATGAACACTTAGCGGAGGAGCAGCCTTTGAGGGTAGATGTAGAAAATGCAGTGGGGAGACTAAACGTCCCTGGGGAGCTCCACAGCTGGGGCTTCACGTCAGGGGGGTTTAAAGGATCAGTGGGATGATGGTGGTGAGTTCTGAATGGGAGATTAGCACAGTTTAGAACAGATCTGGTGATAGACTCTGTTCTTTTAATAAAAATATCACAATCTATTTACGTTTCTTTACGTTTCGGTGTAAATTCCCACGAGAGAAAAGCGCTAAAAGAAACTAAAGATACATTTAAATGAAAATAAACATGGAAATTGACAAGAGAGGCTGCGGGAGAGGTGCGCCACTGGTGGAAGGGGAAGGGTTAAAAGAAAAGGATTTGAGCTCAAGTCAATAAGCCCTGTGTGAAGAACAGTGTTCAGAAAGAGACAGGCCTTGTTAGCGCCGAAGGCCCCCAGAAGTGAGACAATGGAGGGGATTGAGATCACGTGACCGACGAGGGAGCGCAGGTGCAGAGGAAGTTGCCAACTCTGGAGCCTGAGAGACGCGGCGTGCCTGTTTCCCAGTAACCTGCGGATGCACGGCGTTCAGATTTACTGATTTTGCATTGATGTGCAGAGTATGCTCGGGAGAGACACACAAGCCTTTTCATTTGATGCTGTAGGTGCGGGAGGGTGGGGGTTGGCAGCTTATCGAGCGGCCGCCATGCAGTTTAATGCCAACCTCACTGTATAAAGCGTTTGATGATTCGTGACTGCAGGAAAAAAAAAGCATTAGATAAGAACAGCATAGCCGAAGTTCACACGAGGAAGGTGCTCTGCCAGGTTGGATAGCTTAGCTTTCCTTTATTAAATGATGCTTGAGACAACATGTACCTGCTAACCATCTGGACAGCTGACCCAGAGCTGAACTCCTGGAGGAGAAAATGCTACTTTTATAAGGCTTTGCAGACCTTCTCAAGACCCACCGAGTAAAAAAAAAAAGATTTGTGTACTTTGTCTGGATATCTGTTGTTTATCGGCTCACATCTTCCTCTTCATCCCGCTTCCCTCTCCAGCTCTGACTCACACCACTTTGTACTCCGGCGTCTTTGTTGCCCACCGCCTCCCGCTGGTTTCCACCACTCGTCTCTCTTCTCTTTTTCCCACCCGGTCCACGTTCTTTTTTGACTCAGCAGGGCCGGGTGGCCGGGCAGCCGCGGCGAGCTCCTCGGTGAGGGACGAGAGATTACGCAACACTCCAGCTCGCAGCCAGAAAAAGTGAGAACAAGGGAGAAGTGCTGACAAAGGCCTGTTTCATTATAACAGATTACACCTCCATAAAGCATTTGTCTTTGCATGAAAGGAGCCCTGAGGAATGTTTTCCTCCAGAAAACACCCTTATAAGCCACTTTAATCTACTTCAGTCCTTGATTTTGATTGATCCAAATCCCTGAATCTCCACTTTTAACAAATGAGCTTCAGTCGAGTTGGTAAATTTGGTTTAAAGTGAGAAAGCAAACACATAAAGCAAAGAGAAGAGTGTATCTGTGTGTGTGTGTGTGTGTGTGTTGGGTGTGTGTGTGTTGTGTCGCTACAGGAACAATTTGTAAAACAAGTACACACTATTCTCCAAAATTCTATCAAAGTTTCTTTTATTTGTGTTAGAGGATTAAAAAAGTGCAAAATCAATATTATAAAAGACACACACACACACACACACACACACACACACACACACACTGAGGAACCTGGTACCCTGATGCTGGCAGGAGATCCTTTAAATCCTGTAAGTTATGAAGCGGGGGCAGTATTTTTGCTCCGTGACGTCACCATCCTGCTGAAGGAGGCCACAGTCCTGAATGGTTGAAGACGCTCTGCAACTCTGGTCATGGATGGCAGGACCTGAGGTTTCCCAGCAGGACATCGCCCAACAGCGCCTCCACCCGTGATGCATCCCCAGATAACCTCTGGCCCATTGTTGGCGCCGTCAGTGGTGGGCAGAGGTCAGCGTCCACCCGGACTGGTCTGGCACCGTCCTATCAGAACCAACATGAGCTCCTTTAGCCGTTTGAGCTGCAGCGGCTCATCTCTTGTGTCTCTTGCATCAGACCACCCAGGCCAGGGTTCCTGCCCCGTGTGAGCCTTGGCCCCCCATGGAACCTTTCCTGAAGGTTCCCACTGTGAAGCAGCGAGTCAACAGGGATGCTCACACCCCCCCAAATGCATTTTAAGTGCCAGAAGAAAGCTGCATTCACACAGCATACATGACAGGTGCGTATGTGACGAGCCATCGCGTCCCTCATGATGACGATGAGGCTAGCTCCATGAGACAGGAGTAAACAGGAACATCTGGACACATCCTTCACTCTTCTCTCAATCCTAAGGAAGCCCATTTGTCTCAATGCTGAAACATCCTCTAGAAAAGTGTCAGCACCTTTTGTTGAGCGCTTGGAAAGCTTCGCGATCCCTCGGTGCGATGACAAAACGAGGCGTTCATGATCCAATAAAACCCGAAACGGTTCCATATCATCTGAATCCGGCCTTCACCTCTCTGCATAATTTAACCGCCGTCGCTGAATTTTGAACACTAAAGTGTTTTTAAGGGCATGCTTAAATGTCAAATATGACAGGAGCTGATTATTTATGATGATGCATATGTATGGTGGCACACGGGGTCACACCCACTTCCTTACATCAAATCTCATTAAAACCTCTTCCTTTTTGCCCACTCCGGCAGCTTTCTGATGGCGTTTGCTTTGGAAGACCGTCGACTCGCCCACCGTCACCACGACCCCTCCGAACCCTCTCGGGAGCTCCCGAGGCTCACCGAGAGGACTCTCCTCTCCTTCGATGCACATGTCGCTGACACAATGGAAGTATGGGAGCGCAGTGGGGGGGTTATACAGCGTGACGCGTTCGAGGGAAATGGGACGTGTGAGGTTGTGTAAAGGACAGACGCCTGAGGAGAGGCCGAGGGACTCGTCGTAGAGAAGCAGCCACAGAATGTGAGACACCTGACTTGGGCAAGAGCATCTCAATGATGGAATTTCAGGATTTTACAGCCGGAAGCTCCTGTGGTGGCTGTTTGGGTCCTACCATCCAAATGTTGGTACCCAGGTGATCTGGGGATGAATAATAGCTTCATCCTTTCTTGTCCGGTGTGAACTCTGAAGCCTGAGGTAGCCCGACTGTAAGGTTTTTAAATTGATAATGTAGGAGCAGGACATTACACTCAGAGGTTACGGCCATTTCTGAGGACCACTTTCATGAATAAGACATAGATGTGCATTCCAGGTGGACGCCTTGTTGGGAACGTGAGAGGGAGCTGTGATTTACTGGCAGTTGATCCTGATCTTCAGAGGCACATCGCGGGTTATCTAACATGTTCCAAGCCTGTGGTTCAGTCTTTGTCCACGACTCTCGTTGGCAGAAGCCGTCGGCCTCAGGCTTTTCTCGATCGTTGGAGTCTGACTGCTAATTTCCTTCCTTCAGCCGCTCAATATGCTTCCAGCAGGTATGCAAACACGCACTGATGAGAGGCGAAGCGATTTAATATCGCCCATGTCTGTGTCAGCCTGATATTATCAGGTTAAAGGTTAGCATGGAAAAGTCACGGGAAAGGTAAAGAGTGGGACCATGTAAAATAAAACCTCAATGTGCGCAGTTTCTGTTTAAACATTCTGCCGACAATTTATTCCTTGGACCGGCACCAAACAGCTCACGAGCTCCGCAGGATGACTTGGATAATGAATCATTGCCATAAATAATATAAGGAAACCACAAAAGTGCAAATCCCAGAGTTACTAAATCAAGTGTGTCTGAATAAAGAGTCAAAAACCCCTTTTAAATTCACAGTGAACAACGAGAGCTGAGAAGCTGCGGCTCGTGAACGTTTGTTGTTTTTTCTTTTTCGAGAGTAAAAGAAAGGAAACCTGCACGCCTTTTCTGAAAATACTGGTTTCTAACTGATGCTTCGGTGAGCTAATACATTCATCTGACTAAAAGCCATTTAGGCCCGGCCCGTTTAAACACACCTGGGCTCCATCCAGTGAAGTCTCATAAATCTGAACTGAGAGGAACTGCTGTAATATGCAGAGGAGAGGCGGAAAAACACGCTCCGACAATCCTGTTGATGCTTCCCACCGGGCCCAGACAGTTATAAAATTAGAGATAAAAAAGCCCCGGCTGTCAACTCGTGTCTGGCGTTTGGATCACGCTGGAAGGAAAACTCACAACTTTTATTAAAGAAAATAAAGAAATGGAAAGCATTTTGCTAAACCCACATGAAGCTGCTCAGCACTCGCAGTATTGCCTTATTTTTCTGCCCTCAGTCAGATGAGTATATCTCTTCTTCATTTATTTATTTTTAACCACAGCATTAAATTCTTGTTTTTCATTGCTTACAAATTACACCCACGTTACATTATTGCTCACAGCGGCCAGAATCCACATCAGAACTAGCTCGGTTGTAGCTTTTCCAACATTACTGAAGGGCCCTTGGAGGTGTTGACGGGTAGATTCTACCTGCCTGGATTTGCACATTGACACCCAATGTTAACAAGAATGCTCACTAAGATGTCACTTTCTCAGTGTTCTGATTATGCTAACATGAGCTAAATCTTTCTCAACCCACGAGATGTTTGTGTTGCTCCTCTGCCTCCACATGCATCTGTGGTCTCTGAGCGTCTAACGCTAACCAGAGCTAACCAATAGCTGCTGTCACGTCAGCATGGCGCCGCGAGACAGAGCAGCCTGTTGTGAGGTATGAGGTCAGGATTCGAGCCGAAACGTGTCACGCTGCCACCCGAGACCGATGCCGTGTTTGCAGACGGACCAGGCTTTACAAATGACCAGCAGGGAGGCTAAACAGGTTAGCGGCTGTGGAAAGATGGGAACAGGAAGATAACGTAGCAGCTGAAACAGCAAACTCGGATCCCTGAAGTGGTGTAAGAGGGATAGACGCATCCAGGAAGCTGAAGTAAGCTAAACATTCCCCAATATAACTTTGTTTTTAATCACGCTGGATACTTGCCTATATCCCAGCAGCCACAGGGTGAAAGGCAGGAAGACAGATCACCAGTCCATCACACACACACACACACACACACACACTGTCCACTCACACACACACACGCCCAGAGGTGATTCAGAGTGTCTCATCAAGCTGATGTTCATGTTTTTGGACTCAGGAGAACCTGGAGAACCCGTCTTGTTATGAGGAGAACAAGGAAACTCCACATGGGAAAGGCCACAGCTGGAATCGAACCCTCGTTGCACATTTTGATATAACAAAATCACAAACCACAAACACAATCCTTGTCTTTCTACCATAAAAGGCTTTTAGTTGCCTCTTTCCTACTATTTTCTAGCTAATGGTGTTTAAGCCAGCTGGGAATTTTAAGAGGTAGAAAGCAGAGACAGTTTCTAATGCTGGGGGCCGCGAGTGGTTGCGTACTCTTGACTCTTTATCCATCAATCATTGCTATAATTAAATAACTGGTGTGTCCCTGACCTACTAAGCTTCCATTAGATACCAGCGGGGGGCTAACATGGTAGCTGATGCTGCCTCACCAGGATTTCTGCACCGAAATCAAATCAAATTCACATTTAACCTTTATGAAACACACTGTCAGTGATCCACAACTTTTATTTCCATCTAGACTTTGTTTCCTTATCTTCTAATTGATGGTGGGAGCAAGGACATCGATTGTGGACTAGCCTGACAGGGAACAGCGGAACCTTTCGATTACCTGCTGGTGCCAACAATCAGCAGGGCCAGAGGAGAGAAGGTCGTCGGTGTTCACAGCTTCTCCCACTGGCATGAGGTCAGTGGTCAGAGCCTCGGCCGCTGACCCCCAAAAGAAAAGGGGATGAGGCAGGAAATGCAGGGAAGTCTGCTGCAGCTCCTCTGCACCTCATCCACGCCGTCTTCAAAGAGGAGGGACGGAAGACTGGAAGCATCAGAGAGGGAATCAAAGGGAGGAAACAGCAGAGGCAGTCAGGAGAGATGAAGAGGCGAGAGGTTCCCCCGTCCCATTCAAGGACGCGGCAGCGCCAGGGCTCGCAGCCGGGACCATCTGCTCCAGGACCACGTCAACCAGCCAGGAGAATGGACCAGACGGCCGCCAGAACATGGTGTAACACCACCGTCACCATGACAAAACAAACAAAAACATCTCGCCACGCAGAGATGAGAGCGCTCTCTCGCTCTCTCTCACACACACACTGCACACACACACACACACACACACACACACACACTGCACAGCAGCGCATTAATTCTACTTCAGCAAGTGTAGCACACTTCCAGCTATCAAAAACTTGCAGTCTGCAGATATTCAGTGGGATTTGCAGAGGGAGGGAAGAAAACACATTGCAAATGAGGGACATTTAAGGACATTTCTCCAAGAGCACAAATTAAAACGCTGGAGTCTTGGGAGCTTCATCCAGGTGTGCTGGGAAGAACAGCAGCAGCTTTTGGCTGTCAGGGCCCGAGGTGATGGAAGGCAAAAGCCCCAGTGTGTGCTGCAGTCAGCTTGACACAAGGCTCATCTCAGGGTCTAGTTCTGTGTGTGTGTGTGTGTGTGTGTGCGTGTGTGTGCGTGTGTGTGTGTGCTGCTGTATGGAAACAGAGGGTACTGACATTTTGTTCCTGCTGCTGAATCTGTTAGTAGCAAGAGTTATTCTCTTTCTCTCTCTCACACACTCTCTCACACACACACACACACACTAATTCTCTCTATATGGGGCCCAGCTCCCTAACCTAAACCCAGTTCCTGCTTTGACTTTAAAACCAAGCCCTAACCCACCAAAATGCCCCCACGCCACAAAAATAACCTCACTTTGATAGTAGAATGAGCATTTTGGTATTTAATGTGTAGCGAATACATAGACACACACAAACACACACACACTGACCAAAGTGTTGTGCCAGATAGACTAAAAATGGATATTAAAAGTTCATATTAGTGTGCCTGAAATCACAGTGATAAAATTTAAGCTAACCTACGCAGATAGTGCAAAGGACAGTAGTTCTGCTGCAGTCCGACTGGACCAGGACCAGATGTTCTGAACATGTGTCTGAGCTCAGCACAGAACACCCCAACCTGGAAGTTGATCACCGTGTCAGAGGGTCAACAGGGGCACTTTAACGGCCCATTATTAGCAAGATGGACGAGGGAGGCTCGCCACCAATCCAGACGCCAGTTCAACAATTCATCGCTTCCAGTTTACAGACTGGGACCATGACAACTAGTTAGCCGTAGCGACCACGTTCTACTCAGAACACCGACTAACTCACTCTGTCGCTCAAAAATGTGTCAAACAAAAGCGGAGCGACGACCGTGACCCACTTGTGCTCGCCAGCGCTGCAGCAGGTCTCACATCTGACCGAGGAATCAGCTGGCAGCCATTTATTCGCAGAGGACTGGAGGCGTTACAAATAAATGTCAAGATGGCAGAGAAATTAATCACTTGTCAAAACAATCAATAGGTTGGAGCTGATGGACACTCCATCACCCTATAAAGCCCGGTGCGGCGCGAGCGCGCGTGTGTACGCCAGCGGGTCTCGGCGACCGTTACAAACCTCCCGACAAACGAAGATGGAGGACGCCTGTAAAAGATCCATTCAGAGGAGACGCCCGGAGCGCCGCTCCGATAGAAACCAAGACGTATTAAGGCTCGCTTCGGTTTGATCATTTGACTTTGATATTGAGCGGCAGGAATGAAAGAGGCGACATCCGTTTCACAGCCGAAGGTTAGCGGCCGGGTCTGGAGGGGTCAAGCTGGTGTCATCTTTATTTATATTTTACACTTCCTGCTTCCAGGGAACTAAAAACTGTAAGAATACGCTATGACCGCTTCCTGTCGCTGCTGTTATGTTAAAGTACTTCAGTTTTCATGGTTTTCAGAAAGTCGAAGCCCTCCGAACCCTGGTGGAGGCTGATCACGAGGGATGAAGAGCCTCCGTTTAATGTTCTCTGGGGTAGCGCGTTTGTCTGTACTCAGCACTTTGATGAGGAGAGCATATAAGTCGTGAAAAGTGTGGGGAAGAAGCCAAATGATGATGCTGCGCCAACACGGTTTTCCCTGGAATAGTTGGGGGAGAACCAGATAATTCCCCAGTCGGTTTTGGATGGGTATCATACACCCCTGGAGAAGGGGGGGGGGGGGGGGGCTGAAGGATCGAGAACGCGCCTCAGATCACAACGAAGCAGGAGGACGGGCTACTGTCACAGATCAACAGAGCCTGGGAAGTCAACAGGGAGAAGTTGTACAACAGTAACTGAGTCCGTGTTCCTTTGGTGCTGTAAACGGAATATTTTTGGGAGGTCCAGGTCAGACTTCAGCCCAGGTCGCTCTGCGGGTACACGAGGACGACTACAGAAGTCTGAAGAAGCAGCCACTGAATTCTATTCAGCTGACATTTTCAGCTAGCTCAGTTCCCTGATAGCTTCCCGCTAGCCTCATCAGCCTAACCTTCTCGCTACGGTCGCCTCGGAGAATGTTGAAGGAGACGGCAACATTCCGGGGAAAGAGATGCAGGATGAGGCGATGCGTAAAGGTTGCCGTGAGAAGATCCCAGTCAGCATGTTAATCCACTGATGAGCACCTGTTGGTAGTCAGAGCGCTAAACCAAAGAAATACATAAATAAAACACACAACAGTAGGAGGAATACGCGTCCTTTGGGGCGCGGTGCTGTTCTTTTTCTATATTACTCACTTTATATGGCTGCTGAATAATACATGGATATTCATTTTGCTTTTGTAGCAGCATTTATGTGGAAGTTCTGTTGTATTGTAAAATCAATAACAGAAACCAATATATATAAAAATAAAATATTTGCACAGCAGCATCAGAGACGGTGTTGTGCTATAGCATCCATGCGATCCGCCCCCCCCAGACAGCTCATATCTCCAGCACCTTTCCAGTGTCAGCGTTCTCCTTATAGATCCAGGGAAAAGTCCAGGCTGATATTTTCCCCCTCATATCTATCCAATACAATCACCGCTCGTTCCCGTCTCCCGCCGGGCCGCAAATTATCCAGAAACGTCGATGACCAGCTGAGTGGTAATTTGTGGAGCGGCGGCCCCTCGTTCCCCTGACCTTCTCTGCCTCTGCTCTCCAGAGATGGCCAGCTTCGCTCCCATCTCTGCTTTCATTTCTTTTGCATGAATGTCAGCCCCCCCCCCCCCCCCCCCCCCCCCCCCCCCCCCCCCCCCACCCCCCACTTCTCCCTCCACCCTCACCAGAATTTACGCCCCGGCCTCAACAGAATCAGCAGCGAAAAGAAGGAAAGAAAGAAACCCACAACAACACAATCCGAACTAACCAGATGAACCTTCTATCAACACTGAATTGATTGATAATTCAAGGGCCCGGCTGACAGCTGGAGGGCTGCAGGGGGAGAAGATATCCATCTCCACGCATGAAACCAGTGCCTGGCACACAGCTGTCGGCCCCCGTACTGGTTTATCTATCCGCCGTCCAGCTTCTCCTGCAAAATAAATCTGAAGGCAACAACAGCTGCCAGCGCAGCTCGGCGTCACAGGGCTCAGAGAGGCGTGTTCCTGCGACGGCGGAGGTAGATCCGGCGACCAGCACGCCCGTTCTCTCGCTTCGGTTCAATCCAAGCAGCGGAGGGATAAACAAGAGCTCCTCTCGGCGTTAGCCGCGGCGTCCGAGAGCTCTTCACACTCATTTGGCTCCCCGGCGAGGACGGGTCGAGCTGGAGGGGGCATCGGCGAGAGGCGGCGAGCGCGTTTTCAGGTTGTGGCGTTTCCTCCTCCTTTTTTCCCCGTTTGGAATTTTCTTCAGGTCGTTTTTTTTTTTTGCCTCGTGGTCCTCGCTGTCATCAAACACGGCAAAAAGTGATCCAGTAAATGATGGAAAAACCCAAATACTTATCCAACAATGTTAAAAACAAACACAACAATGCTGCCTTCAGCTCGTGTGTGTGTGTGTGTGTGTGTGTGTGCCTGTTCATGGATCACACTTCCCAAAGTTCAGCTGAGGTGTTGATTTCTGCTCTTTGGCTGGACTTTTATACTTCGTTTCACCCACCATGGTTTGTAAGTAAAGCCGATCTGGGGGGGTTTGGCTGCAGATTGGTCACACTTGTGTTCCTGGCCCTGGTTTCAGGCGCGCTCCCTCGGTAGTTGAGTCATCCCCGATCTTTGTACCACTTGCAGGTTAATTGTTGGACCATTTTAAGCCGGCCAGCTGCTATGTAGGACAGCGTCCATCCGTCCAGCTGGCTGCTGCTTCATGGCACCAGCAGCTGCTATCTGGGCCACGACAAATGTCAGAGGCCTCGTGTTCTCTACACTCCCCCGCATCACCCAAACACACACCCGAACACACAAGCAGGTTTGCATGTGTGTCAGAGTGAGGACCCAAACCTAAACCCAAGCCTGACTTCAAAACTAAACCCTCAAACAGACTTCTGAAGTTGTGAGGACCAGTCCTCACTTAGCAGAAAGGTCCTCACTTTGCTAGGAGAATGAATAATTTGATACTCAAAATGGAGCAAACACACACACACACACACACACACACACACACACACACACACACACACACACACACACACCCTTTGAGTATAATTTCCCATTAAAAACAATATAAATTTCAGCAGAATGTTCCTGAGAAGAGCAAATACTTCAGCTCAACACAAAATTAATGTCTCCATCTGCTTCTCGATCTGGATTACTCCTAAAATCTCCATCCATCCCATCTCACCAAGTTTTATTTCACTTTATGCCAGAGTTTTTGTGCCACGCAGCATCAAAAGTGGTTGAAATAAAACTGTTCTGCCTGAATAAATAAAAAAGTTTTTTAAAAAAACGCAGCTTTAAAGTCAAAGTTTAGGAAGAACAATGTAGTAAATCACACAATATTGTCGTGTACAATGATTCTAAAAAGTTTGTTTTACTTTTGTAGGAAAAAGAGTTCAACTAGGGAAACGTGGTGCAAGGTCTTTGAGTTTACAGCTATTTTCACGATGTAAATACACCTAAAATTGCTTTTATGGGCCATAATGGCCACAGAGAGGAGGGAACAAGAGAGAAAGGCCGCACACAGTCCAACAACCTTCATGCAGGCATCTACGCCTCCATGCAAACAATGACGGCGAATAGCCGCCGTTGTTGCCTGTGTGCAACAACAACAAAAAAACCGCAGCAACGGAGACAAAAAGAGCCATTAAAGTAAATATCCTTGATCGAATGAAAACATATCTAACCGGCTGTTTTCACCAGAGTTTACAGCAGCAAACAGAATTAAAAAAAATACAACAAAAGTGTCCAAAGAGTGTTAAAAGAGTAGTATCGCTTGGTTTTTTTTGCATCGTGACTGTGGAGGAGCGCGCCACGCTGCGGAGAGTGAGCGGGAGATTCGGGTCGTGGGTGGACTCGGTCGTGCTGCGGAATTTGTCATCCGAGGTGCAAACAAGGGCTGAGCTGCCGTGGCATGTGCCGCGCTGACTCACCGCCGCATTCCGGGGCTTTTTCTCCCACATTCATCTAATGTGCGGCTCCACTTACACATCCCGCATGAGCTAACAGCTGGAAATGAAGCAGAGACGACGGGGGGGGACTTTATTTCCACCTCTGTTTGGAGAACGAGCTCGTTAATAACGCTGCAGACTGCGTCCTCTTCAGGGGTGGAGGGACACTCCGAGGACGTCCGTCCACGCAACCGTCCGTCTTGACCATGTTGGGCGTCTTGGAGCCAAGTTGGCTTGTTTAGTTCGCAGCCATGAGAGAGAAAGAGAGAGAGAGAGAGAGGATAAACTCCATAAACTGGCTCTTCAAACCAGAATTGGGTGTACGAGCTGTGGATGGAGGCACCAGGTGAATCGTTTTAATTTGTCCTGTCCTCTGATTTTACTCTAATTGGCTGTTATTAGCTTGACGCGTGGCCGCCTTCAAGGCTGCCCGCAAAGCTTTCGGGCCTGTTCTTGACGGCAGACTGCAGTTGGGTTCCGCAGGCTTTATCGACGACGCCTAGTCGATGTTTAATTGATCCGATTGTATCAAATTTTGCTCGCGGTGCACACGGAGTCGGGACGAATCAGCTCTCTCTGGTTTCTTAGCGGCGTCCTCCACCTGGAAGGCCATGTAGAGGAGGCAGCGTTCCAGCAGGTAAAAGAAAGGGCAACAATGATGGGATGTTCCAGAGGTAACGGCGTGCCTTTCCTAAATAAATCCGGTGTCAGTGTGGACCCTCCGCGTGTCGGTTTCTGCCAAAGTTCTGCTGACGGGCACCAGCTGGAGCGTAATTGAGGAAAATACTCTTCCTACAGATGCTATCAGAAGCAACCTGAGGTAAAAACAGCAGGCAAGGTTAAAAGCACACACACACTCACACTCACACTCACACTCACACCTGTGTGAGGAGCACCTAAATCTTATTTTTTTAAATTGGCCACCTGTTGTGACCTAAACATCAAAATGGTCTTGAAACCTCTGGTTTATGTGGTTTATGTTAATAGAGAAGAAATATCGTATCGCTCGCTGCAGGCGCCCAAAAACAGTTTCACTCCGAAAACCATCGCGGCTGACAGAAATTGTGAGTTAGTTGCCAGCGCAGCCGTTGAATCCGTCCATTCCGGGCCTCTCCCGGGATGCCGTCTTTCACCAACTCATCTTGCTGACCTGTTGCCAGGCAACCTCATTAACCACGTTCTACCAGCTGCTGGGGCTCTGCCACTCGGTCAACTTTGGGAAACTTTGTTAGAATTGAACACATGCTCCTGTGAAAATGTAAAACCTGGCCATTGTGTTTGCTAATGAACAGGTTTCTGGCTAAACCCCGGACAGATCGGATCATCTCGACTTTTCCTTCCTCCACCATATGATTCCACAATCTCCTCTAATGATAACAGTGCAAATCCTTTTTAGCTGGAATCCATGTCCGTCCCCGTGGATGGTGCTATCAGGCTGTCAGAGTATCGCAGCATTAACAAACACTTTCATTAAGAATCTCTGCTCTGGGCTTTTCTAGAACTCCCTTTTAATTAGAGAGCGAGCATATGTCTCAAGGACACTCTGCCGCTCCGTCGCCGAGACCCGCGCTGCGTCGGAATACTGCAAATTTGACAGTCTTACACCAGCTCCGGTGAGTCGGGAACATGTTCGGCCCAATAAGGGCTGACCTTTAGAGGCGGACGAGGAAAATGTCACCTTTAAAAATGTAAAAGCTCTTCATTATCCCATCCTTGAACATAAACATGCTAACGGCGGCTCGACCCGGCACTGGGCAGGCGCTCTGCTGTGAGTGCTGCCATTTTGGGTCCAATCATGCCATGAAAAGTCCGCTCATTTGCACTTGGAGGTGTCCATTGTTGCACAGGTGCCATGAGGGTGGGGAAGGAATCTTTAGGTAATTTACTGGGACCGGGGGGGAAACTCTGGTATGGATATGGCCATCTGGAAGCACTCTGCTGACAGATTAGAGCTAACCTGGGCTAGACCAACAAAGCAGTGGGAATGGAGCACAAACAGAGAGGCTGAGAGGGGTCAGGAGCGAGGATTGACAAGGTCGGGCCGGTTCAGGACCCAGAACAGCCCCCCGTCTGCAAAACCTCACATTTCCTGTTTGCAGCTCTTCGGTCCAACCTGCACCTGAAAACCAAAGACTTTCACCTCGTAAGTGGAGTTTCTGCGATGCTGCAAAGGCCGACCAGGATGTCTTTTTCTCCCCCCTGTTTTCGGATGAAAGAGACCAAAAAGCAAAGCGGTCCGGAGCATTGAAACAGGAAAAACCCCGGCGAGCTTAGCACGCGGCTGCATTAGCCTCTGATGTTAAAGCGCGGCCCTAGCGCTCGCTGCGCGTCCACCCACTGCAGAGTAACGACGTGGGAGGTTCGTGACCACTCAGCCAGAGCTCCCGTTTCTCACCAGAGATCAGACAGGCACAGCGGGTCGTCGGCTGAGACCACATGGCCTGAAATAGTCCACATGTTTGCCTGCTCACAGAAGCCCGTTGAGTCACGGATGATAAGGCCGGTGCTTTTGTTCTCATCAGCTCGTTTGAGGAGTCATCAAAAACCGTTTCTGCTTTTCAAAAGTTGCCCTGTTGCGTACACAACCGCTCCTCCTATATGATCTCGGCCCTTATATCGGATTTCAGACGCGTCTATTAGGGTGAAGTGCTGTTATCTCCAAGTCAGATGAAAGAAGTATTTTTATTTAATCAACTTTTGCGCAGAAGCCTTAAATTCCCAGGATGTTGCCGGGGTATTTTAAAGCAGTTACTTCAGTGGTTTTCTTACAAGTGTCGTAACTGGTTGTGAAATTGGGAGATTTTGTTTTTTTAACTGGATGAAAGATCTGACCATGATGTCACTTCCTGTTTGACATTTTAATGGCATCAATACTGCTGATTCAGCTGATTAAAAATGGATGGCAGCCAGGTAACCTTGTCTGTTGGTCTTTGATTAGCCACTGAGCTAACAGCGCCTTACACATACGCACAGCACTCAGCATCAGAGAGATTCACATCAGTTTTAGAGATTCTACAGCGTCAGCTCAGCATCGCCAGTTTTCTGGCATAAATATGCAGCGCCGCACTTTACATGCAGGCCTGCTTGCCCACTGACGCACAAAGGCTACGAGGCAGAGCAGAGCTGGCACCCGTCAAGCACACCGAGCTTGAAAAGGCAGCTCTGGGGTCTGTCCCTGATGTCAGATGGGCTCCTGAACATTAGAGGCTCTTGATATTCATGTACCATTGAAGGAATTCTTTCTGTTTTAAATGGAGCAAAAACATGAGAGAAATACAAGGTGGCAGCGACCTACATGAACTCAGCCTCTCAAAAAGCCAATATAAACTTATGCTAGCTAGCATAAGGGATCGAACTGAAAAAATCTGCCATTTAACGCTTGATTACTTCAGTAGTTCAGATTTTGGGATGTCTATCTCCTCGGCCATCACAGAGTAGAAGACATTAAAATGTTCCACTCTGTGTCCACTTGAAAGAAGATGCTCTGTTGCTTTCCTCATCCCGAATAGCCAAAGAACGAGGCTTTTAGGGAATAAATAGAGGCACTGCTTTATGCATGTAGAGTAACCCAGGGCTGTTTGGAAGATGTACCACTAAACACTATATGAAGTCTTCTGGGAGAATACAGGCTTTTAGCATTTAGCTAAAGCACAAAATACTCCCCCCACCACATGATGAAATTCCACTCCAACATCCACACACAGTGAGACAGCACGTCCAGAATCCCGTCGAGGTTCGAATCCTCGTTAAAAAAGGAAAACAAAGCGTGAAATAGCGCGCCTGCTAAGTAGGCGGCGTGGTAGCGGAATCCCGCTGTTGTGTTGTCGCGCAGCGAATTGAGCCGACGGCGGGAAACCAATTGTGCGGGTTGGAGCTGAGGCACCAGACCCATAAAAGACGCTCCACATGTTAAAAAGGAGAGAAGAGCGAGTCGACCCGCGCGGCGCCGCCGACGGGATGCTAGCAGGGGTCTGAGCTGCAAAATGTGCGCGGCAAATATGTAGCGGCTGTTGATGGCCCGACGGTTGCTCGGCGATGATGTAGAGATCACGCGTAGGGATAGATTCTGCTTTTGTGTTGCCCAGTCAGTTGTAATTAACGACGCCTGTGACCTCATCTCACACTCGTGTACGAACAATAACGGATCAGTGAGCCATCGCCTCCAGTGGCACAAACACCGGCTCCACCGTCGCCTGGATCGATGGCCAATGATTGCCCTCCATCCTTACCCGTTAAGGCATTACCACTGTTGTCTCCATCGATCATTGGCACTGTGCAAGTGCGTGTGCATGTGTGTGTGTGTGAGTCCGTCATCTATCTCTGGAGAAAACTGGGACACAGGGTGGATAAGAAAGTTCAATATTAATTAAGGGTCGGGGGATTCATCAGAGAACTGCTCACATTAACATGCCTCTTCAACGACAGGCTCTATTTTTTGCATGAGCAGAAATGCTAACTGGGCCCATTTTCTCCCAGTTCAGGGGGAGTTACGACCCCGTGGGTCAGCGAGGGATCCAGATGAGTTTTGTTCCACTAACAATGAGTTAGAACCTTCTGTGTCCGAGGATACTAGTATACTTTGCTGTGGGGAAAACGGTGAGAGGACTTTCAAAACATCGTCTCTTAGTCCATCAGGGGCTAAAATAGGGCCCAATTACACAGCAGCTGCATCTAAACATTCCAAAGGTAACAATTTGTGTCTTATAAAGCCGGATATAACTCGTTCCCCCTGGATGTTCACCAGAAACCTTATTTATCCCAGAACCTCTGCACAAAAACCTTGCATATGAGTTTGGGAAGATATTTTCCCCTCCCTCTTTTGCTGGAGCGGGGAGTCCTGATATTTGCCATTATTATTTTCCTATTATAGCTCGGGAGGCTGGGGCTTTGACTCGGCTCCCTGGGTTTGAAAAACGGGTAGAAATGATTGTTTCACCACGTCTGCATCATAAAGAATCGAGTTTGACGTAGCCACAGAGGAAGGGGTGTCAGTGGGTCCGACCCCGCTGAGTGAAGGGTCGGAGTGTGTGGACGCAGGAGCGCTGCAGCGGTCTCTGCCGGGGAGCCTCGCTAATGGAGGAGCGGCGCACCAGCGTCATCGCAGCCCTGCGTGCAAAATCGCATTTGCACATCTCATTACGCTCCGCTGGGAAAACGTTTGCACACATCTTAAGACAATAACCCGGAATGATTTATGAGCATAAAGTAATTAAAAACGTTCATTTTCTCGCCCTGCTGTTTAAAGGCAAGAGGAAGCTGAGCTGGAACTGGAACCATCCATTTCCTGTTAACCACAGGCACGCTGAGAGTTGGTTTAGCATCCTGGTTCAGAAGAATGGGCATGTTTTTAAGACCCTGACTTTGGAGAGTGAGCAAATCCCATAGAGGAAGGTGGGAATCGAACCCAAAACCACCTACACCAGTTATGAAGCAGTACGGGAGCACAAGGAGCCTTCGCTCCCCGGCTTCTGCCCTGATGTGTCGCCTTTTAACAGCGTAAACAACTGCTATCAGAGAGCCTGTCGGCAGCAGCGTCGCCGCATCAGTGCGACGTTTCTCGCAGCGCGAACTCATCACACAAGCTTCCTCTGACAGCCGGAAGACCCTCGGCTGCCTGAGCCGGCAGCACAGGAGCAGGTGAGACACTCCGGCTCCTCAGAAATACAGAAATACAGAGGGAAGATGTGACGGGTTCAACGCTCAGCTCAGGCAGTTTTACTTCTTTGGAACAGATTAACTTTTAAACTTAACGGTTTTGGTGATGTCAATCACCACCCAGTTACACAGTTAGCATGCTAGCATTAGACCCCACGGGCGGAATCAGGGGTCATGTGACATCTTTTTCATTCTTTTAATGGGCAGTAAAACACGGGACACTATTTATTTCAAGCTTCGATCGGAAACGTTGACGTTCGTATGGAAGAATATTCTGGAACGGCTTTAAGTACGCAACAGAAGGCTCAAGGATTTTGACGTCTTGACCTTTGTCCAAAAACCTGGTCTAGATTCTAAGACTTTTATGAACAATAAACAGAACATTTGCTTCTCGCTGTGGCTGCTCTCGGTGTCAGCTACCCAGACCACGTTAAGTACTAATTTTAATAACCTGGGAGTTGTTTTCGGAACTTTAACATCTGATAAATCAGCGGGTCGAGTGGATCTCAGCTCTCTGCACGGCTAGTTTTTAAGCCGGCGGCTAACTACTGCATATTGAAAGAGCAAGAATGAAGCAAAGATAATTATTTTAATGGGAAAGAGAAACTTGATTATAGGCAGATAGTTAAACGGTCTTAACTCAGCAGCCGTTCAGACAAACTCGATTTGAGCTGCAGTCTGTAATTTCCCTGATGCATTCCCAGCCCATCTCCGCTAAAACAAACAAACAGAAAATCTAAAAAGGATTCCCACCCTGCCAGATTGTCAGAAACTGAATGAACTTTTCGAGTTTTTGATCTCGTGTGAAGGAAAAAGTCAGGCTGGGGGAGGCCAGATGCCGAAGTTGACGACACTGCTGAAATTTTAATGTTTAGGTACAGGATGGGTTGTGTTTACAGGCGCATCCAAAGACGTTGTCGGGAACAGGAAGAACCGCGTTGCTGTTTTTATATTTTCGAGATAACTAAAAATATAAGTTTAGAGTGCAGACGTGGGAGACGGAAGACACCAGTTCTCACAACAATCTTCTGTGAGACATGTCTGAAAAGACCCGATTCCAGCCGCACCTGTAATGTATGCATAGCATAAGCTGTGTTATGTAGAGGCTAGCACAAAAGGAGAGAAATCTGTTGGCTGAATGCACAGAACCTGCATGTATGTGGCGCAACTCGCACAAACACACCAGCGCTCTGTAGCCGGGAGATTCCACATTGCTGTTATCTATCGCGCTAATGGAAACGGATGCTACCTGTAGCGCCTGCGGTGTTGATGATCGGGAGCCAGTCTGACCTCCAGCACCACCTTTAAGGGTGTCTTCGTGGTTATGGACAAACCATTGAAAAAAGCCAAAACTGAAAGTGAATAAGATACAATTCCTCTTGTCCTTATTCTTCTTCAAGTTGCCTCCATCGTATTTCTAACCGGACCTAAAGCTTGATAAGTCGACACGCACCTCCAATAACATGTTGCCTGTTTGCCATTTTAAATCTCTTTACTTCTTATTGCTGCCGTGTGCCTGAAGAAGGAAGTGTCCCTGCAAATGTCGTCATATCGCACAAATACACCACCAACTAGTGGCCTGGAATGGAAACTACAGGGTTTACAACATCCCACGTGTCCCGTGCTCCTTTTCAAAATGCATAAAAGCTGCTAATTTCCAGAAAGTTCTAAAGACCTACAGGTCTTCCTCATGCTAATGAGGTGTCCATTTATCAATTTATCAATAAAGATGTGAAAAGCAGTCTGAAACGCCACAACGCCGTCCTCGAAGAGGCGATAAATTTGGTTGGTTGGTAAAATTGAGACACTACCTAAAATAACATTTGCAAAATAAATGTCTGTAAGATTAATTTAGGGCTCCGGACATCAGAAGACCTGATCGACCCACGTTGAGGTGCACACATCTGCTCGGAGAAGAGTTGGCTGGAAAACCGGAGTCTTGGCCGGCCGTAGCATTAACGAGGAATAAACAAGCGTGTGAAAGCTTGCTGACATATTTACGTATCACCTGTTCAAGACTTTAGACTGAAAAAGGGGTCAGAGGAAAGGGTAGAGAAACAGAGAGCCCAAATGAATTATTCAGCCCGAAAAAAGAGGTCTATTTTTAGACCCAAGTGGTTGTGTGTGTGGGTGTGTGTGTGTGTGTGTGTGTGTGGGAGGGGGTTGCTTCAGTTGTATTATTGATGTAACTGGGCAAAAGGGGGCTCTCCGATTCCAGCCTGAGTGAAGCTCTGACAGAAGCGAGTGCAGCGGTTTCAGCGGGGAACATCCAGCGAATTAACAAGACAAACCAGAGCGAGAGGGGAGGATGAGGATGAGGATGAGGCTTCGACAGCAGCACCCTTACAGATGGGGGGGGGGGGGGGGGGGGGGGCTGCTGCCGTCTATGCTCGATTCCCCACAGAGAGCACAGAAATATTTCCCTGCACTTTTCGACACATTTTTATTATTCTGCACAGAGGCGAGGATGAGTGTTCTCTGGCGGAGGAGCCTTCATGTTGAGGCACTGATCCCACTCCTTCACACACACACACACACACACACACACACACACACACACACACACACACACACACACACACACACTGCTACCTCTTTCATTGCCGTAATGTGTTCCCCAACCCAAAGTGGACTAAATAGTTCAACCCGAACTTTAACAGAACCCCAACCTGAGCCCCCTGAACCCTTAAAACAAGCCATAATCCTCGAACAGGCCTTTACAGTTGGGAGAACATGCACAAGAATCACCTCTGCTCACTATGTAATGTGTGCTAGAACACACACGCACACATGCAGGCGTTTAAGGGTCCCGGTGCAGCGATGTAGGAGAGGCACAGATTTATGCAACAGTTGATGCTCTCAAGCATGAACCATCCCAGCAGCCCACCAGTGAGATCCATTTAACTTCTGACCTCAGCTCAACAAAAACCCATTTTATTGAAATCCTTGGCTATTTCCCCTTGTTCTTCTATTCTGCAGCCCAAAACGCGCCGTGAGTCCCTGCGAGAGTGTGAATGTGGTTGTGATTGAATACCCAGGTACCCTCATCGCATCCCTCACCTCGCCTCTCCTGACGACGGAACGGGACAGACGCGGAACCAGGAAGCCACCCTGATGGAAGAGATAGTGCGTCACTGCTGTGGCCTCCGATTCTCCTCGTCAGACATTGCGTCAAATGAACGTCCCCATGCGTCTCCTGTAATTCACGTGGAAGCCGCCCTCACCTGCATGTGGCGTGCCCGCTGCGTCTCACTCGTGGCAGGAAGCCTCGAACGCCCGCAGCCTCTCTGCATTATAGATCAACAATGGGTAATGAAAGTTAGTCACACATTACCTGAGCGCCACCAGAGCAAGGACACGAGCGTCATCTAAAACTGTATCTTTTACCTACAGTATATTACATAAGGAAGCGTCGTTGTTTTTGCTTTTAACTGCATCTCTGAATGGGGAGAGAGTGTTCTCTTGGAGCTGACGATACGTGACTGTGCGCACGCGGCCGAGACTTTGCGTGCAGGCATTTTATCGTCAGCCTTTTCCCAGCATCACACTGAGATACACAAGGCTATATTTGTACAGGCTCAGCCTTACCCATAGATAATGTATGGATGCTTGGGCAACGTCTTTTAGGCAGCCTTACGTTGACGTACAGCTGCTGCCCAGTTGAGTTATCAGGTCAGATAAAGAGTGTTTCCTGCTGTTTATATTCATGTGTGTTTGTTTAGATGTCTTGCATCATTCATATTAGCATTACTGGCCCAAGTCCTCTAACATCTGCGTGTTTGTCTGGTGGCAAAAGGAAGGAAAAAAACCCAATTAATAAATAAGCCAAAACTATCTTTTAATGTTGGCATAAGGAGCTTTTGGGACCACAAATGCGGTTTGCAAACCCGGGGGTTACAATTCCGCCCAGCGGACGGAGGAAGTTTTTGGCTGAGATGGCAGATGGTGGAGGCCTGATGGTGGTTACGCCAGCCATCGTCACCAGGAAACGGTCCCAAATCCCCACGTCAGTCCGGACGGAGCGTTCACATCTGAACCAGGGCCGCTAAAAATCCGGGTCTCCCCCAAGATCGAATCTTGATTAAAGCCATTTTCACCAACTAAAAATACGAATGTTTGCAGGTTTAGCGGGACTTTTGGCCTGTGGTAAAAGAGATATTTGTTTTAATATCAATCAAGTTTGTAATTGAATAAAAGGGGCGGGGCTACTACCATCTCATTTATGTCCAACTAATACCCAGCTGATGTAAAACACACGCATTATGGTGTGTTTTGAGGTTGTTGTGTTCTCTACACAAGCATCATTAAATGAAGCAAATTTTTTTGTTTCTGCCTGTTTTCTCTTCTCTCCTCTCCGAGCTTCCCTCCTCTGATGAGTGGAAGATGATTAAAATCTGGAGTCGTCCTCACAACAGAGCACTGACATTCAGACCCGCTCTTTCGCACAGTCGCTTCACTCCGCTGCTCTAAAACTCATGAGGGTCCTTTTAATTAAGACCCATCTTAGACTTCGTGCCTTGTCACGGCTTTTCGAATATCTGCATCATAATGAGCTGATCCGAGTGGCGGTGGCAAATATTTCGCCCCTGTTTATGACTTCTGTAATTGTCTGCGGTGGCTCCAGCAGGAATCTTCCTTCTGCAGGCTTGTGTGGGCAGGTTTGAATCTTAATAAGTCGGTAAGACCCAACTTTTGCTTTCACTCTCGCCGAGCGTGATATGCGGTGTGATGTTTTCAGCTGCACCTGCAGAGAGATGTTGCCAGGCTGGAGCACTGAGCGAGTCAGTCATCCGCCTCCAAAAAGAAAGAAAAAAAGTGCACATGCCTTCATTAGACTGCAGCTCTTGACAGCGCGTCACGCTTGTGCGCCTGGTGCACGAGCAGAAGGCTCACACCTACACAGCTCCCGTGCCCGGCCAGCTGCTCGCCGCCACGGACGCCATCCCACAAACATTTGCATACCTTATGTTGTGTGGTAAACAACACTGCGTCTGCGTGAAAGTGTCGAGAACTTATGGAAACTGGAAACGATCAGACGACGCAGAAAGGAGAGGAACATCCCACAACAGGGTCTCGCATGGTTGGAGTCGGATGTGAGGCGACTGATTACAACCTAAAGTTCAGCTTTATGAAGAAAGAGTTGACATGTAGAGGCTGCATAAGTAACAACCATCTGGGCTTATTTGGATGGAAAGAAGCACTTATGTTAGTGGAGGCAGTAGACAACAGAACCGGTGTTCCTTAAGTGGCTTCCACCCATCGATGCACCTTTGGAAAAACTGATGTTGAAGTCAAAACTGTGCTCATGGAAATGGCAACCCATAAAAATGTCAGATATTATCTTTTCCCCCCCCCTTGTGATGTGGCAGAAGCTGCAAATGGAAGCTCTGCGCTGACATGTTTTCCCCCATTTCTTTATTTGTGAGGGATACGGCTCCTCCTGTGGGGCAGATCGCCCACTGCCTCCTCGCATGGGTGGCGTCTCTTTGGCCGTGGTGCTAGTGGGGTCGGCTGAGGCGGTGATGGAGTTACTTGAGCCAGCCTGAGCTCCTAAGATGAGGCCAGTGGTCCAGGGTGTCAGTAGAAGGCGTTGTCTGTGTATCATATTTGAGGCGTTAACTCTTCCCCGGCTCCTCCAGGAAGAGCCTCCTCCTGAGGGACGTTCCCACAGGGACGAGCCCTGTGGGGTCACTGGCTGCCCGCTCATTAACAGCGCTGATATCCAGCATGCTAACAAAAGGGCCACCGGCTGGTCCTCCTGCTGCAACTCTGAATAGATCCAGAGACAGAGGATGAAAATGGTTTTATAAGACACTCTGAACAGCGCACAGATGTCCACAGCTAGACTGAACCACTGAGGCACCTGGACAGCCCACAGATCCCAGAGTTAGCAGGCTGCAGCCAGCTTATCTGTTCCCCCCAGCTGAGCAACACAAACATTTTGACAGTCTTCCGATAGATATGTGGGCCTGTCCGGCCAACCCAGGGGACCGAGAGACGGCAGCCGAGAGAAGGAGCCGGAATAAAGCTGCACGGTATCCCATAAATGGGATAGGAACACAAGTGTCAGAAGGCTTATGGATGGATTCTCAGTTATGGGATTCATGATATCCGCGTGACTGGTGTGTTTTTACAGAAAGTGGGGTTTTTTAGGTAATTTCTGCCAGAGCAAGAAATTACTTTGGAGTGAGAGAAAAGCAAACACACACCAGCAAAAGCAGGAAACTGCAAGTCATTAAAGTTAATATAATATCATCAGAATATGCACCAATGCACAAAAGCAATCAGTATCGTCCCAAAGACCCTGTTTATCCACACACAGATAGGAGATTATAAAGCTTTCCGTCACATTCACCAGAGAAATAAAACACCAAATTCATTTTCAAAGAATGAGACTGGCCATCTTTAACTCCACATGTAGCAATTTTTGTTTTCTGTCTTTTATATTTAATATGACAGCGTCACATGAATATATCCGGGTAACGTTTAGCTTAAGTATCACAAGCGCCGCAGTAAACACACGCCGGATGATGCATTACGTTAATTTCAAGCTGCTCCTGCTGAGGGAAACATAACTTAATCAATCTTTAATAAAACATAAAGGCGGGGAATCATAGGAAATGACTCCATTCGGAAATAAATAAATAAAAACCGCAGTAATCTGGAGGAATTCCTTTGTCTTAATTAGCCTCCCAGGGTGTTTTTTTACTTAGCCCTGGCAGCTGCATGACATTTTTCTGGCTGTAACTAACTGCCTGGTGGTCCCACTGACCCTGACATGGCAGCTGTGTAGTGAACATGTCCCCAGAATGTGATGCAAAAAAAGCAGTTTAACTCTGTGTTGATAGAACTGGTGAAATCTTTATATGTCTGCAGGAAACAATCGCTCCCTGTGAAGGAAACCCTCTTTTAGTGACCATTAGCTTCGGCTAGCATGAACTGCTAAAGTGTAGCTACCGGTCACATTATTAGGAAAACGTCCCTGTGGCTTTGTTCTAATCATCCTTTAAAAAAGGCTTTAGGACAGCAATAGTTGAAGATCTATCATGACTGCTCTGGGCATGCACACGCTGGCTGCGATGTTACAGTAGAAGCTGGTTGCCATGGAAATTCAATTCGGTGCACTTTAATTCAACTTTATTTATATGGCATCTGTTATAGTCACATCTCTGGGCGCTTTACAGGAGTCTGACCCCTGAGCAAGAGACAGCAGCAAGAAACACGAAGAAATCTTGAAATCATATGATGATGGATGGATGGTATGTGGATGGATGGATGGATGGATGGATGGATGGATGGATGGATGGATGGATGGATGATGGATGGATGGATGGATGGATGGATGGATGGATGGATGGATGGATGGATGGATGATGGATGGATGGATGGATGGATGGATGGATGGATGGATGGATGGATGATGGATGGATGAATGGATGATTGATGGATGTGTGGATGGATGTATGTATGTATGGATGGATGATTGATGGATGGATGGATGGATGGATGATGGATGGATGGATGTGTGGATGTATGTATGTATGTATGTATGTATGTATGTATGGATGGATGGATGGATGGATGGATGGGTAGATGGATGGGTGGATGGATGATGGATGTGTGGATGTATGTATGGATGGATGGATGGATGGATGATGGATGGATGGATGGATGGTGGATGGATGGATGGATGATGGATGGATGGATAGATGAATGGTGGATGGATGGATGATGGATGTGTGGATGGATGGTGGATGGATGGATGGATGATGGATGGATGGATAGATGGATGGATAGATGGTGGATGGATGGATGATGGATGTGTGGATGGATGGATGGATGGATGATGGATGGATGAATGGATGGATGTGTGGATGGATGAATGGATGAATGGATGAATGGATGGATGGATGGATGAATGGATGAATGGATGGATGGATGGATGGATGGATGGATGGATGGATAGATGGTGGATGGATGATGGATGTGTAACTGTATGGATCTGTAAACTAGGATGTTAAATTAACCCCAGTAGCTGCGCTCGTGCGACCTCTGAAGGTCGGAAGCGTCACACAGAAAAGAGCCCGATCCCTCTGCAGTGTGACGATAGAAGCGCTTCTTTGGAGAACATCCTTCTGTCACAAGGGCAGAGTTTGAACAGCAGGTGACGCAGCTGAAGCCACGGCACCAAAAACACGTCAGCCATCGCAGAACCGAAACAGGAGCAGGCGTTCCGCTCCCTCCTCGGTGTCGCAGGGCAGCTGTGCAACAACTGGAAACCTACATCGAGAGAGGAGCCGCGGCGGAGGTGAGGAGAGAGCATAAAGGATGCTACGCTACACAGAACACTAGACGTTGCAGATGAATTACTCTTTATATGTGCCGCAGCTTCATGTTTTCATTCTTTTGTGCCTAGGAAATAAAAAAGCGCTGCCTGGCCTTTATGTCATCAACGGCCTCGTGTGAAGAGTTTATTTAATAGACGTTCGACACGATCTCGCGGTGAAAAAAAAGTTTAAAATAAGCACAAGTGTTCTGCGCAGAAGGCCGAAGAAAGAACCGAGGCGGGGCGCCCGGGATTGAAAGTATCGATCTGCAGCGTCAGGGAATGAATTTGCGCAGTGATTGAATGAATTATTAAAAAGATATTCACCACAGCAGGTGGACAGAGAGGCCCAAGGCCGCGCGGCACAAGGGCGCCATAACAGCTGTTGCTGGTGTGAGATTAGCATCTCCGACGCCACGGATCAGGGCCAGCGCCAGGTCTTTGCCGACAAATAATCATCTCATTCAAACCCTATTATTATTTCAAAGGCAGCGTGGCGGAAAACACAACAGCATTAAAATTCAATAGCTTCTACCATGTTGCTGTTTTTTCTTTTTTTTCCCTTCCCGTCGTTGTGCTTCCAGGGTGAAACTGTGGCTTCCAGAGGAAAATAATCATTTGCCTCTGCAAAGGCGACGCAACGGCAACGCGCTCGGAGGTACGGCTCGATCACACCACCGCGTGCCCGTAGGAGGGGAAGTGAGCAGAGGAGGGGCGGAGGTGATCCGCCGAGGTGCAGAGTGTTTCTGAGGAGGCTTTTTCTCCTTCACGCCAGCGGCTCGGAGACTCGCTTGTGTGGGCGACGCGCTGAACAATGAATTCACAATGAGAGCAAAGCTTTGGACGTTCTGTGACGCTCCTGCGGCCCCACAGGGGCGTTACACAATCCACACATTTAAGCTGACAGTGTCGGCCATGTGATGAGACCCCAGTTACAGGAAGAGGGTTCTTTAGTCCCTGTTTGAATTGGAGTTACTGGCCCCCTTCAAAGTCCAGACCTCATCCCCATCCGGCAAGCCAGTCGGAAACTGAACCGGACAGATCTGCTGCCGCCTGTGTCGCAGAAGTCACAGGAGTTTTGAAGGTCCCAGGAAATGAGCCAACACTGTCAGCAGCACACAGGGGTAAAACAGTCCTCAGCATCTTTATTCAGTCAAAAACCAGGCAGGCAGAAATCTCAAGATCCAGGAACAAAGGTCAAAACGCAGGGTAAGAAATGCTGCACCATCACGATGACCAGGCAGACTGGCTTATTTACACCCGGGGGGGGGGGGACAACAACACACAGGTGAGATACATAAGGGGAATTTTCTAAAATAGAAGGAAATATGAGATCATGAGACTATCACAATTAAACAGGAAATGAACTAAACTACAAAGCAAAGTCCGACAGGTAGTGGTGGACAAATTGAATATTCACCTACAGACAGGTTTGAAGGCCGACTCACCTCTGATATTCGGGGTGCTCAGGGCGCCCACCTGCAGAGCTCGTGGTCGATCCTTTCAGCTCCGTCAGCTGTTCTGATCATTTTGGACCCTTAAGCAGGAGGCGGTGGTTTGCTCAGACGTGAAGAACTGTGCTGTGGAACCTCACAGTGTTTCTGGACCCTTTCTTTTGCATTTGTTTTCCTACCCTCTGATTATATTGACACCTTCCTGCCTCTTAACGGCAACCAGACGAGAGGAATTTGCAGAATTTTTGAAAGGCTCGAGTGGCGAGTGGTGTTTTTCCTCATGTTCTTCCATTTTATCCATTAAAACGTTTAATCTACATCCTGAAAACACTCTCCCAAAAAGAGTTCCTAAATCTCCCCCTCCTCTCAATTCCCCTTAAAAAATGTTGCTTGATTTAAAATGGACCATAATCCTTCAGAGCCAACACGACATAAGTTATGTCACACCTTCTTAGGTCTTTTCACTTTGCGTAACGTGCTTTGAGATTACAGCAGCATCAATTTATTGACGTGTGAAAGCTGTTTATGTGAGCATAAACAGGCAGCACATCTTTAAGGAGAGTAAAGGTGCTGTCTGAGAGCAGGATTTACTCTAATTCCCTTAAAAGCACCACGTTGTTTTGCCACGTTTGATCTCATAACACTTCCGGTGGGTTCTGCAGCACTTCAACTAACTATTTACTTATCAATCCTCCACCAACTAATACCCTTTTGTCCCCATCCTCCCCCCCCCCCCCCCATGGGAATCAATTTTATTTGGACAGGTTTTATAGGGCGCATAAATAAAAGCTGATTTGGCAAGGAACAAAATAATGGAATTCTCCCTCTTGAATTAAAGATAAGGCAAATAACTCGGGGGAAGATGAGTATTTTAGAAGTTTGATGATACAGCAGTGGAGGGAGAGAGGGAAAGTCATGGCTTCTGTGCGTCACGATGACATTAACAGGTGAGCGCGCCTCTGCGGTGACGGTGCGTTCAGACTCACCCCTTATTACCTGAAATCACGCTGCTGCCGCTTCTACTCTGCGCCGGCGCGCGTGCGCGAGGACACGCGCAAAGACCACCACAGCTGGCGCCGGCACTCTTCCACCTTGTCCACAAAACACGCGTTTTCCAGATGAATAATACACACGGAGAAATGACAAATATTCAGAGCGATGAAAGATTTAACACGTGGGAGCCTGAAAGCAAAATGGGTTTTCATCTTTTGAAGGGATGACGCCGGTTTCTGGAGCCGATTAAACAGGGACGGCGCGGCTTTTCCTCCCTCCGCTCCTCCTCCTCCTCCCCCCCACCCTGTGATGCAGTGAAGCATCTCTGCGCAGAACCGGGCTCGCTGTATAAAAGCGGCCGCGCTTCCACACGCGTAATACAACCAGGTGGGGGGACACAAGCGCGCCGAGCCGAGCCAAATCACAGCCCCGCACCGACGCCGACATGCAGGCCGCGAAGAGCGCCGTCAGCTGGAGGCTTTTCCTCTTTCTTTGCCTGCTTTCGGAAAGTTCTTCCCAAGACTTCGGCGGACAGACGCAGTTCATCTGCACGTCCGTGCCCAAGAACATGGACATATGCGCGGCCACTTTGCAGAACAGCGTGCCAGGGGACGACTTGAAGAGCACCGTCATTCAGCTGCGGGAGACGGTTCTGCAGCAAAAGGAGACCATCATGAACCAAAAGGAGACCATCAGGGAGCTGACCTCAAAGTTGGCCCGCTGCGAGAGCCAGAGCGGCGCCGAGCCTGGGGACGCGCGGCCCGGGGGCAGGAGGAAAGAGGCTGGCACCAAAAACACGATGGGGGATGTGTCGAGGGGCCCCGCGGACACTTTGACGCAGCTCTCGCAGACTTTGCAGTCGCTGAAGCAGCGCTTAGAAAACCTGGAGGTAGGCAGCGGGGAACCTTTTTCTCTCATCATCGTCTCTCCCTCCCTCTCTCTCTCCGTGTGTCTCTCTCTCCCTCTCTGTCTCTCTGTCTTTTTGGCACTTTGGGGGACTTTGCGCAAAGCTATGAAATATTTTACAGATTTAGAGACAATTTACGAATGTCTGTGGTTTATAATTCCGCACTGACGCGCGAGCGCACGGGAAGTTGCTTAAATGAGACATTAAAACCAATGATAAGGTAAAAAAAAAAAAAGCAACATCCAAAACGGTCTGTTGACCCAAAACGCTTCTCCCGACAGCAAATCAGCAGAAGTAACAAGTCGGCGCAGGCGAACAGCCTGAAAGATCTGCTCCAGAGCAGGATCGACGACTTGGAGAAGCAGGTGCTGTCCCGGGTAAACAGCATCGAGGAGGGGAAGCTGGGGATGCGCAACGAGACGGAGCAGCGCGGCCGAGTGGAGTCCACCCTCACCTCTCTGCACCAGAGGATCACCGACCTGGAGAAAGGTAGTCCGACATGAGAGGAAAAGACAAAAATACGGCCTCGGCAGTTTTACTTAACGGTTTAACTCTGCTCGAAACGTGAAGGTCCGGATTAATATCGCTGCAATACGCAAATAGAGCATTGTTGGGGGGAGGAGAGAATGCAAATAAAGGATACATTTGGGACAGAAAAAGAAGCGCCCGCGTTGGTATAGGGGTGTGATGCAGGAACAAATCAGGGGATGAAGCCTGACAAACCCATCTCCAATACTCCTGTGACAGCCTTACCACGCGGGATTAAAGCAAATCTGGAGCGTCACGATTGTGGATTTGTTGTGTAATGTATAATTCCTCTTTAAATCTCCGACATGTGGCAGGAATGAAAGAATGGTTTCACTCTCCAAAGCCTGTTCATTTCTCCCTCTTTCCACGCAGGTCAAAGGGAAAACAGACCTCTGGATAAATTTCAGCTCACCTTCCCCATGAGGACCAACTACATGTACGCAAAAGTGAAGAAGAGTCTGCCGGAGATGTACGCCCTCACCGTGTGCATGTGGCTCAAATCCAATGCGTCTCCCGGAGTGGGCACGCCGTTCTCATACGCCGTTCCTGGTCAAGCCAATGAGCTGGTCCTCATAGAATGGGGGAACAGCCCCATGGAGATCCTGATCAACGATAAGGTGCGTTTGAAACCCATGCGGTGGTGCCATCGCGTTGAGTTTTCGAAAGCGATTCCAGCTTGTGCTCGTTTACTTCCTCCAGGTGGCGAAGCTGCCTTTCCTCATTAACGACGGGAAGTGGCACCACATCTGCGTGACCTGGACCACCCGCGATGGGGTCTGGGAGGCTTTTCAGGATGGAGTCAAGAGGGGGAGCGGGGAGAATCTGGCTCCCTATCATCCCATCAAGCCCCAGGGCCTGCTGATCCTCGGCCAGGAGCAGGTAACGACGGCAACGATACAAACACACACATCTGCTTCAGGTGCTTTTTGGGTTCGGGAAGCCATCAAAGTGTGAAGAGTAAAAAGAAAGAAAATTGAGGTACATTTTTCATTGCGGCAGATTTGAACTCCTCCAGGTGGCAGATGGGGTTATTTTGGCTGTCAGAGTCATCAGCTCTCTATGAATCATTTTTACATGCAGCGGATTACCACAGAGAGAGGATTTGAGGCACGGCGCAATTCTATTTTGGCAGAAGAGGATTCGTTGGCGCTCGCATTTCTATTTTTGTGAATACTGGTGGCACGTGTGACCCAGGGGACCTTTTTTCTCTTCGTGCCCTTCTTATTCACTTACTATAGGGGCGCGCTAAGTTTTATCACGCTGCTGTGATGTCACAATGCTAATGTAGCTGCTGCTGCTGTCGTAGCCCAATCCGATCTGAACGACCCCCCCCGAGGAGGAAGTCACATTGAGTCTCCAAACCTGAATGGGAAAGTAGCCATAAAGTAGCGTTTAATATGCTTAACAGTGACGCAAGAAGAGTGAGTCTATAATTTCATCTTTAATTTGTGTTATTAGTTTAATCACATATAACCAGATCTCATCAAGCATCCAAGTGGAGTGAAGATTACCGTCATTTAATTTCATTTTTTTTTTAAAAAAAGGTTCACATCATCTGCGCAGGTGCTTCGGTCCATGTAGCAGCCTGAGGCTTGAGAATCCCATCAGCTTTGATTAAATCTATCTGTCTTCACCACAGGACATGCTCGGAGGAGGGTTTGATGCCACGCAGGCCTTCGTAGGGGACCTGGCGAATTTCCACATCTGGGATCGTAAACTGTCCGTCGGGGAGATATATAATCTGGCAACGTGCAGCAGCAAAGCCCAGGTGGGCAACGTTTTTGCCTGGATGGAGACAAGCCTGGAAATTTACGGCGGCGCCTCGAAGTGGACATTTGAAGCCTGTCGCCAGCTCAACTGAATGCCAGGGGGAGTCGCTTGGTAACCTTGAAGTTTGAAAGATAAGGAAACGATTGTATCTAGATATTTCGAGCAGTATTCACAGACCCTTGAGAGTTTTCCCTCCGCCGCAATTTTATGTGGGGAGGCAGGTTCACCGTTACTGGACACGCTAAGGCACTCCGCGCTGCTTCGGGAGAACAAGCTTCCTCTTGTGGTGTGGCCGTGACTCTTCGGAGACGCGTCTCAGAGATCCCCAAAATGTCGGCAAAGCATCTAAAAGCGACTAGAAGTGACGCGATCCAACGGCGCGGAGAGAGTTGTGTTTGGGTCAGGACGGCTCGGTCATTTTCACTGTGAAAAGGGACAAGGCGGATGTCTTTAAAGAAGGGATTGGGTTTATTTTTTTCAAGACGTTATGAAGTCGACAACATTGTTTCTCTCTCACTTTCATTTCTCCACCACCACCTGCTTGATGTGATTTTTGTGTGAAGATTATTATTGCCAACGTTGAAGCCTGAGTGCCTTGGGCTGTCAAAAGAAGAATAGATCAGCACATTTGTTATTATTTCCAATGTGTTTCCTTCACTTCCTTGTGAATTCATCCCCCACCTCCCCAAAAAAAAGGTGTCACATCCAACACCGAATATGTTTGGATTAGATTATTTGGTGTAAAATGCAGTTCATTGGTGGAAATGAGGCATTTTGCAGATGTTTGTGTTTTCCTGGGAATGTCCTCTGTACAGTAACAGCATGTCTTAACTTCTGTAAATGCTGTGTTAGCTTCCCTGACCTTTGCTTTTACCTTCCTACTCCTGGGTTGAGATTTTATACCATATTGTTGTATGCTTAAAGCATGGCAGCACTGACAGAGGAAAAAAATAGTTTTTGTAATAAATTGTGATACTTGAATCATACTCAGGTCCAAAGATATTTATTCGACGCACAGATTAACGTGTTAGCTCCACACTCACGATCTGATTGGCTGACACCAGCGTGTAGCCGACCCTTCAACATGCCTGCTATAATCAATGCCATTTGGTTGCTAATCGAAGTGATACTACAGCGTTTCTATGGGATCATCCTCCAGCCACGACGATAGAGCCTCTTTAGTTGGAGAGCTCTGCAACAATGGAGAAGTTTGTTTTCTCCCCCAGGACTGTTTTGGGGGTTCTCGCAGCTTGTTCTTGGTGCTCCGTCCATACGGAACTTTTATTCTCTGTGGTGCCTGATGACTGCTGTGCGATTGATCATTTCCGATTTCCCGCCGGTGTGAAGAGCAAGGAAAGTTATGAGGAACAGCTAGCTGAGGCTGCGACGATGTACAAAAATTTGTACTGCCTCAAATTTGTGCGATACATTGGAGCGCTAACGTGCACAGAGCAAAGGTGACGCTTTTGTATAAAATTGGCATAGGAAGAGCTGACATAGGGAGCTTTCTTCTGTCTTCTGCCACCTCTAGAAAAAGAATTTATTTGGAACAGCGTGACAATATAAATGAGGAAAAAGCATCAAAACCTTGTTGAGCATTCCCTTCTGATTAAAAACGTCTGACCCTGACCTCATTGGAACAACTTCTTCAAAAACTGAACATGTCGAAAAAGTTTTAAAAATCCCCGAAACGAGCTTCCACTCCAGTCAGTCAGATTTCTGAATCCACAATTCTTAAAACATTTAAAAATATGCGGCCATTCCGAAGTTATTATTCTGAATACATCCATATATTTCTCAATGTCAAAGACTCTTAGTGGGGGAAAAGCAGCGTTAGAAATCAACAGAAACGTTTGCGGAGGAGGTGCTGATGATAATTGATTCCGCTTCAAGTTGCAAAAATCTGGAGGCTCAGTGAGGAAAGAAAAGTCGGTTCTGATGAGCCGGACCTTCAACACACACCCTTTCCTGTCAACAGTTACAGGTCACACATCTGAGTCACACACTTTCTCTGCAAATGACTCACGACTGACTGATCTCCTGCATCAGATCATTGTGTGTGTGGGTTGGTGGGTGAATGGGTGGGGGGGGTCTGAGGGTCTTCCTTAATTGTTAGCAAGGTCATTCGGTGCCGCCGCAGTCGGGTCCTGTGTCTCGCAAATTGGTCTCCCATCTCTCGCTTCGGAATAAAGCGTCGCCTTTACGTCGATAAGGTTTTTCCCCAGACGAGCTGCACGTCATGGCTCCCACCTTTAGCGCAGCCATTACAGGCAGCTAGGGTGGCAGGATGGGGCTCGCATTTCGCGTACACACAAACATGCACCGACAGACTTGCGTGTACGTTGTGCGCTGTAGGACTGGGAGAAAGTCGACTTCCTCCACCACACACCCACCCTGTTGACCCAGAGAAGAGGGTTCGCCTCCATGAGGTCTTTATACTGTTGACCCACATATTAGTCAGAGCTATACTTTTGGCGAGCACGTTGTGTCTGCTTCTAAATTTTAATCAAATCACATGAAATTCACCTTATCTTCAATGTTACTGTCCTAAAAGTGTCATAAATGCTTGACATTTGAGGTATTTTAATGCAGATGCATCTATATCAAACTTGCTCACTCACGTTGTGACCAATTATCACACGGCTACACACCTGATTGACATAATTTAGAGAGAGACTGGCCAATATTTTGCAGTTTTTCTAAAACAAATGCCACTTTGTGGCTGCATTAAGATAGTGTGGAATCAGGCTAGGAGATTCTGAGCTTGGGTTTAAGGTTGTCTCATTTGCTCCGCAACCTGATCGGATGTTCTCAGCTTGTATCGTGAGCAACACAGGAGCAGGATTGTTGCAGAGAAGAATGTGCGTAATGACGATGACTGCTTCGATTAGCGCTCCTCTTGATCGATTTCAGTCGCTCGTCGGAGCGCGAGTTGAGAACTGGACGAGTCCTGCGTCAAAGAGAGAAGCATCTGACGATACTTTCCGTCGACGAACTGGGACGGGCGCGCTAAATATCTGGCACCCCGACCCAAAGACTGCTCGCTGCGCTTTATGAGGCAAACAGACGAAGCGTCTCATCAAGTGGCTGATGAAATATTCATGAGGGGACGAGCAAACACAAAGTCTGCGCGGGAGGGGAGGGAAATCAAACCTGTCCCTCTGATGCTGAATACGAGCTCCTTTAGTTGAAGAATGATCACGCTGGTGACACACAATCAGCTGATCCATTTTTCCGTGCCTCCGAGCAACGCATTTTTTAATGTTGGATAGATTATCTGCTCCAACAGGAAACAGTGATGACTCCAAAGCTCTCTTCCCCCCACTATTATTCCCATTTTTCATGATTTTTATGGCTCATATTGGATTCCCGGAGCGTCTATTCTTCATTTTTAGAACCCCCGGGAGTCCTGTCAGTCCACCTGTCCTGTCATGGCGGCTCCCTGTTGACGTGCAAAGTTTCACCAGCGACAGAAAGACGAGCGCGTCCCGGTGCAGCCGAATAAACATGAGACACATATCCATACTCGTCCTTAATCGTAGAGCTCCTTCTGCAGCTGTCAGGGTGCTGCTCAACCCTCCGTGCCACCGGATGAATTATTCATCATCGCCCGACGCGGGAAATTCCTCTTCCAGCGTGTCAAAGTCCAAAATATCAACAATGTGCTGGCTCGAGGGAAAAGCGCGAAATCCGTCACACTTCTAATTATTTCGTCTTCTTGAGGTGTTTTTCTTCAAACATGGCTGTTATTAGCTTCGATTGTTTGCAACAGAGCACATGGATAGCTAGTGATTTAGTAAGGATGGGGGGGATTTTTGAGGGGGGTCCATTTTAAGAATGTGTGGCTTTTAAAGACTTTCAATAAAGAGGAGATGTTCAATAAATGTGTCCTCAAGGCCCCGATCAATAAGAATGGTTCATAGCTGCGCTAATATGTGGTGTATTCTGTGAAAATCCTAACACAACAATCAAAGCCCACAAATGATCTTTTTTATTATCTTGCATTGGAAAGTAGCTCCGAAATGAGAATAAGAGTCTGTGGGGGGAACTTTTGGAGCTTCTGTGGTAAACAGAGTCGCGGCCAAATTCATCTGACGGCAATTTTCAAACAAAAACACGAAAAATAATGCTCCAACGTCGTCGTCCAAGTATCTGTAACTAAGGGTGATTAGATCTAACGCGCTGCCCGAATCCGTGCCGCCGCTCCGTCGCGCTGACGTCCGCGCCTGTGCCTGATCAGCAGGAATCCTCGGGGGAATGCAGACGTTGCGGCAGAGAGCAGCTAAATACTGCGGGTGGAGGCTGAAAACACAGCCTGAGCGACACTGGTTCAAACCCAGGGTGAACGTTGCAGCTCTGGGGCCTCGGGAGGTGGCGGGAACAGCCCGAAAGGGATTTATTGATCCGCTTTACAGGCGGTTTTGTCAGCTTCTGGTAATGATCAGCTGAGCATCGACATAACATCAATCACTTCTATCCATGACTCAACTTTTTAATGACCCTTAATGACCTTTAAGGAGTGTGTGTATGTGTGGGGGTGATAATGGGAGCCTGGAGCTGTGCAGTGCTACATCTTTGGACCCCTCTCTCTCTCTCTCTCTCTCTCGCTCTCTCTCTCTCTCTCTCTCTCTCTCTCTCTCCCTCTCTCTGCAAGGATGGCAGAGCAGGGATGATGCATTCCAACACTTCTTGGCAGCGCCAGCTCTCTGGCGGCGTGCCGCGCTCTGCAGCTCACTGCATGTTTTTCCTCCACGCACGCTAAAGGGTAAGGTTTGGGGGATTTATCTACATCCTCTTTAAATATTCCATCTGTTACGCAGAGTAGAAACAGAAGAGCGCCGCGATGGACTCGATCCATCTAAGGCTGTTAGATTTACATATAGGTGTTCTGCTGGTGTGAATCCATATGAAACTCTTGTGTCAATAATACATCAGCACAATCGCCCAGCCACACTATCAATCAGCGTGTACGCTTTGGAAGAAGCATGGGAATGATTCATTTCCACTGTAAATTCTGGACTTTTTCCCCCCTTTGTTTCCTATTTTTGTTGATTCATCTCTGCTGCGCGAGATGCAAAGCAGGAAATGCTGGAGCGTGATTAAAAACAGCCCTCCATCCCTGCCTGTAATTACCGCAAGGATGCTGGCATCAATAACATCCACCATAAATCCGATGGATGAACGCTGCATAATTCTGCCTCCTCTCCGCCGCCCATCTCCCTCCATCCCTATCTGACTCGCGGTCCTTTTGGCAGCCTGCCTTCGCTGGGGTTTTCATCCGCAGGCGTCCTGTGACAGAAGCCGGCACAACGGGAGGGTTTCTGATAAAGGCCACGGTCCCGGCGCCCTCTGGGAGCGATGCCGGGAGCTGTTTTCATGAATTAGGTCAATCAGAAAACTACCGCGGAGGAACAGTCCGTCCTTAACGTCTGTCCTCGGTATCACGGTCAGCATCAGCACCGGTGTCAGGTGTCCTCGCCTATAACAACAGACTACATTCAAATGAGGATGGAAGAGAGTGTAGAGTCAATAAAACAGTCTCTTTAACCTCATGGGTAAGGTGAGAGGTATCCGGGACCCTGGGCAAACAAATTTCATCAGCTTATGTGAAGGTGAAGGTGAGTCTATCGAGCCAAACAGCTGAAGGATGTTGATTCTCTGCAGTCGGGGTTTACAGGTTGTGTTGTTGTGTGTGTAAACCCTATCTCCTGACCCCTAACCCCTATCCCCTAAACCCTAACTCCTAACTTTTCCACAGGAATCTCCAGAATGTGGTCGTTTGCTTAAGCTAACTGCAACCAAAGAAGCTAGAGCAGGTGCTTGAGCACGTGGTGTGAATGGCGCCAGCTACTGTTTGGAGGCTGTAAAGACTCCACAGATGTGTTGGCAAACTTCAGTCAGTCAATTCTATAGTAAGAGCTGAAGCTTGGTTAGCATTTTTCTGAAACATCAGTCTTTCAGAGGCTGAAGGAATCTGTTGGCTAGCGGATCCATGCTCTTCGGTATCAATGATCAGTCAGTCTGAGGAGGGTCGGGGCTGTTCTCTGTTGATCCGAAACGGGCAGTCCTTCCACGCACAGCGGAGCTGCGGCTGAACAATGAGAGTTTGCTCTTTTGCACCATATTTCCTGAATAATTCATGACCCCTGAGCCATGAAGAGCAGCTCCGGGCGCTCTAGCGAGCGGCTCGCGCCGAAACTGTCAAGACACGACACCAGTGTTTACACATGCTCCGCGGAAAAAGTGAAGGCAGCCAAAAGCTCCACATTTATTTTCGCTGGGCGCTGGGGCGGAGAGCGACCTTTTAAGTTTTAAGGTCAAAAGTGCCTTTTTTGTATGATTAAAAAGAAAAGATAAATGGTGTTGAGTTCAAGGACATTTCAGGAAACTCAGAGGGGGCGTGAGTGCGCACACAATTAGGTGTGTGTGTCCACATACTTTCACAAAGGGGATTTGAAGAATCCACCATCCTTCCTTGAAACCATGAAACTATTACGTACACCATTTATATGACAGAATATATGACGACTATATAATTCGATACACCTACAATCCTGGGGAGGAAGCGCAGCTTTAGTAGCTCTACCACTGATTGCTGTCTTGGTGATTTCACCCAGTAACGTCAGGGTTGTTCCTGCTGTCAGTCCTCCCAGCCTGCCGTGATCAAAGAAAAAAAATAAAAAAAAAATAACGTTAACTACGGAACGGTTGGAACCCTGGCAACAACTCAAACAGCAAGCGGCGCAATAAAAGGCCTCATTTAGACACACAGGATTGACGTCTTCCTCTGGTTACGACGCAGGCAGAGTTTGGTTTAATTGACCGGCTCTCGGAGGGCGAGGAATCGAACCCCGCTCACCTGTAGCAACCATGCTAACTCCAGGAACGTCCTGCAGACTCAGGAGAGCTGACAGTGTGACCGCTTCCCCTAATAGAGCCCGTTCTGACAGGGAACCTGTAATTGCCAGGGACTCTGGGATGGCTGTCCCACCTTCTCTACACACCCCTAATGAGCAACCTGCAGCCCGTGTGGGTGCGTGGGCCACATCTCCGACCTTCTCCCACCCTCCTCATGGACAACTTTTCAGCAAAAACTCTCTGCTGCCCACCAGCATGTCCATGAAGCTCCCTCCAAGTCACTGAAAGATGGCTTTAAAATTAATCGATATCTGAAGGGGGGGTGAATCAGCATATTTGGAGGAGAAACATCATAATAAAATATGAATAATGGATGCCGCTGCTATAAATTTAGAGAATATCAAAGCACGGAAAGCGATCGGGCAGAAATTAATGTTCCCGTGGGTAATAAATTGAATATAATTTCTCATTTTATCACCTGATTCTTTATTACTGATTGTTATCTTTTTTTTGTGTGTGTGTAGAAAACCTCTGGAATCGACCCGATTTGGCACATGAAGCTGAGACGGGACAGTTTAAACAGTTGATACTGTCCACCTGAGTGAGGCGGCGGACACGGGCACAGGTGCCCAACCCCCCAGCAGGATTGGGGCTTAGGGTCAAGGGTCAAAGAGGGCAGAGTCAGGCTACTTTAGCTCATGCTTTAAACTCTCTTGTCCAGGAGCCAGTTCTGAATGTTGTCCTGAACTTAAATGGGCCCGTTGTGAATTAGTCCCGATTTTAAAGCGCTTCATTAGGTGGCGAGCGAACGCCACGAGGTGGTGCTCCCCTAAACTCGCCCTGAATAATGCATTAAACAGGTTAAACGCCGCTTTTGAGGTGTCATTCAATTAGCTGACGGGAGGGGGGAAAGCAAAAAGAAGGAAAAAGCGCCGGGACAAAAAAATCAATTGGGGGTCAAAAACTAAGTAGACGTGCTGGTTTTTAGTGACGATGGAGTCACAGAGGATCATCCTGGCGCTCGTGGCTAACAGGCATTAGAGCTGCGGCCATCTAATCTGTCCACCGTTAATTGCTGTCACGGAGAGAGGAGCCCCATTACCTCGCCGAAAGCCTCCTTAAATGTATGCTTCTCTGAAACTGCTGGATTTTACTATATGTGTTAAATGTATAGCGCACTATAAGTTGCTGGAAGAAAGACACGAGCTGGGTCGAATGCAGAGGAGGTGGGGACGCAGACAGAAAGTGTCTTTAAAGAGGATACGGCAGCCAGCATCATTAGCGTATTTCTTTATTTCTAACCTTTAGGGTGATTAAAAATAGCCCTTACTGCACATGCCTGGTTCTGCCCTTTCCTTGGCCTGGGTCGCCCGGGACAGCCAGAATCGCCCTGAAAACGCTAATAAAGTTGGGCTTCGTTAGAGTCTGCCGCTGCGACAGGGAACTCCCCAGAGGAGCAACAGTACTTTTAAAGAGGATGCAGGCATACGCGCCTGTCTGTACGCCTCCATTAGCTGCCTCCATTAGCTGCCTTCCATCGTATATTGTTCAGGTATGGCAGCGCATTTAATAGCTTTGTTTGGAGCTGCAGCTGCTCTGTTCTTGGTGCCAACAGCAACAATGAAGCCTCTCAGGATGAGCTACCGATCCGACAGCAACGTGTCAATTATCTGCTTCAGCAATACTCACTTATGTGGCTGATTTGCTGTCAGGCTAACCGCTATTAAGTGGTAAGTAGGTCACCAAGAAGCTCGCGCTGCAGGCGAAACCAGCAAAAAAAGAATCCAAACTTGTGTGTAAAGCTGAAACGGAGCCGGAGCGGCTGATCAAGACATGTTAACCAGCAGCAAATCAGGTATATTTCTCAGAGAAATCATAGATTTAATCACTTGTACTGAGTCAGAAGTCAGCCAAACGCATAATTTCTCCATTTTGTCGCCATCAAAAACCCCCTGAATTGCATCGGTGTTTGATACTCACTGTTAATCTGGTATTTATTGATGGAAATGACATTACAGCGGTTCAAAGGCGTCTCAGATTAAGCTGTAATAGCCAGATCCCGGCAATAATATGACAAACTAGGAGATTGCTGACCTCTGCACATCCGATCCGGACTGTTTTCCAGCTCAGTGCTCGGCACAAATCGAATGAGGGACTATATTTCTTCTGCAGTAAACTGATTTACCCACTTTATTTACATTTATCAGTCCAGCCTCGGGGATGACAGATCTGTGAACGCGGAGGATCTGGCGTGTGGTGTCGGCAGCACAGCGCTTTATAATCCCAGGGTGCTGGTGCTGCACCCAGGCCAGCGGTCTTCTAATCCAAGGTCATTTGATCAACCACCTTCACCCAAGATCGTCATTAGATTATATAACAAACACTTTTGGGGCAATGGGTGATTAAAGCCGCCAGAACGGAGCAGTCAAAAGTCACGTTTGGTTCGTTTGGAGGGAGTTCAAAAGGAATGCTGCGCAGCTGTTGCCAACGTAGAATCCGGGAGGTTTGATGTGTGAAGCAAAGCTCAAGGTCAGCTCTGGAAAAGGAAATGAATTATTACTCTGTCCAGTTCATTAAATGCCGCACAATAGCCGCGCCCTTTACACAGCAATAGTGAAGAAGTCGTTTTTATCTTCAGAATACAAATCGTCTGACTCAGCGTTATGAAAATAAAAAATGGTAACAGTATTTTGTATCTTCTAAATGTAGTGTTAGATTAGCTTGCTGACTATGAATAAAGATTTTAGAGATAGTTAGATAGTTAGCTAAAGACGAGTAAACCTTGCAGGAGCTAACAAAGTTTATTCCTGTTCAGCAAAGTTTGGAGAGGGCAGATCCACCATTGCTGAACATTTCCGCGTTAGCTTCTCTGGATAAGCTAAATTGTCGTCCAAAACCCCAATTTGATGCTCCCTGGTGAGAGATGCTAAACCATTCCTGGTGGTGGTTTCAACCATACGGTTATGGATGTGATACTGGAGTGCGTGCGCGCAGCGCTGGAGGCCGTCCTTGATGCTGCTATCGCTGAAATATCAACCGTGCGTTCAAACAGAACGAGATCTAAGGGCAACACTTGTGAACCTTAATTTATTCTAAAACTGTCTTTAATCAGACAGCAAGACATCTGATCCAAAAGCCTTTGGTTCCGGAGAGCAAGCAGCTGCTTTTTGCTCTGATGTGTATCAACAGGCTACGACGAATGGATCTTGCTAATTCGCTAATTCCTTTGCAGCTCATTCAGCTGAGTTCAGTTATTCCAATCTAGTCTTTTTTCTCTCTCTCCAAAGTTTTACTAATGTAAACTGTGACAAGCGTTGATGTAAACGGCCACTGCCTATAGCATCATTAGCCTTCATTATAGGAAGAAACAGCGAAAAGAAACATATTGGATTTTGTTCTGCATCCGAATGGAAATTTATTCCCCTCCAACCCGTCACTGCTGTTGCACTCAGTGTTGTCAAATTTGCCCTCCAAATTTAATTTCGGAGCTTCCGCAAAACGAAGATCAGAGTTGCGCCGCGGCTCCTGAAGCTAATCAACCTCTCAATATGAGAGCGATTCCACTGTTGTGGATAGCAAATATGTACAGAAGCAGCAAAAACAGACTGTTTCCAGAAGCTTCCCCAGCGGTGAGTGATTAGAAACTTTGCTTTATTTACTTTATTTTTTAATTGCTGCAGCTGCAGTGCTGAACGCTCAGCGCTGGTGATTAATCAGAGAAATCTGTCCTCTCTACTCTGCCTCCGTAAACATCGCATTACTCATGTTTAGGCAACCTTTTCGGGACTTTATTTGAGATTATTAAACTCTGTTGTCCAGCCAGGCAAAAGAGAAACAGCTAAAAAGAAGCAGCTCCCACGAGGACGAGCGAGGCGTGAATCGACCTTTGCGTGTGTGGCCCTTTAGATAAAAGACCGAATGCGAAACCTTCAGAGATAATAGAAGCCCTGTTAGAATATAATCATCTCTGTTATTTAAAACACAAGAGGGCCGTCGCCCCGGGTCTGGAACAGTGACGTGGCTCCAAGTGAACCAACGCCGAACGCCTGGTAATAAACAGTCGAGGGGCCTCTTCAGTTCACGCCGCTGAAGGTCGACGCGCCGTCACCGATGAGGCCGGTGAATAATGACGCCGACGCGCACCCGCCAGAGGAGCGCTGAGGGTCGACGCCCCGCGAGGACTCGGGCACGGGCAGATGAGGTCACCACAGCGACGCCCAACAGGGTCTGACGCAAACCGGTTCCTCTGATTTATGGAGATGAGTTGGGATCGGCGCCGGCGGCTTCTCTAGATGGTGATTAATAGAAACAGAAGTGATCAGGAGATCCATCTCTGTGATGGTGGACGCCGTCCTCCTGCGGCAGCTCAGAACGGATGAGCGAGCGAGCGGGCGGCGCTCCGTTCACCTGCTCTGTAGATGCTCGGGCCGAGAACGGTGAAGGAGTGGACCTCCTCATCTCTGGGGTGTCTACGCTGTGCAGGTTTAGCCTCAGCCTGAGATTTGAGGTAGATTTGAGGTAGTTTATGGATGATTGCGACATAATCTATAGAAAATCTACCCAGTCAGTGCAGCATTGGGACAGTTCTCCCCCCTGACTTGGTGCAGACGTTAGCAGACTACGTATGAGCCCCCAGGGGTGGCTGCACCGATCAGGAGTCTCTAGGTTACTGTAATCAGTAAAGGGGAGGTGCTGAGCCCCTCCTGCTGTACTCACACTGTTCCTCTGCCATGATGCAACAGCCTCCTGGATGAGAACCAGAGGCTCAGAGCGACGGTGGCGCTGTCGGGGTTTGTAGAGGAGAATCAAATATCCATAAATGGTTGGGGTGGGGGGGAATGCGTCAATGATGGAGCCCCCTGTCGCTTTGATTGTTACTCTCTTTTCCTTTAAAAGCAAAAGAAAAGCCAAACAGGAAATGACAACTGAGGCCCATTTTCAGCACTTCTGGATTTATAATGTCAATAAAATAACCAAACCACCACGCTGGGTAGCGAGGATCCAAGCGTCTCTTTAGACCACGCATCAGTCAAGTCAGTTTTAATTGCATGTGCAGCTTTAAGTCTTGATCCTCTCCTCACCCCCCCACCACAAGGTCAACACACCTCTCTTAATCACCCCTCTCTTTATCTCACGGCTCCTGCCACTGCTTCCACGTGCGAGTCGCCCTTAACGACGCCTCCGTCACCGACTACTGAACACTTGCATTGTGCTGAAGGCATCGCTGATAACAGGTGAGCCCCCCCGCACCCCCACCCCCCCCCCCCCCCCCCCCACCCCCCCGTGCTTTTCAGCAAAGCTATTGATTATTGCTGAGTGAGTCCATAACACGTGGAAACCATTTAGTGTGTCCTGAAGTAATAAGAGCCATCGTTGTGAGTATTAGTTAACTGGAAATCTGTAAATAAAAGGAAGGGTTTGCTCCGTAATTAACGGAGCAAACCAATAATCACGTGAGCTAACCAGAGGTTAACCACACGGGGCTGAGTATTGACGCAACGATACAGGAAGGTGACGAAGGCCAGTGGGGATGCAGAGAACGTGCCGCTCCTTCTCTCCACTGGGGGGCTGGTTGTGGGTCTCCTTCCTCGCCTCCTGTCCCCGCTCTGCCCCGATGACCCTCATTATAATGGTTGCCCCTGACTTCCTCTGAGCGTAATTGAACTACGCTCCCGCTAATTTGTGCCGCAGGAGTGAGAGCCCATAAATCACAACTGCCCCGTTCTTGATCTCTGAGTTCAACCCGCCGGATGGAAGGCAGAATTCAGGATGTATAATATAATAAATGTATATAATATTTACTTTAACCTGGACTACATTCTAACAAAGTTTAAAAAACAGGATGATGGAGGGATGGGAACATTGGTGAGGGATTTCTCTTACATGCCAGGTAACAGAGACGCTTTGAAGTGGAGGAAAGGGCTTTAAATATTCAGAGGAGCCCTCTGAATTTGTGGTGTTCCCCCAGAAAATGCTGGATAAAGCAGCCCTGAAGTGCCGCCTTTAGTTTTCTTGCCTACTTTTGATCAGCTGCCTCGGCGGCATTGTTACTTTAATGATTGCCGCTCCTACATGACTGAGTTGTGCGATTTCACCAGCGGCGTTCTCCAATGGTTCAGCACGCTCGCCTTCACTGTCTTTATGTGAATGCTGAGGGTGACCTCGGTTACATAGAAAGAGGCTTTTAACAAATGGATTTGATTTTCACTTCATTAAAACGTGACTTCACAGACTGATTCAGGGGCGCTAACGCGCCGCGTTGCTAATCTGGGCCTCGCAGGTTCCCAGTGGTCACAACAACGGTAGTTTATTTGCTTTTGCTATAAAACGCCTGACTGCTCCTCCCCTGTAGCTCATCGTCTTGTTTTCCACCTCTCTATCTACCTTTAGGTGCCTTTGGGGGGCCATAAGAGCTTTATTGGTATCTGACTCCACTAAACCTGTAACAGGCTACCAAAAGCATACAGGAGCTAACGCGATTGTTCACACGTCAAGTTGGGATTCGTAAAAAAAACACAAAGATATTCATTTTAAAGACATTAAACTGAGACAGATGCCTGTAATTTGCTTCATTCATTGTTTTTATGAGATGGGGGGGTTTGGACAACTCATTACATTGAGGAACACAAAATTAGACTTCACTTTGGATTAGAAATACGCAGAGCCTGAGGCCAATTAGCCACGGACGCCATCAAAGAGTCCCGTTTCTGTAGCAAATGACGCTGTTCTGGCGTGTTCCCTTGAAGTGGGCTTACATTAAAACCACTTAAAACGCTGTTTCCCCGCTCCGCGGTGACACGCGTCTCCACCGGAGCGAGACACAACAGCGGCGCCATCGATAATTGATTTAGCGAGGAGAAGCCCTGCGCTCCCTGTCAGCAGCAAACAACTGTTATGAAAGTGTTATTTTTATACCTGAAGAGGTTCAGCGCCGCGGCGGCTAGCGGTTGTCCAACATGGCAGGTAAACAAAACGCCGCTCCTCAACCCGCCAAGACATAATGAAGACTCGCTGGCTGAGTCGCGTGTTAGGGCCACGTCTCGGTGGACCGAGAGACCTCCCAGGTCTCAGGGAAAACTAGTTAAAATGAAATTACATTTCAGCGCCGTTGCCCCCGGGAGCGCGAGAATGAAATTCCGAGCACATCGAGCTCTCACCTAAAGGGAGGCGCCATAATGAATTTTATTACTGCTGAATGGAGGGAAGAGACCGGCAGATAAAAAACTTAATGGATCATTTACAAATGTGTCGCGGCAGTGGGAAGAGTGAGAGAGCAGGGGGACGCGGGGGTCCGCTTCAAATGGAGATTGGGTGGAAGGGATCAGGACAAACTTCTGGAGAAAGGACTTTCATATATTTCTTTCACACCCTCCCCCGCTGAGTCACGACGGCTCTGCCAGGAACCTTCGGATGGAGTTGATGGAGATGTTTGATATGGACCAGACGCTTTCTGGACTCCATCAAAGAGGGAGAACAAAGGCCTACGCGTCGTGATAAAAGCAACTTTATAGGATGATCTTTGAGTTGTCGGGGGGGCAGATAATACCCGAGAGACTAGCTTAGAATAAGCAGATCACCAGAATTTACCAGAGCTGAGAGGAGACAGACTTGAGGTCACCCTTGAAAAAGAACAAAGCAGCTTAATTCAAAGCATTTAAAATCAAAGAAACATCCAATCACATCAAAGCACATGTTTGTGCCAGCCTGGTAAATAGAGCAGCAGCCTCCTTAGATCACATTTAGAACCGTGTTTGTCGTAAATCCATTGATATTTGGTAGCCAAACGTCATGGAACTCTTACTTTAACAAATTCCACGAGCAATTTAACCAGCCGGAGCAAAAACCTTGCAGGAAACCTTTAACAGGTCTGGCCGGCTTTTGTGACGGCCACATCCGCCCCCGCAGCACTGGTGGGAGTCCGCCTGTATTATAGGACACGAGGAAGAAAGAATCACTGCGCTCCCCCTGGAGCCTCCTGCCTGATGTTCGGGTTACAAGGTTTCCAGAATATTCATTAAAATTTGATGGATTCTGGTTTGTTAATCCAGCCGTTCACTCCCCGGCTGCCTGTTTATGTCTGCCGAGCCCGATCAGACAAAAGGTGTTTTGCAGAAGGTGCCACAATGTCAGGGATTTTTTCCCTTTTTGTAGACACACACACACACACACATACACACGCACACAAAGCAGCGTGCTATGCTTTAATAATTGTTACTAGGCAACACTAGGAGAAGACAACTGACCAAAAATCAGTGCTGCTCCACCGGCGCCGGAGGCCCCGCTGTTATTCGTTAAATTTGTTGTTAGGGATGGTGAAGTCGTGCGGCCACAGGTTCCGAGAAGCCGCAGGAGCGAGAAGCTTCTCTCGTATTTGTCGTCTCCCAGCATCGTTATCACAACGAGAACTAGAGGGAGAGCAGGCTGGAGATCAGGGCTGCCTCTTGTCTGTGTCCTCAGGAAGCTGCTCCTCACTGAAATGAGCATCCTTGGCGTGTTTAGGACACATTTGAAACCGCGTTTTAATAAAAGCCCCCAAGGTGGAGGCCGCGAGCGGAGCAAGGTCACCTCTCTGAAGCAACAGGTGCTCAGGAGTCCATTTCGCTAATGCACCAGGCTGCTCGCTGGCACCTCGTGACATGAGTCCACTCACAGCTTCTCCACCGCGGTCTCGCCGGCGGCGCCATTGGCCCAACCTCCAGCACCAACAATGAACCATCTCCGCCTGTTAGATGAAGCGCTGCTAATGAGCCACGGAACAAAAGCCCCGCGCGATGTGTCAGCACAAACAGGACGCGGCGCCGCCAAGGCGAGCGGCGCCGGGGGATTTCACCCTCGTGGCGTGGGCCGTCTTCACGCAACAAGTGTGTAATAGGCTTAAGAGATCACTGCTGAAAGAGCTCGGGTCCCGAGCCAAAGCTGCTGGAGGCAATTATAAGCAGAGCGTGTGTAGGCTGGACACACACAGGGCAGGACGAGGGGAGGTGTGTGTGTGTGGGGGGGGGGGGGCAGAGTTTCATAACCTCTCATTTCAATATGCAAATGGCCAATTTGCAGGTGGAAACGGTGACAAACACGCCAGCCCAGGGTTATTTCGGCCGTGACGTGTGACGAGGCGTCCCGCGGGTACATAAAGGAGGCTCCTCTGTCAGGAAGTGTATTTCACCTTGGCTGTCTCCCAAAGATGTTTCCCTCCGGAGTGTTTGACAGGAGAGTCCAGAAAAGAGTACGTTTTGGTCAGTTGACACCGGGGCTCTGATCTACGGCGCTCTACCCCTCCGCTGAGGGTCCGGCGAAGCTCCATTCATCATCAATCCGCCTCCCCTGATTTCAGTCTCATTAACAAAAGGCCCAAAATGTCCCCAAAAACTCTCCACCTCTAGCTGCCGTTGGTCAGAGGTGATCTGGACCTCGGGGGGGGGGACTGAGGTTATCTAATTTTCACTGAGAAGGCAACTGAGCATATTTCCCTGGCTGTCCCGCCGCTGCTTTAATAACACGCGCCGTTTTCTGATTGGCACTAAAACTAATCAGGGGTGAAATAGTACAGTGTGAACCATTACGTGTCCAGGTTATCTGCTTCACCGAGCACGTATGATCCAATCATCCTGGGTTGCCCCCCCACCATCATGCGGTACGCTAATGGCTCTTCTTTCTGTCCGCGGAGGTTAGTTTGATTCACACCATCAGATGAGAGTCTGAGAGTCTCAGCAGCTGCAGGCGGGAGGGAGAGAGGCGTCGCACCGGTGACTGGGTGTCAGGGAATTCTTCCTCTCACGCACAAGCAACTGTTCCTCATCCTCTCTTATTATTTACTCCCCTTCATAAATACTGCATCTAAATACTGGAACTAAAATGAGGTGTTCAGCAAAAGAGTCCAAGAAACAGGTGGCAAGGAAAGACCCAAGAAAAGAAGAAGTCCAGAACCATAGTAACGTGTAGTTCCACGCTCTCCCGCTAGAGGGAGCGACCAAAACAGGGCAAATCTCCATTCATGTGTTTAAAAATGGGCAACTTTAACTTGGCTATAATTGAACTATTTAAACATAGTTTAATGATACAAGCCCGACTAAAGAAGATGATGATAGAAAACATTTTGTCTGAACTCCAGAAACTTTTCCAAAGCTCTGCAGGTTCAACGCACCTCTGAAAAGACCATCTTAGATGAATAATTGACACATTTTAGAACTTTCAAAATTGCACAACACTCTTTTCCCCCTCGGATTTGGCATAAAAGCGATCTCCCCCTGTAGCATTTAGAGAGGCCGTTATTGACCCCCTCCTCCCTCTCCAGTGTGGAGTTATCACCAGAGCAATGGAAATGTCAGCCGCAGAAGTCGGTGAACCCGCAGATCGCGAGAGAAATGGAAACCCGCTCCGACATTCGGAAACCGATTTTAAAAAAAAAGAAAGAGAAAAAGGCGTTTGACTTAAACAGAGCGTTGACACGGCTGAGAATGAGGCCGGAGCTCCGAAATGGGCCCAAATTGGACCTAGATTGATGGTCTCAGTTGGTGCAGAGAAAAATCAATATTACAAGATGTGAGAGCTGGTGTGAGGCATCAGGGATAAGCAGACATGACTGGCTCTATTTGTTTGTGGACATATTAATCAGCCCCCGGAGTGCATCAACTCGGAAAATGAATTTGAACGCGGCGGATGTGAGATCAGCTTAACAGACAGGCCCACAACTCAGACGGAGCAGGTATTAAATGCTCGCTGCGTCTCACCGTGAGCACGACGCACGACGCACGTCCTCGATTCAACCACACACACTTGGACTTCTATCCTTGTGGAGACTTGTGTTGTACCATTCTCCAGCCCCTAACCTGGACTCAAACGCGAACCTTAGGGTTAAAGATTCTGACCCCTTAAAAACCATTGAAGTTGGGAGGATCAGGCAAAACGTCCTCGCATTGGTGGAAAAATTTGTATTCCGGGCCTCAATAGGTAGCAGAAACAAGACTGAACACACACACACACACACTCGCGCAAGTTTCCCACCCTCCCAAACAAGTTATTGCACACTAATCTGGGCACATTTTTCCAATTACCAGAAAGGTCAGAGGGCAGCAGGGCTTCAAGAGCCCGCGCACAGCGATGCTAAACCAGCTCCTCTTCCTGAGGAAAACCAACTCGTGTCGGGAACATATGTCGTCGGAGGATCAAGCGCGTTGTATCACGCTCCCCCTGCGAGTGCACGGCGGCGTGACGCACGAGCGGTTATTGTGAAATGCACGAGCAGGAATCAGCCTCGCGCCGACTGCTGGGCTGACATGATTCATGATGAGGCACGCGGTCCCAGTGGAGGCTCCCCCGCTGAGGGATGCAACAGGAGACTCGAGTGCGTTCCAGCATCACATCACATGGACGCCATCTTTGAAAGGAAGTTCGCCGTATCACTAATTCATTTCCAGCACGTTCGCTGGCTCCAGGTTAGGAAATTGGATTCATTTCCTTTTACCTTGCGGGGTTTTGTTCAGCGCACCTGGTGGGACTCATCAGGGGCTGCTTTGGACCTTGAACGCACCGCGCCGACTTTGGCAACTTCCTCAGGTCTGTATTGCTTCCGCTGCGCAACAAGATGGACGCACTGCTGCCACCAAGAGGGACTTTAATTGGACTAATTCCTTTCACGCAACTTCTGTTTTGTCACAATTTCAGGTTTTGTTTTGTTTGATTCGGCTCCTCTGACATTCAGCTCAATCTCATGCAGAACAAAAATATCAATATACCAAAATATTCCATGACAACAGAGGGAACAGGTGGATGTTAGTGTATATCACTGACAACAGGTGCACATAAGAGCAACAGGAAGCTCTGGAGAGTGTTACCGGGCGCTCCCATGTGACGGATAGCGATGATGAAAGACGAGGTCACGGTCAATAACAGTTGAAGGCCTCTTCCTTTGTCCTGCTGAAAAGCAGCAGGTGGCTGAAGAAACCAATCAACAGGTGCAAAAGCCAGAACCCGAGGTTATCGGGACGGTGGTCATGGCAACCACCACACCTGTAGAGTCAATCAGGTCACGACAGAAGACTAATGCAGCCAGGCTCGCAGGGTTTTAATGAAGTGGTGTTTGTCTTCTCTCACATACTTTATACGCAATTGCTGTTTTTATATTAATTATATCCGTAAATGACAGGTGCCACATGTGTTGGGAAGGCCGCGTCAGGTCATGCCAAGCTTCTAACCTATTTAGCACATGCAGTTTAATCAGCGTTCTGCAGCCACGTGCAAAATAAAGCTCGTTTTCCAAGGAGCATAAAAGATCATCCAGCTCAGAAAAAGGTTCCAACAGCAAATTACCCAGATCAGGAGAGAGCTGCTCCTATTTATGTGGACAATGTGTGTCTTGGGAGGTCATTAGAACAAGCTGAATAATTCAGCAAATATGCTTCAGGCGAAGTCTGTCCACTTCCTCTTTGGAGCATCCCGCCAGCAGGTACAGATGCGATCAGAAAACCACTCGGACCAGGGCCGGGCCGGGCCGAGCGGCACCGGGACAGACATTAGCTTACCAAGAAGACAAACGTTAAAATAAAATAAAAAAATATTCCAATTAAACTTTAGCCGAAAGCCTCTAATAAGTTTATGGAAATTAAACACAATTAATTCAAATGAGGTGTCTGCCTGGCTATATGCCAGGTCACAAATGGCGGCACATTTCCGCATTCAAATCAGCCACGACGCGCTAACAAGCCCGCGAAGCAATATTACACGAAGGAGAGAGGGAGAGAAGGGGATTACTTGAAATGGGACTTCACATCCCCACTCATTTTTAACACGTTATCTCTTTCTATAAACATAATTTATTCAACTCAGATCTGCAATTATTCCAATTAACTCCAGACGCAGCAGCTCTGCAGTCAACACAGCTGGAGGACACGTTCCACAGCTCAGGCTGAATTCTTGTGAGAAATTCTTTATTTAATTCATTCTTTGTGCTTACAGTGTGAGGCAAAGCGCGGTGAACACATGAAATGCAGCTTAGATCGACGACGCACACTGCCATCTAGTGGACAAGTCAGTAATACAGTAAGGACTGATGTGCGCTTACTATCAGGGCATGGACGAGAAACAAAAACACAGGTGAACACAACCAAGGTGAGACAAACACACATGGACACACACGGACACATTATAGTAAACCAGAAAAGTGACATTTATGTCAAGTTGTTCTCGAAATTCTGATTCGTGAACCCGAAACTGTTTTTAAGACACGGTTGGAGTTGAAGGTCAGCAGGTCGACTTGCACCTGCCGCTACCTGGAGATGGAGGAGCTGGTCTGTGATTGGCTGGAGGCAGTGGTGGCAGCACTGAGCTGAGAGAAGCCACTATGACAAGACTCTAGGCTGGTCATGGACCCCCTGGGAGAGTAAGAAACAGTCATCAACTACTCACCAAAGAGATTGCAATCAACCCAAATACCAAAGGAGGAGCTGCTTGATACAGGGGAGCAGACGAAGGAACTGACCTGAAGTCATGGGAGGCCAGCACCTCGGTGTAGTACATGATCTTGCACTTGTGCGAGGAGACCTGCAGCGAGGCCAGAACATCATCCACCCGGGAAATGTTGGAGGCGGTGCCAGCAGGGGGGCTGTGGAAGCGCCACTGGAGGATGTAGAAGCCAGGCCAGCGTGTTACGTGGGAGCCCTGATTAAACGGACGACAGCTCCAGCATCAGCCGCTTTAAAGCAACGGGCGGAAAGTGTGGAAATGAATTGTCCCGCCTCTGACCTGTATGCTCTCCCCCTCACTGCAGGTGAGTGCACGTTCCACCATGCTGTAGTCCTTCCCCAGTATCCAGCTCTTGTCTATCACCTGGATGTTCACAGTTCCCAGGGAAGGGAGGGTGTGGGCTCCCAGGGTGTCCTTCTTGGGCACCTGTGGAGCTCTCCTGGAGTGGTAGATGGTGAAAATAACATCTCCTTTAGATACGTCAAAGTCCCAAGTGATGACGGAGGAGGCCTCGGTGATCTCGATTACCATCTGCAGGAAGATGTCTGGAGATTAGAAACACAGAACTGGGAACAGAGGGCCATTAATCACGTCTTGTTAAGAGTGGCCTGCAGTATCGGTTTCCTCCAGCTGGTGGCAGTATAACCCACTGTATAAAACCGCAGCCTTCAGGAGGATCAGCACAACTGGGACAGGGTACCTCAAACGGAGCAGCTTTAAAAATGCTGGCACTTTTATAGATGGAGTCGGTCAGCAGGTGGTTTTCCTCGCTCTCCATCTCCTCTGCCGTTCGGTACAGAGATTTAGGGACCAAACCTCCTTCAGGCACCTCACACTTGGAAAAACAGCCAACAGTCATTACTGTGAGTGGAGAAATTGATCTCGTTTTGTGGCAATGCAGAGTTGGTGTTCGGCCCCCCTCACCATGCACTCCCCTCCCAAGAAGTCAGGGATGATTTCTTTATCCATGTAGTCCACCAGTCCCCCTGGACCCTGGTAGTCATTTCCAGCAAATATGAGGAACTTCTTGCGCGTGTTCTCATCAATCAGTGGACTGACCTGCATCCAGACGACATCAGACAACATAACGGTTCATCAAGGCTTTCTTCCCCATCAATAGAACAACCCCTAGTTTCATTTTGGTTGGCCCCTGGTGTGGCTGGAGCTGGTTAACCTCTCTGCAGAGTCTTTACATCACTCAAAGCTCTCCATTACACTGAAATGCCACATCCATAATGCAGAATAAGGCATCAATTCTGCACTACAGCATGAAGCCAAAGTCTTTAACGCTGGAAATATTGGACAGTAGGTCTATTTGCAGGAAAAGCGCACAACTTAAATATCAGCGGCATCAATATGCATTAAGTCACGGCATCTCTCTTTATTAATATTTTAGCACAGCTCCACTGATTTTTATCACTGTTAGTGTCTTCATTTATGCTGCTGTGCTTGTACTATTATACAAGTTCCACCCTATTACACATGCATTCACTCTAATAGATACTGAACAGCTACATACTAAGAAACAAATTCCACAATGTGTTGCAGATCCACCACCGTGCTGCTCCTCTTATTCACTATTTGCCTGCACACATTCAGCTATTGCATTAATAAAACTGAACAAGTGTCTACCCAGAAATTAGTCAATGAGGGCTTTATTATTAACCTCAGCAGGCAGCGTATATGCCATCTGAAGCGTTACATATAACATACGGGTGGAAACGGGGTCCCCCAAAAGCCCTGCACCACTAACAAGGTTATATTTATTATTTTAAAAAAGGAGGATGTTTGTTTTGAAGGTTTGAGGGGGAAAAAATGTGCACTTCAGGGTGGGCCTGAAGAGAAACAAAGCCAAAACAAAGAGAGCATCTCCATCTGGGAGCACATCAATCTGAACCGTGCAACTAACAAAAGATGCAAACAAAAGAACCAGGATGGAGGGGAAGGCTGAATCTTGATGAGAGAAAAAAAAAAAAAAAAATCACTGTGGACTCACTGTTTCGCTGTACTCAGAGCTGGTTTTAAAAAGACCGACAGCAACAGCACGTCAGGGTGGGATTTCTGCCTGGCTTCTGCAGGGTCTTTATGTTCTATCAAATAACTTACTGCACACCTCGTGCTTTCCTCTTGAATCAGATAAGGTGTGCCTCAGGGGTCATTTTAGGGACCATCTCATTGTTCTAGAGATGAGTCTCCTTGGTGTGTCATTATAAATGAATGGGCCACATCAAAAATAAGATGAATTTAACCTTGATCCCTGGCCTGTATCTCTGTAGCTTTATGTGGTGGAAAAATGTATTTTTTATTACTTTTCTGTAGCATATCTTCTATTAAAATCAGAGCTGTAAGCCCTGTATGTGCCGCTGTGCCCTTTGTGCCATTCAGGCAACAGTCTTGTGTTTATTTCAGAGTGCTTGTTTAAGCCCATAGAGACAGTGTTTGGATCTAAACCCTCAAGGCTGACTGAGGAAGCTGCATCAGCTATTTTAAGACCTTTGATAGGAAACAACATGCTTTATCATCTGCTGTTCAGCTCTGATCGCTCTCTGTGAAGCGCCCAGTCGCTCCACAAAGCTTACATGCTAAACCCCATGCGTCAGTAACTTTTTCCAGTCTCACCAGGGTCCAGAGGACTGGGAACACTCGAGGCACCCTCAGTATCAGCAGGCGGCCCAGCGTCTCGGGGTAGTTGGCCTCCACCACCTCGATGATCCTCAGCAGGGCTTTAACCCCTGGTCTCCAGAGGTGGCGCATGTTGAGGCCCTCCATGTCCACCAGGCAGGTCCAGCAGCTGTGTAATGGCACATGTTACGTGAGCACCAACACGCACACATGTCTGTACCTTAACCACCAGAAACTAAAAGCATCAATTCTGGCACCTGATTGGTCGACCAAAGAACCTGGTGTTTTCCTCGCAGCGTCTCAGCCCCTCCTCGTTGATGGACAGGATCTGAGTCGGAGGGTTTAATAGGTATGAGTCCAACTGAAGATGCAATCAAATGGTTGCAGAGCTCCCTGAAGACGAGATATTTTTGGGTTACCTGTCTCAGTAGCACCTCCTCTCCCAGGGCTCGCACCAGGCCCTTTGTGTCCATTTGTCCCAGACGCAACACGTAGAGAGGACGGCCGTCTGGACAAAAACGGAGGAAATCAGAGATTACAGGACAAAGTGCAACAGGCTGTGTAAAGGGGAGGACGTCCACCGTGTCCAACATGACATTTAAATGGCTTGAGCTGAGCCATTAACACCGGTGACTCATTTTCAGCCACGACACCTGGAGCTCAGCTTTTTCCGTCTATGCCTGACCGACCTCCTTACATCCGCCACAGCGGGGCACAGATAAATGAGAGGTTGGGGTTGGGGGGGTGGGGGGGCTACCTTTGTCGTGGTGATGCCAGCCTCCGCTGTAATAATCCTGGAGCAGCTGCGGGCGCTCCCACGTGTCCAACAGGAAATCCACCTTGTGCTGCTTCCTCCAGGTGAGGGAGTGGCACAAGAGCTCCCTGGCCTTGTCCAGGCTGAAGTCACGGGCCCTCAGGAAGCGCAGCACATGTTGGTCTTTAGGGATCTGCGCAGCAGAGTGGGGGTCAAAGCGTCATTGAAAGCATTTTAGCCGACATGTTGGGAGACTGCCGTTCATCAAAAGCAGTCTAGACTGAGCGTCTGTGCATAATTCTGTGTTTTACATAACTGGATTAGTGGCTCTGTAGTTAAAGAAAACTGTGTGACCTTGCCCTTGTGGGTTTCCTGGAGCCACTGGCGCAGCCGAATTAAACAGCTCTCCTGCAGAGGCGTTAACTCGCCCAAGTAACGTCGGATGTAGTCGGCGTCCAGCTTGTCTGTGGGGAAGACACAAAAGACACGTCCCCTTTTGATCAAACCCCAGCAGACGACCTGGTTAAAAGGCAATTCAAGCTTCACGACAACAAAGCATCTTCAGATCCATCATCTTAACAGCTGCGGCGAGCTACGCCAATATTTATATTGGTTTTATATCCTCCTTTGCTCTATAAATGTGATCCCTTTCCCAGAGCAGATGCGTGGGAAGGTGATGAAAGTCACTCCGTTTCCATTTCCGAGGCGGTTGTAAAACCACATGGGAGGTTCATGCTCTTTCCCTCATGTTGAGGTGACAGCTCCCGCTCTTCCACAGGACAACCTGGGCCTGATGGGCCTCCTCTGTAAAGGTCACAGAGGTGTAATGAGGGTGAAAACTGTTCAGAATGGCGCCGCCATCACCCTGAATCAAATGTCAGTCATGAAGAGGAGATTTAAAAGTGGCTTATGGGAAAGGAAATCTTCGATCTTCAAATCCACCACAAAACCTGGATCAGCACTGCAATATACTCTTGTGCTTTAAGGCTTTTGATCCATATCTGCGGGTTAAAAGGATCCGGGTCTCTGTACAATCCTCTGCTTTCATTTGAGGAATCAAAGCAAACAAGTCAGGGGAACATCAACACTTACTGGACCTACCATCAGGGGTGCCGACGACCTGTTCTGATGTATAGGTGGGGTCTCTACTGTCGGGCCCGGCCTTTACTGGGACGGCCATGGCCGTGCTGGAGACAACAGGCGGGGTCCAGCGAGGTATGTAGGTCACCCCTTCTTCTTCCAGCTCCCTGAGGTAGTATTCAATAATTTCTTTCCCCTTCAAAACAGAGAGCAGACAAGGTCTGGGACTGAGCGGGTGACAGAGGGGATACTTCCAAATAAACACCGGGACGCAGAACAGACAAAGAAGAACTAAACGCCAGATGCAGACTCACAAACCTTCTTGATGCTGCTGGCGTACTGTTTCATGGCTATCTTCTCTGCTGTGGACTCAAAGCCAAAGAAAGACTTTATATCCAGGCTGGCGGTCTGTTCAAAGCACGTCCAGTCCTCGTTCTCTGGATGCACCTGAAAAAGGGACAATATATTATCATCACTTTCTTGTTTTTTGGCTCTGCAAGTGTATTGAATGAGGCACGGTTAGGTTAGCTCAGCTCCGGGTTCGGACGCTCACCGTGTAGTTGCAGCACTCGCGGACGACCACTCTGCTGGAAAAGGTCTCGTTGTGGACTTCAATCTGGAGCGTCCTGTCCCTGCGATTTAGCGTGTTCTTTTGGAGGAAGTACAGGTAATCCACACCTGCGATCTGCACACAGGAGATTCACTGGGTTCATTTTTGAATCCGCACAGCGCCGCCATCCCAGGACGTGCAGGGCAAGTACCCGCTTGAGAAGCCGCGGGGCTTCTATGTCAATCACGCAGCGCCTCTCCGTCACCGACACGGCGCCGTCGTCGCTGTGGTTTTCGCCGATGACTTCGCTGTCGACAAACACCGGGATCAGGGGACACTTTGGGAACCTCCTCATGTAGGCCTGGGCAGAGGGAACAATTCACATGCAGATGAAGGAAATAGGGATCATCAATCATTCATTTTAGAAAATGTCTTACTTCAGACTTTCTGCCAGCAGCAAAAACAGAGACTGTCACATTTGAATCCAAAAATATCACAGCCAATTTATTTTTCCCCGTCCATGTTTCATACCCAGAAGTTCTGAAACCAACACCCAGCCTGCTGTTTTCCTTCCACACCAACAGTGAAGTGTGTAAAAACATTTCTGCCAGTCCAGCGAGGTCTCCCAGGGCACCAGAGGACCTTTTTGGGAACGTGTAGTCGGACATATGTCAAACAGCGGCTTGTGTTATAACCGCCGTAACTCACCTGTCAATATTGACCAGTCATGGTCTCCCTGAGGCTGTGCAATGAGTGGAGGTGTTTTTGCTGATAAATGCTTGTTAATAAGTAACCAAGAGCGGGAAAGAATAAAGGCTGTAATGGGCCAGGAAATCCGGGCCAGTCCAGGACGTTGAGCAAAAAAAATAGTAGCAGGAAGAGCTCTTATTTGCAGGCGAGAAAGAAAGTAAACACGTGTGCACCTTGCAACACATGAGAAATCCGAATTAATTAAAGGGAATTAGTCGCTCAGCAAATTAATGAGAAGCTTTCCCGGGTAAACAGAAGACGCCGAGCTGTGTTACGCAACGGTACAAACAGTGGAAACAGGAGATTTGGTCTAATGTCAGGAAATTTAATTTCCAGCACCCCTCACAGTTGAACGTCTGCAGCTGATTGAACTCTGCGGGCGTCGAGCCCAGACAGGCAAATTCCAGCACCTCCGTCTAAAACCCCACATTTCTGTGCTGAGTGGGGGGCCACAATGTCGTAGCGCTGGTTGAATATTCACCAAATATCCCTGACGGGAATAAAGACTCCGGGTAATAACCTGGAGACCGTCGGTGACAGGCTGAGCCAGGGGAGCAACGATCAAGCAAACAGATGAATAGGAGCGGAGGATGTGGCCCGCTTTCCATTCCGCGCTCTCCTTTATGCCGCTGAAGCCGGGATATTGTCACAGGGGCCGTGACTCTCAGTTACGCCTATCGTCTAGATCATTCGGAATAATGCGCAGAGGCGTAGGAGGAATTTCAGAGGGTCTTTTGTGGGAAAAGGAGGCTCACAATCGGGACAGTTAGTTACAGTTCACATTCGCCCCATGAGGGTGTCGCATATTTCGGCTCCTTAATGTGTAACTGAAGGAAAACCCAGTAAAAGTGGGTAAAAACAGACTTCTCCTGCTTTTAAGCCGTCCTACTTTTATTCTTGGTTCCTAAACCCATTTAGTCAAAGTGAAAGCAGGTTCGCTGTGTGCTGAATACTGGCTAAAACTGTGGCCATGTATGGTTTGGTCGACCAGACAGCTCAGCAAGGCTTATCTTTCCCAAGTTTATAAAAGGGTTACATAAGAACAGAGGGTTGAGAAAAACAGGAGAACAGAGGTTTTGTTGAAGTGCACAGTCAGTGAAAGCTGTAGGCCACTTAATCAAGCACACCACCGAAAGATTACAGCCGAGTATTGAGAGAAATCCATTAAAACACTCATTTCATTGTATTTACTGCAGCCTCCTTTGGAAGGAAGCGTTTTAAGACCCGTAATGCCGAATATAATCATATGTTTCTCTTTCAGTTTGATGAGGAGCAGAATGAAGCCCGCAGATGTGACTTTATTCAGCCGTGAAAGTTCCAGAATGCTGTGGAAATGTTGTGGGATGTTGTGCAGGCTACTCACCGCCATTATCAACTCAAATGGGTGCTTGTAGACCCGCACTGGGGACTGGTATTCCTGCACCATGGTGGACGCTGACTGGTATTCAGCTAAAACCGACAAAAATACCGTGAGAACAGCAGAACAATGGCAGAAAAGAAGTTTATGAAGGCGGCTTTGCATCTGGATGCGCTTTAAAGTGCAGGCTCCACACGCAAAATAAAGTGCCTCAACAAAGTACAGGAGAAAAAGACTTACGGCGGCTTAAATCACACCGGAGGTTGTTTAGGAGATTCTGTGGTGGTCAAATTCTCCGTGTGGCGTCCATACCGTCAGCTGACTGGAGACATTCTGGTGAACGCTGGAAACAGTCGAATAAAACTAAACTCCTCCATCAGCCTGGACGCTTCGGCCACGCCCCCTCCGGCAAACCCGGAAATCAGCGCTCCTGGGTTCCGGCGTTTTATTGTGAAAGGTCCGGTTTTTGACGTCACTTCCTCGTGGCGTCCGAATTTAAATATGGATTGGATTCGATGCATATCAACACTTTATTACTCAGAGTGAAGTTCCTACCGTCTTGAGGAAGGTCCAAATATGTATATGTGTGTGTGTGTGTGTGTGTGTGTGTGTATACAAATATTATATATTAAATATATTAAAAATTAGATACATAACTACTTTAAACGTATGTGGAAAACGGTAAATATAATAGCAAGCTTCTCACTGATGTGCTTTTATAAAGGTACTGGTAGTTCGGCCCTTTGTACCCATCTGCAGTCCAGGCCTGAAGCTGCTTCCTGGAGAATGTATCCAAGGTGATTATGCATCTGGCAGCCTGCACAAGGTACTCAGTTACAAAAGGAGACGTCCTAAGAGACGACGAGCCCTTTCCTCAGTCAAACATCTATGGTTTTAGATATTCACACCAAGACGTATAAACCTCTCAACAGATTCTCCTCAACTGTGGAATGCGTCACGGGCCTGAGGAAACCAACATGAAGGCCAGTTTTTCTCTCTCTTTCTTCTCCTTCTGTCTTTGCCACCAGTCTAAACGTACTACCTCTCCACTTCACACCATAATCATCCTGGAAGGGCATCAAAAAGCATCCTCTGCTCTTTTATGACAGCAGAGAGTGTGGTGAAGTTCAGGCCCGCCGTATTTCCACGAGAGTGCTCATGATGGTGCCAGTGACTCATCCGGTTCTGCCAAAGAAGAATATTACTGGCACTTTCTGGCATAATCTGTTGGCAATAATTAAAGTCCAGCTAAAGGGAAGTGTGAACGCTAAAGTTTTCAGGCATCTCATTTCAGCTTGGCTCATCACGCCTCCGAGCTCATCACTCTTTCTTTTTTTTTTTTAAACTCCTCTAAGTGATCTTGTCTAATTAAGGTGAGTGATGGCTGAAGCGAACCGGCTGAATTTCCTTTCTGAACCCTGCAGAACACAGATTTTATTCCTGCTCCGCGCATCTCTGGCTGAGTGAAGCTGAAACCTCTGGCAATAAATCTCTAAACACACAGCCAGTAATCCAAAACTCAATTAATTAATGAAGCTTCCGCTCGCACAAATGTAGAATCTGTAAACTAAAATAACATCAGAGGCTTGTGCAACGACACCTGCAGTTTCTGTGTTTCTGTGAAAGTTGAAGCCACAAATACCATTTGAAAGTGAGCTTTTTTAAAAGAATTTTGGAGAGGCTGTGACAGATGTCGTGACCACGATCCCGATGAACAAGAACATCCAGCAGACATGAAAAGGTCAAGCCGGGATCAAGGTGGAGGAGCGCCGTAGTGATTACTGGTGACATTTAGGAGTCGGAAGGTCACACGACAGCAGCAGAAATGTCAAGTGGGGGCAAATGCCATTAAAAATGGAAATGACTCCTCTGTTAGCAGCGCCATTGCAGTCATGAGGTGGCGGAGACAGGAGGTCGTCCTCCACTGGAGGGGTCCACGATCCGTTATCAATCACTGGAAAACTGAAGAGAAGAACGTCATTCGGTTTCACCTACGGAAATGTCTTCCTTTGGGTTCCATCGTGAGCGGAGCTGTGTGATCTTCATATTCAGAGCGTCTCTGAGATGAGTGCGTAAGATAATATCTCCTTAATGCCGAAGGGTCCGTTATTATTCATCATCCCCGGAGTATCAAGGGCCCATCGTAAACCCAAGGCCGGAACAAAAGTGCGTATAAATAACTGCATCATGTCAGAATCTGAAATGTGCTTCCTATAGGGGAGCCATCTGATAGCCTGTAAGGCTTTAATTCAGCCCGTGTGATATGGATGCAATAGCGAGGACCTGTGAGGTGAAATGAGCTCTTCTGCTGGTCTTGTGCGTCCACACACACACACACACACACACACACACACACACACACACACACACACACACACGCACACACACACACACACACACACACACACACACACACACCCAAACTCTAGCCTTGTGTATAAGCAGCATCCTGATTCTAATCTTAAAGCTTGTTGGAAGGAAAACAAATCAATAACCAGGAGATTCTACACCTGCTTGATAACAAAAACAGGAGCAGCGTCTTTATCACAGAACACAGGCGGAGTAGATTCAGATTGGTTCTGATTTACTGACCATGTTTTACCAAAAAAGAAAAGCATAACCTGATGAGAAATCAATGCATGTGTCCCCAGAGGCGAGGGGGGAGGGTGGTTGCTGTTTAATGGAGGCATTTTTGTGATTTTAAAGTGTCTATCTGGTTCCTGGACGTTCAGCGACCCTCCAGTCGCAGAAGACTGTACATCAGCAGCTACGGCTGAAGCCCCGTGGGGGGTTAAGTTGAACCGGAGAGGAAAACTACAACGTGAAATCTCGTCATGCTCAGTTACAATTTTAAAAAAAATAGTACAAAAGTCCTTCCCGTGGCGCAGCCTTGTTCAAAGAAATATTAAACACAGCGGGGAATCTTAAAATTAGCCTTCCAAGACTGGCGAAGTAAGTTACTGGCTCGGTGTGCGGTGAAATAATTACAGCTGATTGTAGTTCATTCCAGCGTCTGATTAAAGAGGAAACGGCGAGCAGGAAAAGAAACGAGCCGAAGGAGGTGCCGGAATCAGCCAAAGCGAGGACCGGTAGTCACCATGATCAGGCTGAAGAGGCCCATGATGCACGTTCTCAGAACCAGTCCTCCGTTTCTTTACTCTGGATATAACACTCCGATGTGGACTCCAAAAAAGGAACATTACAGTTTAAAATCGATATCTGCGGAGTTTTTGCTCCATAACGGCAGGCGGTCCGCGCCTCAGCTCAAAATTGTTAAACAGCAAATCAATAGCGCGTTTCTGATATTAAAAACAAGCCCCGGCGGGGTCTGCGGCACGGAACTGTGACAAACATTCTCACAGCCTGCTGATAATCAATCACCACGGCGTGGGCCCGCTGTGGCCTTTCATATTCAAATGAGGCGGAGCGCGGGATTGTGCGGAGCGTCCAAAGGAGAATCCAGAGATTTTGAAGGACGGATCAGGTTGCATCAGGTGCGCTGTCACGGCTCCGCCATTATTCCAGCGTCTCTTTGTCGGATGCAGATTAATCAACAGGTTCCCTGTCAGCACCATCGACGGTTACAAGGGGGGAGCAGGCTAATCGCTGGTACGCGCTCCGCTTTTGCTGTACAGCTTTTAATTAGCATGGGTTCATTCTCAAGCAGACGTTTGACGTTTCAAACAATATGCCCCCCCCCCATAATGCAAAAGAATGTGTGTGTGCAGAGTCAGTAACAGTTAGCCAAGCAAAACATCAACGCTGTAGCCTCAGAACAGTAAAACAGCTAGTTCAATGACATGTAGTTTAGGCTGTATAAAGGTGAAAGTGTCACCGTGACGACGTGTCATGTTGTCCTGGACTCACCTCCCTCAGCAACTGGATCTTACCTGTGTAATTACCTCACACTACATCTGGAGATGATGCCACTGTTGCACCTGTATGCAGATGTGACCATTCCAAACTGACCCCCCCGACCCCCAAAGCCCTGACAACAGAGTTTGGGACAGCGGATGTGCTTCATCACCTTTCCAACGCGACCTTGGAAAGTTTGAGGCGCATGGGCTGCTGTTTTCTCGTGTGAATAAGCGAACTGGCATTTTTTGAAACAACAGCTCCAATTCCATGACCTCCCCACAGTCCTCCGGTTTGATGCTAATCTTCTTGTTTTTTCATTAGTGCATGTGTCACGTCTGGAATGGTTGATTATTGTCATACAAAATATTTTGTCCTTGAATGTTTTTCCGCATAGTTTCACATGAAAGGATTGTGTGTGTGTGTGTGTGTGTGTGTGTGTGTGTGTGTGTGTGTGTGTGTGTGTGTGTGTGTGTCCACAATACTCATGTATAATTTGAACTAGTGAGGATGGGTTAAAATGTCCTTAATCCCCAAAAATGTCCTCAGTTTTCTAGTAGAATGAAGATTTTGGTAGTCAATTTGCAAGTACAAGAACACGAACACACACACACACACACACACACACACGCACACACACACACACACATATCCTTTGTCTTAGTGAGGACTTTCATAGACATCATACATTCCACAGCTCCTTACCCAAAGCCAAACCACCAACTGACCATGTCTTAACCCTCTAACAGTCTGTTGAAGTTGTTAGGACCATGATAAAATGTCCTCACTTGTTTGAAATTCCCTCCTTTTGTTCATAGAATGTATATATTGGTGCCTGATATGTACACACACACACACACACATGTATTATTGATTCTAGTCTACAGTTGTATCCCGATGTGCTCCGGGAGCTCAGGAGTAATGAGGAGCAGGACAGCCTCTCCACCTTCTGTTTACACTCCTTGAATATGGAATGAAGCCCAGCATCTTGTTATCTTGCCCTGCTGGTGAGTGTGAGGCAGGGCCTCAAGTGTCCCTCCCCACCACCACCACCACCACCACCACTGCAGGCCTCTTCCATTCTGCATCAGTCCTGTGATCACTAAATAACGCATGAGAACACACTACACACTGCTGCCAGACTGGGGGAACCTTTGATCAGTCCAACAAAAACAGCAACTCTGAGGGGAAAAACAGGTTTTTTAGGTTTTAGTTCCCTTCTAAATTCTCTGGTGTTAACTTGTAGAACTTTATCGCTGTCCGGAAACAATCCTCACGCCTTCCCAGGATTGGCCTCTGATGTGTCTGTCTGGGACCCTCCTCTCCCCCCCCCATCCCAGACTGACATTCCACCTAGAAAACACAGTCACCAGGGTGGATGAGCTGTCTAAACTGGATGAGGACTCCCCCCCTGATCCGGGCCCTGGACCATTTGTCCCCTCGCTCGGTCCAGAGCTGTCACCGCTCTTCCGCGTGGGTTTTTTTGAGTTTCCTACGTGGCGAAGTTTGTGGTTTCAGTAATGGGATGGCCTTTACAGAGCAGCACGGCAGCGGTGACAGCTGCATTCTGGGTGTCAGCGGCAGTGGCAGCCGGTGGGACCAGATATCTCATTAGCAGAGAGTGAGTGCACCGTGACCCCCCCGACCCCTGAGTCTGACTGTCACTTCTAGCTCCACTGTAGATCTCCACAGTCAGGGATTATGCAGAACTTCCTCATTTACGGTTGATTCCCCATGTGCTCTTTCCCTCTCCTCTCTTTTAATGGAAGAACATCCTTTCCTCATATCCAGAAGTTTCTGGGTTCAATTTCTTGGATTGCTAGCTTTCCCTTGTGTGTCCTGTGCTGCTCGCAGTGTGTGTGTGTGTGTGTGTGTGTGTGTGTGTATGTGTGTGTGTGTCCTGTGATCTGTGACCTTTTTGCTATTTAACAACAGCCAGTAGGGGGTAAAAGAAATGGGTGGAGGACTCTGATGAAGTCATTACAGACTCAATTTTTTATTTATTTTTTCTAAAAAGAGGAAAGTTTCCAGTTTTTTTTCCAGTAGTTTCAAAGGGCTAAACTTTTTAAAATGCATCTCCTCGGTTTGTTGACAGAATTTGATGAAGCCCTGTCTCCCCTCAGAAGTGAGCTTATCTTATCTGGATGGAAAATCATTTTGTATATATCACAGCAATTTATGCCCTTTGAAATCAGCTGCCTGTTTATTAGAAGGGCGCAGCTTTCTCTCTCATAAAGCCATCAAATGCGGGCGTCGAGCGGATCTACGGTACTCTAGCTCCTGTTTACTGGAAGCATGCGGATGCGCTGGCACTCCTGGAGCTACTGAAAGGGACTTTTGGGCTTTCAAACCAAGCGACATATAAAAAAAAAGAACCAAAGAAAGAGAAATTGCCCATTTCTGTTGAGCTCGTGTCTCTGGCTGCACTCACTACGTATAGCAAAGCAACTCCATCAAAACCTGTGAGATTGAAAGAGGACTATAATAGAATTCAAGGCCACAGTCATCACAGGAGTCAGAGACAACCCGGCGTGTTTACTGTCATCTAAAGCAAAATGGTGATGATGTTTACTGTCATCTAAAGCAAAATGGTAATGATGTTTACTGTCATCTAAAGCAAAATGTTTCTTCTACATTCTGGGGCATAATTGGTTTGATTTCACACGTCCTACTCGACCAGGAAAAGCAGCCTAACAGAACTGTCTGTCATTTGTCCGAGTTCCTTAAGCTGCTCTTGTCACAATGGCTCAGCCCAGATGTGCTCCCTCAGACAGCTCGGGAAGCTCAGGGAAGCGTTAACCATCTTCATCCAGTCTGTCCTGTCCACCTCCATCACTGCACGCGACAGTCGGGTCTGCAGGGCGGATGACTGGTGCCAACCCGTCTCTGTGCACCCCTCACATGCTGGGTACCAACTGTGGCTCCCATTGGGTCGCCGTTACGGGGCTCTGCACGCCAAAAGCGCCCCCCCCCCCCCCCCCCCCCCCCCCCCCCGCCCCAAGAACAGCACTGTTAGATGGACGTGCACGAACGTGTATCGCGCACATCTAAGCAGCCATACCAAAGTTAGCTATCAAGTGGCTTCGGAGTCCTGATTTCCCTCTGATGGCCTGACCAGCGTGAGTCAAAAGAGTCCCTTTGCTGCCTCCGTGCACGCCTCCTGCAGCTGTGAGGCAAGGCTGCACGGAGGCTGACAGGAGGGTCTTATCGTTCAGCCGCAGAGCCCCGTGAACGGTGAGCCATCCATCACTCCCGGCGCTGCGTTCGCATTCATCCCTGCAAAAAAAGGGCAAAAAAGGAGGCAAAACCCCGAGCCCCGAAGCCCCGGGAGCCGTTGTGCAGGTACAACAGAGACACGCAGCGCTCCTTCCTGCAGGCGACGCCGGGTTCCGTCGCTGTCTCGAGTGAAGAGAATAACTTTTTAAAACCGTGCAATTAATCCACGTAATTAGACAAGACAACTGGAATTAATTGTGTTTATGTGTGGTGCGGAGACAGCGGGGGGAAAGAGTGGGGGGGGAAAGACAGCATAGGTGTCTGACAGGTGATATTCTGTTGCAGCCGCCTCGGAGATGTGGCTGATTTATGTTGCTTTATTGGAACTACGGCTCTGTGGCTGCAGCAAAAAATAAAAATAAAAACAGCTATTTTATCAAGGCTCCTGTAATACCATGAAAAAACGCTCTAAATAAGCGATTCCACAAATGACTCTCTCGTGTTCAGCAGCGAAAACATTCACGCTCCATTAGGCTCGTTTTTTCAGACGCACATTATTATTGTGCTGAAATGGGTTTTGTGCGCCACAAACTCGTGCACGCAACGAGCTCCACGGTGACACGCACTTCTCAGAACACACACGCACGTTTGCTTCGCTGCCAAACAGCCGCAAGGCAACAACGGAGGAGTCTCAAATGTACCGTATTCATGTAAAGCGTGGTTAATTGGTCATAATGAAGACGGGACGACGGGGAGATGTCAAGGTGGAGATCTGTAAGCCAAGATGAATGAGGACGCTGGATCCAGGGGGGGTCAAAGGACAGAGCGAAACATGCGAAACGGGGGGGGCACGGAGATATTTTTATTCTTCCCCTGGAAGAATAAGGTGCAGAGGTGAGGAGGAGGAGGAGGAGGCGCAGCTGATCCTGTAAATCCAGACAGACAGCGAAACAGAAGGAGCAGAGCACACGTGGAGCGGTGTCCTGACGAATCTTTTCTTATTTTCAGGTGTTAAAAAAAAGTAGCTGTGAAGACTAATGCTAATTATAACCCTTAAAATGGCAGTAACAGGACGATTCGGTCTGTTATAGCACCGTGCACCTGTGTGAATGTACAAAGCTCCGGGGACTGAAGGGGCTTATTATTAGGAGTGCCTTGGTGCTTCATCGCAACATTAGAAAAGTGTAAGGAGGGGCTCCTTCTGCAAACAGGACGCGTTCTTCATCACATGCCAGCGGGGTTCGGAGAGAACATCTCTGAGGGGGTGTGATCAAAAGCCACCCGCGGCTTTAGCCGGTTCACATCATCCTCCTGATATCAGAGCTGTTTGGCGAGATGCTGCACTGGGCCCAAAGTGTGAGCGAACCCAACCACAGCCTGCTCACCCGTCTGGAAAAAAGATAACAGATGTATCTACTGTTGCACCAGCAGACCAGACTGCAGAGCAGCTTTAGTTTTTCACCCCTCCAGGCTGTCAGACTACTGATCTCATCCTCTTTACCCTTGAAAAGTTTCTTCCTGTGACGAGATGTTTTTACTTTGTTTTTTGTGAGTTTAGAATCCTGTGTGATCGCTGCTCTTAGTGCCTGGCGCAGGTTGAGGCTGACGCAGACAGTTAGAATTTTTACACATCGAGACATTTATGTATGAAACAATGACAGTAATGGTGATTCAGAAAAATGGAGCGCCTGAGTCGAACCCACACAGCTGCAGAAAGAATATCATGAAACTTAATATAATCCGCCTGGTGAGGAGCCAGCTGGTAGCTAAATAACCCGCTATAACCTGTAAATCTTTATATTCCTAATAGCTTATGTGCTCAGGCGGCATAGCAAGACAAATATGAAGGGCAGGAGGTCCAAGAGAGCCGAGGCTCCAGCTCTTCCACGGTGTCTTCCACCTGCCCTCTCTTCAGTTTCAGCACCAGAAATCCTGTTCTCCTTGTAACCATGGTGATGACTCGCCGGCAGCTCGCTGCTTTGTTCCACATGTTACCGTTGGGCTGTTGTGTTTGGCTCCAGAGCTAATGTGTGTTGGCTCACGCCTGGACTGCCAGTGCCTACGCATGCCTGCGAGCTCAGCTTCCACGCTCCGGCCCAACCACCATCTGCCTGCACCAGTCCTCTGTTTGCACGCCATCGTACCCCACGGGCAGCTCATCGGCGGGACGGATCGGTACAGGTTCGAAAACTGTAATGATACAGTTGAAAGGAAAGAGGAGTTGAGTTTAAAAAGAGAGAAAAATAGCACAAAAGGGCTTTCTTTTTATCTTTATAGTCTAATTTATCCCTAGACACGCACATAAAAGGCTTTTGTCTTTGGGTTCTGTGGATCAGGTGGCAGCTGAATATCAGTCCAGGTATAATAAATGGATGGGGAGGGGGGCCATATTGTGAAAGGGTCCACATGATCGGTCAAACCAACACCAGATTCATCATTCCATTAAAAAAAAAAAAAAAAACCTGCCAAGTTGCAACTGTCTCATTAAAATCCTCTTATCCTCCTGGGGGGACTCCGACTGGAGCGCAGCGGCAGCATCTCCCTCGGCCCTGTGGGGCATCATACAGGACATGTGTGGCTCAGGTGGCACGAAGGTTGCTGGTTTAAGCCTCACATGATACGTGCAACCGGTTACCGCAGCGGCATCTATGGTCCAGGATCGGCTATTGCCTTTGAACTTTGAGAGGTCAAAGGTGACTAAAACAGGGCTGTGTAATCGGGGATCTAATGAGAAGCGGCTAAAGATATTGAGCACAATAGCTCTGAAGTGTTGTGGCTGAGGGGCTGATGTGGCCGCTCCATAAAGGCTCGGCGTGTTGACCTGTCCTTCAGCAAGAACCTGGACCTCAAGAACCGCTACTGCTGTCCCAGGAAACTGTCACGCTTTCATATCGACGTTTATTGAGCTTTTATTGAAGGTCTGTCCTCTTGTAGCCTGGTTTGGGAACCTTGCCCGCAGGAGAAAAACACACTCAATCAATGAGTTAGGTGGGCTGGTAGACTTATTGGAGTGTCTCAACCCAGCTTGTTGGCTCTGTTCCTGACCCAGCAGAAAGCCGGGTCTGGCAGGGGGGAACGGCTGCCAGCCCTTGCAGAGTGAATTCAATATTGTGATTTTGATCTGAGAACAAGTGGAGTCATTCTGCGGCTAATCCCTGAGCAGAAGGCTGATATCTGTCTGTGTTACTCTCACAGTGATGCCTGCTTTGACACGAAGATTATAAAACACTCAGGCTGCCTTCTGAGAGGCTGAAACAGTTCTTATAAAACCGGCAAGAAAGCTATTTTTCAAACATTTCTTGTTTTTTTTACTTCACTTCAAGACAACGGTGGAGACCTTTTGCCTGCCGGAGGTGAGAAAGTCAATGACTGCAGCACTGATTGGATCACTTTCTTTATTAAACAACACATATGTATAAATATATCATTACAGAACATGGAAAATAGCACTGCACACCTCAACAAATGGCTCTGGTGCATCTAGTACAAATATCAAACTAGATGTGACTGTACAGATCAACGCAACACAAAGTCAACACACTTGTGAAATTCGAGCATCTGTCACTTTTTACCGTTTTTCCTTTAAATCATGTTTCTTCAGCATCCGGTAGAGTAAAGCAGTCCTGACGCAAACATGTAAACGGGTACACGGGCTTCAAACGTGCCTGTTTTAGAGCACGATCATGCACGTCCCTGAGAGGTTTGACAATCTCGCCCACTTTGGCAGCCAGATCTTGATCGGAGGTAAGGGAACAGGGTCGCTGTTCAGACCTTTCAGCAGCTGTCTTCAGGTACACCGCGGCACCCGAGGGAGCTCGTCTCCAACCGCCGGCCCCCTGCTGGTCATAAGCAGTCCCTGCACAGCGCCACCTGGCCGTTCCGATAGTCCCTGCAGGGACAAAGGCGCCGGTATTTGATGCTGGAGCCGGCGCAGCTGAACAGCAGCGGGTCCTGCTGAAGGCCGCACTCAGCTTGCTCTGCCGAGAAGGCCGGGAGAAGGTGGTTCATCTCGGAGTCCAGACCTTCACACGGGAAGTCCAGCCTGGAGGCAAAGAAGAAGAATGTCCGTTAGAGTTCCGACGCACGACACGCCAAAAGAGTCTCCAGGTCTATCAAACGCTACTGGATCATCCAACAAAATGTGCGGCATCATCAAACGTTTCACTCGAGGTCAGGCCGTACGCGTTGAAGGCCTCTCTGATGTTGATGAAGCGGAACAAGGCGGGCTCGCAGAACAGCTCCGCGTTCTGGCACGCCTCCACGCACGACTGGCCCTCCAGCGAGGCCACCAGGCGCAGCGCGCTGAGCGGCGGCCACGATGGGAAGTCGCTGGCGTTGGAGGCCCAGGCGAGGACGCTGGAGTTCGGCTGGGGGACGAAGGGACCAGAGGGACTCCAGGTCCCGGAGGAATTTACTGGAGGAAAGGGAGCTTCAGGAGAGCAAAAGTCCTGCGTGGTGCAAAGGACAAAATGAGCCAAAACGGTGATATTTGACTGACTGCAAAACAAACGTGTGTGTGTGTGTGTGTGCGCACACACTCTGTTTGAGCAATGCTAAAAAGTTTTCCTTTATTTTTTTTTATATCACGTTTTGTCAACAATCACAAATCACACCTGACGGCTGCAGCAACACCTGAAACAGAAAAATTGATGCTTTCGTCGCGAAAATGTGCCGACATCATTATTAGTTGCTATTTTTGGCTGCACAGCTGCCGCAGCAACAGCAGCTTGTCTCCTGATTGATTGTGAGATAGCCGCGCCTGAAGTCCATGTTTATACATGACCATTATTTTTCTCATTGGTTCCCGTTCCCCCGGAACCATCATTGAGAAAAATTAGTCACGGTGATAGTCCATTATGCTTCCAGCTGGTCCCTGCTAAGAATTTAATAGCTGCCCCTGGCAGAGAAAAACGGGAATAAATACCGCGGCCAAGCAATGGAAAAACCCCTGGAAAGGTTGCTGGGAAAAAAGTTTAATAACGGCTTTCTTTCATTGGCCAGATTAATGGTTATTCACCACCTTTGATATCCACCTTTGAAATCAATTGAAGAGAAATAAAAATGCTAAAATAATTCCTGTAATCAGCTCTGAAAAGATGCTGAGATACTACAAAGCTTTTGGTTTACAATGTCCGGTCCCAGTAGAGCATTAAAAGCCATTAAAGGGTCAGAGTGCAATGTATTTAATAACCTGCTGTCTGAAAATTAAACTGACCGTCATTCACCCGGAAGCAGCATATTTATATTAGCTCTAGGTCGATGCTGCTCCTCGTCTCCACTACAGTTGTCAACAGGAAAACTCATTTGAGTTTCTTTGGACCATTTGTCAGATATAATTTATCGTTCCTGCAGAACGAGCAATAAATTTCAAATTCCGGTGCCAATTTCAAAACAAACAACAAAACTGGAGAGACTTGGCAGCCGTCGGACCTTTGGGGGCATTGTTGGTGTTTGCTTGTGCAACGGGGTGTCGCCACGTCCGACGCAAAGCCAAACGTTTCATCTTGTGATTCTAGGGTCATTTGATGTTGCTAGGCAACATATGAACCCTCACAATAACCTCATCACCTTATTACCACCCACCTGATTTTGAATGTAGGCGTGGAGTCTTTCCAGCATCCCCTCGCACGTGTACTCGTAGGGCAGGTACGGCTCCACCTGGACGGACAGATGGACAAACGGGGGAGGGGAGGGGAGGGTAAATACGCACGTGTCCACAGTAAAAGCATCACTTTTATGGGACCTGAAAATTTATTAGTTCATCAAGGCTAACAGAGTCATTAGCGTAATTTGGGAGAGGCTTATATCATTTCGGCAGGTGTATGAGAAAATCAATGACTTCATACACCAGGGGGGTGGGGGTGGGGGAGGGGGGTGGCAGAGGCTCAGGGGTTCTCGGGGGGCAGGTTATCACCCCCGTTCAGCCCTGTCGCTCACTCACTCACTCACTCGCTTTTTACCACAACACGATACATTTAAATTCAGTCACAGCTGACGGCGACAGCCCGCCGAACCCCCCCGTGAGAAAGACGCTGTAGTTTTATATCTGGACGCGACACATTCTCAGTCCCTAAACTCAGATTTCATTGTTTGTTATCGAGCTTTTCTAAGCACTGGGGCTTTTAAAGTGATAAATGGTTCCTCGCGGTGTTGTGTTTCTTTTAGCGCTCTCTTATTACTTTATTTCTTCCGAGTTTAATGAAATGCATCTAGCACATCATCAGCTATTCAGCTATGCAATTTGCCTTTTGGGCATCTTTATATAATAGAATCCGAGGCGGGAGAGAAAAGAATAAAGGTTTCACCGAGGACGAGGAGAGCGCAGGGGCGGGAAAACGTTTCTGCGAAACGACTTGGGGATACAGGCGATTAACACTAACGCTGGGGCTCGGCCACGGAGGTCCGAGCGAGCGTGGTCGCCTTCTGCCATCATGGATGGAATGAAAGGAGCTCCGCGCGCGCTCGCTCCCCCGCTCAGGTCCAGAACGCTGCCCAGACCGCTCGGCTGGTGTGCAGGATGTGGCAGATGTTGCAGATATTTCATAGCTGCTCCAACAGCTGCCCGGCTGCACGCTCTGCTGACCCGCGGCCAGTAAGTGCTGTGTTTACAGAGCTCTTTGTGACATTCTACTGCAATTATGGTCAGACGCACTGCAAACAAACCTTTTCCAATTGGAACTGTGCTCTGCCCTCCAATGTCTGTCCACGGAGCAGCCGCATTGCAATCGACGGAGCGTCATAATGACGAGTCAATATCGGGCCAACTGAAGAGCACTGCTCGACCTCCAGGGGAGCCAAGCTGGAGCTCCGCAAACGCTAACTGACCAGAGGTCCACAGGTCAGTGCAATCAGCGGGCTTTTGAGTTCACAACGATACAGGAATCAAATAAAACGGGTTTATAGAAGGCTGATTGCTGTTCATAGCTTCACAGTCCTGAAAATAAGTGTGCAGCCGGGGTAAGTGAGCTATGCTGGAAGACCTGCAGCTAATACTTTCATCATTTCTTCAAAACTCTCAAGGCAAGAAATTTGTATAGTGTCTCTGTTGTGCAGCTGCTGTTACAGTCTTCTAGGTCTTAATCTTATTGCAGGATTAAAAGTAAGAAAAATGCTAGTAAACCCATTCTGGAGGCAATACCTAGTTAGATGTGATGATACATAGTTTAGAAATATAGTTTTATGTATTTAGACATTAACTATTAACAAATAGCATTGTGCAAGTGTTTTAGCCTGAAAAAGTGGCTTTTTCATATAAAAGGTTTTGCTCTTCGTCTGATTTCACATCAAAAAAGATGTGGAGACAGACACACACGGTCCCGCTTCTGTCGCCCCACGAGGACCCGAACTTGACAAAGTGGAGCTTTTTCCCTTTAGTTTTCAGCGCTGCAAACACACTCCTGATGGCTCGTGACGGCTGTGATTCACGGCGATTACAGCCACATTTTCCTGCCACAGCTCGTAACACACAAAATGTCGCCAACGGGGAAACTTTGAAGGTCCAGCCAAAGCATCACTGAAATGAGAGAAAAACCTTTTCTTGTCAGGCATTTCATCAGGTCACACTGACCTAAATCTAAGCTCTTCAATATATATATATACATATATATATGCATACATACATATATATATATATATATATACTGTATATATCCAGAGCTCTATGCCAATAACAGCTCAGTCGTCACTTGGCAGATTCTGGAGTTCTGAATGAAGCACCCCCAAATCCACTTTCCACCATTCATCAGAACCTTGAATGGTCCTCCTTTCTGCCTTCACCAGCAGGAAAGCACGTCTCGTTGGCCCACCCGGCACGCAGCGGCACGCACGGCTGTGTGCTCGCTGGGACAGTTTGAGCACAGCGTGATTGATTAACACAGTCAGCTGTAGACACATGCTCGCCGCCTGTGGCGCCGACCATTGAGGAAACGCCACATAAACCCAGGTGTGTATTCACATGTGTGTATTAACTAAGCCTCTTAATATTTCAGGCAATTAAGGGCGCAGAAAGGGAGCCGCCGGCGCCCTTTGCTGTGCTGGCAGATGACATGATTAACAGCTTTATTGAAGATGACGGTCCAGGCGCTTGAAGCGGTTCAGAGCAAATTACTGTCACCGTCACTGACCCTGAAGGACCAGGATGTGGGGCGGTCCTTGTGTTGAAGGACAACAACAGAAACTCACGTCGATCCTCATGATCTCCCGGATCGCCGCGTCAAACTCCTCTGAGTTGTTGAAGTCCACCGTGTAGACGTGCGGCCTGCCGACGTGCTGCTCTGCGTACGGGTGTTGGGAGGACACCTGAGGGACCAGAGAGGATCGCGATCACTCGGATGAACGACGCCGCGTCTGATGTGAGTGGATGTGGGGCGATTACCTTTCTGGAGGTGGGCTTCCCCCTGAAGAACTCGTGATTCAGCGAGCTGTGAGGGGGGTTGAACTTGGGCTGCAGGAAGATGCAGCCATTGGCGATGGCCTCTAAAGGGGCGGGGCCTTCATAGGGGAAGCCGAATCCAATAAACAGCTGGACAAAGGAAAACAAATATAAAGCAGGAAAACTTGAGTTTGAGCCACTTGATTCAAGCAAGTGGATAAATAACTTGTAATTATTATCATAAAGGTAATCTTCATCACTGAACCCCCGAAGGTCGCGCTCATGCCTCCCACCTTGGCCCTCCGGAGCAGCTGCTGCAGCTCGGCCTGCGCTAGCAGGCCGTGGTTCTTGACAAAAGCGGGCACTTCGGGCGGGCGCTGCGTCTCGAAGTATACGGTCCCGTGGATCTCCATGTAGCGATGCAGAGTGGTCAGGAAGGTCGCCTTCCCCTGTTCAGCGAGAGAGGGCAGGTAGTACGAGGGTGATTTGTTCTGAAAGTGCTCGCAGGTTGGAGCTAGGAAATGCTGCCCTTTTCTAGCAGGAACCATTACAAATGCTCACGTAGTGACAGCTAAACGCTGGAGGGGAAAGCAAAAGAAGGAGTAGATCAGCTCAGAAATTCAAGAAAAGACAGGTTTCGGGGGCACGTTCGCCCTGGCGCCGTCATCGTGGCGAGTGGTGATGATTGTGAACTTCTTCGGGAGACTTCAGTCAACTTTGAAAATGTCACATCCCATATTTCCAGCGAATTCATTTTTATTCATATCCTCCAGCCATCGTAAATTACGAGTATTATTCCTGATCTTGAGGCATTTAAATCACTTTGAGAGATAAAAATCACCCTCTCGCAGTAAAGCCGCTAAAATCTCCTCCGATAATGAAACACGTTTGGATTATTGCCCCAGTTAATTAAAAACCTTCTCAACTTCATTAATTTGTTTTTTCCACTGCGTTTAAATGAAGCTCTTTGCAATATTATAGAACGAAAATGATTTCATTATGAGGTATGGGCTCGAATCCACGTAACAGAAATGGGGTTGAGAACAAACTGAAGGCAAGAAAAAGGGTTTAGAACTACTTACGTGCAGCTGTGTGGGTCCGCCATTGAGGGATGATAAACAGAGAACAGATACAAGGTGAGAACAAGGAAAGATTCTCTCAGAGGAGCTTTTCAAGACCCTAAAGCCTCCAGTCACCCTCCAAGCTTCATGCATCATCTGGAGGGACTCAAACACTTTCACAACACAACACTCTGACGGAGCTCTCGCACTATAAAGGAGGGATCCAGCGCTGGCGCCGGCCCGGCCGACAACACCTCGAGGGAGCGCGCTTCAAAAGAAACAAACGAGCGAGGAACCGCGCGAGGATCTCCAGGAGAAAATGTACTCCAAACAGAAAAAAACCCCACTCGTTCCACTGGAGCTTCACACTTCAGACCAGATTCCTGGAGGAGAGGCCCCGTTTGAAGAGCGTCTGATGGGTTTTTCTACAGTTTACACTGTGAAGTCTGTCAAGCCTCCGTGCGTTTCAACCCTCTTCCCGCTTTATTCCCACGCCAACCAGCCTGAGCGGCGCGGGAATCGTTACCGTGACTCATTCACGTGTCCTTCGGGGCTGCCGTCGGAATCTGCCCGTCCGCTTTTGTCCACGACGTCACACGACCAGTTTATTCGAAATGTTTTTAAATGAAACGCTTGAAATAAACCGTCGCGGAAACTGACCTTCCACATGCTGGCTTCCTTCCCGTACACGACGGCCATATTGTTTAGTTTGTTCCGCTGGATGGCGAGGCGCTCCGTCTCGTTCAACTCCTCCGCAACGAAACCCATGAAAGAGTTATCGGGAGTGTGCGCTGCCAGAGACAGTGGCGGGAAAAGGTCATTCATGGAGATGCTGCCGATCTCCAACCAGCAGAGCAGAATCATCCCCACGTGCATCGTTCAATAGGCAATTCTGATAAACATTGATACATTCAAATGCAGCTAAATAAGCTTTTTTCCTGTTCTGCGTTGGGTCACACCTGTTAGCTTCAGTGCTAAGCAGAAAAGCAACTCCCCTTCTCAACGGCTTTGCTGTAAGAGCTTTCGGACAATGGGAAACGGCTCTTGCGTCACAAAAAAACACCGTGAATGAGAACAGGCGAGCAGCTTGGGGGGGGGGGGGGGACACATTAGGGAGGGAGGAAATAATGTATTTTTATCTGAAAATCTCAAATCTGAGCTGAAAAGGTGTTCGCATTAGGCGCAGCTCAAGCCGTGATGAAATGACTGTTATATACAGTGTGATTGTATTTTGTAGAAAATGGTGAGATCACATACGGAACATGGTCATGTACTGCTGGCCGTGCAGGTTCCAGTAGCCCCAGTTGGTCCTGTAGCCGTGCAGGGTGGCGTACTCCTCGTGGTTGTAGGCGGGCTCTGTGCCGAAGGTGTCAATCACGCGGATGTGGCACCTGGGACGACATAAATAGGCTGAGCTAAAATAAGAACAAAGACGGTCTCTGAAATCTAAGAGACCGAGAGAGAGAAAATAATTCTCTCAGCTGAGTAAGAGCGTGTGCATGCGTGAGTGTGTGTGCCTGCGTGTGTGTGTGTCTGTGTGTCAGCATAACTGTAACACATACAAAACCCCTTTGGAAATAGGATGTACACATACGAACGTTTTGTAGAGCATGTTACAAACGTGGGACGGCAGGCTGGTGCCGCATCGCCTCAAAGGTGATGGTTCAAATCCCCGCAGGGGTCCAGAGGCTTTTCTGTGTGTTCTCCCTATGTCTGAGTGGGTTCTCTCCAGTACTCTGGCTCCCTCCCACAAATATATGGATGGATGGACGGACGGACGGCGGGACGAATGGAGGAATGACCATTTGAATCACAGTGTTCATTCACTGAGCTTTATTTCTACATCAAAATAGGAACACGCTTCTGAATCCCTTGTCGATCGTGGCCTTGGCTCACAGCACCAGCACACCCGCGCTCGCTTCAGAGCCGTTGGGTCAGCACTTTATCAGCAGTGCATATTTATCCACACTGGGAATTTTAAAATCAATTGGTGCAGTTTTTTAAAGCTGCAACCTGCATTGTTAATTGCTGCCAGGGCTGTAGCGGTGATTAAAGTATTGGTGCATCGCTGGAAAAGGAAGCCGAGGAGAGCCGGTCAATCCGCTGACCTTGGACTCCGAGCCGGTCCAGCTCTCTGCCAGGGCCTCGTTTAGGATAATTTACAATGCAACGGAACGGGAAAGATTTATCGCGCTGGTTAATGAATGCATCACCATCCGGCTCCTTCACACAGAGAATCGAATGAAAAATAAAGGTTGTTCTTTCCCCCTTTTATTGTGGATATGCCCTCAACTCCCAGAGTGACAGTCAAATCTGTTTATGCTGTTGACTTTCTGGATTTGTTCCCATGACTCCAGGACCCAGAGGGGTAAAAAAACAACATTAGAAACTAGTAAAAATAAATAAATAAATAAAACCCAGAAAAGAGCCAGAGGATGCTGCATCGCATTATTTCATCATTTATAAATACAGCAGCTTTTTATTATGGTGCATAAATGCGCATGAGCTAAATCAATCATTCCAGGCAGACAGCCCTCCTCTGTGTGGCGTGGAGAAAATACCTGATTGATCGCTGTGGAAAAGAGGCCAAATTGGATCCCCCTCCAAGGGGAGAATTTTGCTGATGCGGGGTAAATCTACAGGCCTGTGACTGAAGCCAGCCAATAAGCCAATAGTGGAGCGTTTCATCAGAAAGGCTACTGGTGACTCAAAGGGGGTTCAAGGCACAACCGCTCGATGTGGGCAAGAAAAGCCGAGGGGGCATGTCTGGATTTAAAAAACAGGACTCACTTGTATTTCCTCAGCGACAGGCCCATGTGCTGCTTCATCTGCTGCAGGCCGTGGTAGTCCGTGTAGATGAGGTCAAAGGGCAGAGAGCCCGTCAGAGGACAGCTCCCTCGTCCTGGGGGGACCCCCAAAAACCTGCAGGAGGGTGAGAGGTGCTGATCAGCGAGAGGGTTAAGGTTACTCAACGTGACGTGGACCCTCTAAGCTGCACTCGCACCCTCTCAGGCTACGTCTGCACCGCCAGCTTGAATCAGCCGTGTCTTTTTCGGACGCACTGGGACTGGATTATCGGTTCTGATTTGAGCCAGAACTGCGCAACTGCTGGAGACTAGATTATACATATATATTCCTTACGCAGCTTCAGGTCACGGACGTGTCTGTAAGTGGAGTGCTGCTAATTTGCTAATTCAGGCTCGAATGGAGAGCCTTCATTGACCACGAGTACAGCAAAAAACACAAGCTGAAAATCCATTTAGATAATCCGGTGACTTCTGCGGTTCTGCCTCGATTTCAATGAAAACGGGACTGGAGTTGACTCGGGGAAAAGAGGCAGAAGGCAGGAAGAACGACAGTGCTGGGAAACGTGGCGGCTCCTTTCAAATAACTCAGAATTTGACGCGGTCGCTCCGTCTCACCAGGGAGTGACCCAGTTTATGCATGTGTTGCAATAATAGAAAGCTTATTATCTGAGGCGTGCTATACACTGGAATCAAACACTTTCATGAAAGATGCAAATAGACGGCTGGTTGCTTTATTAATGACCAATCTGGATTTTTCAGGGGGCTACGCTAACTGTGCTATTTCATAAAGAGTGCCACAGCGGTCCATTTCACTTGCAAGGTTTTGAGATTTGAAATGAAGCCCCTTGTGCTGATTTTGGGAGAAACCTTCAAGTGTGTCTGTTTCTGTTTCTCTCATAAGATGTTAAATTTTATAAGATCCAAAGAGCTTCTAGTGCTACTTCAATGTGTGTGATCTTGTACTTGCTACATACTCAGTAGGAAAATCCTAATTCGACATTTTTGGGAAGTGAAGACACTTTGGCTGGTCCTCACGACTTCAAAGGGCAGACTGAGGGTTAAGAAGGTTTTAGGGTTGAGATTCGAATTCTATGTAGAATCGGGTCAAGGTAAGGGGGTGGTTGGGCTTAATGTAAAGGGATGGGGAATGCATTAAGCCTATGAAAGTCCTCACAAAGATAGAAAAACAAAGGTTAAGGGTTAGCACACGTAAATGTGATTTTGCCCGAGAAACGCCAAGTAGGATCTGTAAGAATTCAACCAATTTTCCCGCAGTATGTCACTTAAGTTGAAAATTGAATCAAGGTTTGAGAAATTTACTCTAATTTCCAGTCAATGTGGGAAAAACAGAAGATTTAAGTCTTTTTAGCGTCACAGTAACTACATTCTGAAATCCTTTCCAGCAGTCATAAAAGAACCATGACCACACACTCCATCTTTCTGTCACTACCTGCCTCAGACACACATTC